>NC_137937.1:11294157-11401050 GCF_963969265.1 Rhamphochromis sp. 'chilingali' | reverse complement strand
CAGGTCCACTGATGAATACAGCTGCATTCAGAGAGTTTACAGTATTTAATAATCCAGTAAAGTCCCGTTTCAGAACCTCCGACTGTTGTTTGGACACATCGTTTGACCCTGTATGCAGAACAATGTTTGTCACAGTTGGATATTCATCTGCAATTTGAAGAATTCTCTCCTTCAGGTTGTTGACCATATCGTTAGGAAAGCAGAGGACTTTAGTGTTCTTACCGCACATCCTTTGTACATCCTTTACGGCAGAGTCACCCACAATCAGAGTTTCAGGCCTAGCCTTTAGCTTTCCCTGTGGCCTTTCACTTTTCAACAGATTTTCAGACCTTATTTCGCTGCTTTTAGATGGATGGTTGTCCGATATAGATCCAGGGTCCTTTGATAGTGGAGCAAATCTGTTCTGCAGTTTCACATTCAGTTGTTTTGGAGGTTTGTTGTTAACCTTCCTATTCACGGTTGTCCAGTCCTGTTTCCTCCCGTATACAGGGGTAGAAGAGCTTCTCTGTCTCGTAGGAAGTGAAGGCCAGTCGGTTTCAGAGATTTCAGCTCGCTGTGCCCTGCCTGTGATACGTCCTCCCCCTTCCAGGAGACATGATTTATGTCTTGGTTTTGCACCAAGACAGTCTAAGGGGGGATTATCACTTGAGGATTTATAATAATGCACAGAGTCTACTTTCTTGGTCATGTTATCTGTGCTCCTTAGCTGTGTACTAGCTTGCTCATCGCCATTGTTTTGAATCAAAGGCAAGGTTGTTTCATTTCCACACAGTCCATTTACCTCCACGTTTACTTCTAAGCGATGAATTTTTGTCTCCAGTACTGCAATCTTCTGCAGGAGGCTGTGGTAGTCATCTGTGGAGAGGGAAGGCATCTTGTTGCTAGTTAGCCTAGCGGTTAGCACCTTTCCAGGCTATTGAGGCTGCTCGGTGCCCAGACGCTGTAATCAGGCTTCAGCTGTGTCTAGGCCACAGACACACGGAGCGCTGAGGACAAGGTAACCATAAAATGTTGCTGTTTCTGTTAAGAACACTCTAGTCCTAATGATCTACAAGTGTCCAGAAGTTATCGCAGGTAAGCTCACACGGAAAAAAGGGAAAAAATCAGCATAAAAATCAATAAAAATCAATATAAGAAGCAAAGCATTCAAGAGCAAAGAGATGAAGCGTCCACACTCACAAAGGGGAGGAGCAAAGATCTGAAGGGCACAATCTGAGCCTCAGAGAATGCAGGAGACCCCCAGTGGAAGTCAGATCAATTCATTCAGTATGGGCAAGCTGGGATGAGCTATGACTGCAGTCAAAGTTGAAGCTACAACTATCTATTTTAGAAACTCTTTCATATCTCTTTTAGAATCTCTTTCATATCTTCATTTTGTCTAACTTATACTTGTGGTATAACCAAGCTGACAGTATCTCTTTTCCAAATTAAAAAAAAAAGGCAAATTAGCTCCAACGGGATAGTTGGTTCTTTTTCCAAATTTTAAATAACCAGAATATCTTCACACTACCAAATTCCTTGGAATCATCTTTTCAACAATGTCCTCATCATGTAATCATCGGGCCAGGGAGTGCTGTTTTAATGGTGACTTGTGTGACAAAGGAATCTGCTGTGATGCGAATAATGTTAATATCTGCACTCTCTTACCTGTCTGTGAAAGTTGGTTTTGGCCATAAAACTGCTCCAGCAGGTGGACAGGTGGTTCACAGGGGGCAATGTAGGTATGTATGTATGTATTTTAGGAAGGTGTGAAAAAATGCTGTAAGCAAAGAATGCTTTCAAAAAATGAAAGTGGTAATCATTTGTTTTTGTCAATCAAAAACTGCAGTGAATGAACAAAAGCAAAATGTAAATCAAATTAATATTTTGTGTGACCACCCTTTACCTTCAAAACAGCATCAATTCTTCTAGGTACACTTCTACACAGTTTTTGAAGGAACTCAGCTGGTATGTTGTTCCAGACATCTTGGAGAACTAACCACAGATCTCTTGTGGATGTAGGTTTCTTCACATCCTTCTTTCTCTTCATATAATCCCAGACCCAGTCGATGATGTTGAGCTTAGGTCTCTGTTGGGGCCATACCATCACTTCCAGTACTTCTTGTTCTTCTTTACACTGAAGATAGTTCTTAATGACTTTGGCTGTATGTTTGGGGTTACTGTCCTGCTGCAGAATACATTTGGGGCCAGTAAACAATCATTTATATTTCTGAAAGTATTATAGTGATTATACTGTAAAACAAATATTTTGTTTTGTTGTGTTGTTTTTTTTTTTTAATGGAAGAACTGTGACTCGCTGACTCAGAGACTTATTCCCGTGAACAAAGCAAGACAATCAGAGATTGATGCAATTCAACTTGCAAGGGGAGCCTGTCGGATCAGGGTCTCGGCGCCGAAAGCGCCTCATCTGATCCCAGCCAACCCCAAAGTGTGTGCGTGTGTGTGTGTGTGTGTGTGTGTGTGTGTGTGTGTGACTTCCTACTGATCACAAACGGGTCATCTCCCCTTACCCCTGTATATGGCTCAACTCCTTTAACGATCCATCATATACAAGCATAGGTGAGCCTATAAAGGGCAGGAAGTAAACATCCCTTACTAAATATGGAAACCAGAACCTTACATAGAATGTGCTTGCAGTTAAACAACATAACCTCCCCCACCATCCAACAGGCAGGGACACATGGAAACAAAAGAATGTCTTTGACCATGCAGTTTAAAACAAGGTCCACAACTTTAAGTACAACAATGACAACGTTTATCACAATCACCCTAACACTTTCCATTCAAAACCAAACTCTGCACCAGTGAAGCCCTTTATGAAAAAAAAATATTTGAAAGTGCAAAACTTAAAACAAGAACTGGAAAAGACCAAAACTTCCTACCTGGAAATCGTAGCAAAGAAAAGCCAGGAGAACTCAATTTAAAAAACAGACTCCAACAAACAAACAAAGAGAAAATGGTACTGCATGGTTCTGCAAGAGACAGGGAAAACAAAAAAACAAAAAGAGTCCAATGTTACTGTAACAAACCCACAGCAGACCCCGGTGCACGTTCATGCTTTGCAGCATACTTTATTAATACTTTGACTGTTGCTGTACATCCACACCCAGAGCTGCAGCTCTCCCGCTGCCAGCTCAACATAACACACAACCAACAACCCCAAACACAGGACCCAGTACAATATTTAAGTCGGCGAGGCCTGATTGCGGATGCCATGCAGGGAAGGCGGACGCACCAGAGGGTCAGGCAAGTCCTGAGGAGTCAGCTGAATGGTAAGAACTAGAGATGGCACGATACCACTTTTGTTTGTCCAATACCGATATCATAAATTTGAATATCTGCCGAAACCGATATGACTCCCGTATTTTTTAATCAATAAAACTGTTTTTTAATATCTTGCTGCATTTTGTATAAGTTCATACTCAAGTTTTAAAAAACAAAACACTAAAGCTATTCTCTTATACCTGTATGCAAAAAATACACTGCACCCAAACTATTTCATAGTTCAGCAATACTGATCAATTTAATAAACCTACACCATCCTCCCTATTCTGGTATTTTAAAGAGTACTAAGTAGAAATATTAAATAGCCTAACTAATAGGGTTGCCCACTCCCAGCAAAAAAAATAGGGAACCACCCTCCGCCTTGTGATGCTTAATTGACGTAATTTTAAACTTTAATGCACGTGTTAAAAAAAATGCATGGAAATTAATTTTATTTCTACAATAATTAAATAGATTCAACATATTTCTTCAAATGAATTGCAGACTGCACAGATGATACCTTCCCAAAGGAAAAAGTTCTATAGCTTACTAGGGTATATATTAGACTTAATAGTTACTATATACAGTATGGACCATACATTTTTTCATCAGATTAAAACTTTGGGTGTAAGATTCGGATATTTATTAATTAAAAGCTAGACATTTTAAATGAGAATAAGAAAGAAAAATATTTCTTTGTATCCCCCTTTTCCCTGTTAATGCCCTATCGGCCCCCCTAGCAAAACTTTGCTAGACCCGCCCCTGCACAGTTACCAGCCATCAGCTACGTAGAAAAGGATCCTGGTGTACAAAGTAATATTAAATAAATTCTAACAAAAGCTTATTAATTTTAAACGTGCTGCTGTTGTTCAGCTGCTGCCTTCTTCTCTCTGGTGCAAAGTGGGCCAAAAACAAACAAGTCTCGTCAGTCCTGATTTCTCCCAGCTGTGCCCTCCTTCTGTGTCTCATTCCCTCGTTATCCCTCTGTGTATTTAGGCTCTGTGTTTCTCTTTGTCAGTGTCGTAGTCTCCCTCATAGCTGTGTGTGATTCTCCCCGTGGTTCCTGGTATACTTTATGTTTAGCTTTCCCAGTTTAGTTTAGTACTGTTTTTGTGTTTCACTTTATGCCAGCATTAAAGCTGTGTTTTGAGGTTACGTTTTGTCTCCGTGAGTTTGCGTTTGGGTACTCTCCTGCCTGCCACACAGCCGAAACATGACACCGATATGTAATATTGGATGGGTCCATCCCTAGTAAGAACAAGATCTGGGCTATAAACACCTACGCCCTGCCATGATCAGGAACTGTGCTGGGATAATAAGCTGGCCAAAGGAGGAGACAGAAGCCACTGACGTCGAGACCAGGAAGTTCCTGACCATGCATGGAGGGTTTCAACCCAAGTCCAACACCCTGAGGCTGTATGCTAAGCGTAAGGCAGGAGGCCAGGGACTAGTGATCGTCAGTACCACAGTCCAGGATGAGGCAACGAACATCCATAAATACATCAGTAAGATGGCCCCAACCAACCGCTCAGTGAATACCTCAGGCAGCAGAAACCCAAGAAAGAGGAGGAAGAGGAGGAGCCATCATGGAAAGGCAAGCTCATTGCTATATGCTTACTTACTCTGGATGGCAATACTTTGGCCTCTACTAACACTGTGAAAAGTGAAATGGTTTCTTGCATTTGTGAAATATCTCAAAAAATTTGAAACATCATGTCTCAGATGCAGCGAGGGTACTGTAGAAAGAGAGAACATATTTCTACCATATATAGCCTACTTCTGCTACAGACAGTTTTTCTTTTCCACTGTCACCAAGTGCTTGCTTAAAGGGTGTTGTCTAATTTTTGGGGTTGCCTCTGTGTTATTGTTGGCTTTTATCTTACAAGGTAAAGCACCTTGAGGTGACTCTATAAATAAAAATGAATTGAACTGAATTACCTGAAGTATACCTACAAAATGTATATCTGCATACATACTGTAGCAGCATTTCATGGACAGTCTGGTCTGTTTTTATGCATATGCAAATTTTTATTTTATATGTCCTCTTTTTACCAGAGAAGAAAATATTTGTTCTGCATGAGTTTAGAAGTTTAATATAGACTCTGTGTAATGCACAGAGAGACAGATATATAGAGACACATATAAAACCACAAAAATTAGATTTAGACATACCTGCACACACATATACAAACACACACACATAACCTCAGGAAGGTATGCAGACAGCCACTGCAATGCAGAATAGAGCTTCCCCCTCCACTGTGTGGGAGACACCAATCAACGCTGAATTGGGGTGGACTCACTCTGTTATTTCAGTAGTCTGTCTTTCTCTCTGTGTCTTTATAAGTCTCTCTGTCTACCTCCACCTTCTCTTTTTTGACCTCCCCTTCTCTGTTTCTTCTCCTGTGTTACGTCCCTCTGCAGCTTTTAATCGTCTCAGTGTTTTCAGCTGGTGCTAATTGGCCACACCTAGTCAGGTGTGGATAAAAGCATACCTGAGGCAAGCTTTCCGGCAGTGCACTAGTCTTTGCCTTGGTGGCACCAGCCATTTTAGCCAACCTGGTTTTCCATTTTAGGATGAAACCTCTTCTCACCCACACTCTGTTATTCATCTCCTTTTTTTTATGTTGCGGCTTTTGAGCCGGGTCGTAACATAAGTGGGGGCTCGTCCGGGATATTTGGACATTTTAGTGGAGACTGAATGTCAGTTTGTTTTGCTTTTAAGTGGGTGAGTGATGGTGGTCACTGTAATTGTGCAAACTCCCTTTAGTTAGTGTGTTTCAGCTGGGTGGCTGTGCTGCCCTTCCATCGAAGCACTTGTTTGTTGTTTTGCTTTATTGTTTTAGTTTATTGTGTTTGGTGGCTATCCTGGGTGGGGGTACGCTTCAGAGTTTGGTAGGAGACTATATCTCTGGTCTGCTGCCTGCTCTCGAGTTCGCGTTTAAAGTTGCCTCGAGCCTGGTACACCACTGAAGACTAGGGTAGGAAAAGTAAGGGTTTTGTTGTTTTTAGTGTTTTAGGCTGGGAGTTGCACATAGTAAATCAGTGGCATCATTCTTGATTATGGTCTGTAGTTGAGGCAGGTAGGCTGTTTTTAAGTTGGCATTGTGTGCACACCCTGTGTGTGCATATGTCAGTGTGGATGGATGCTAATGAGATCCTTGTGAGGTGAGTGTTTTGTGATGTGACCTTTAGTGTTGTGGGGAATATGGCTATTTTGTTGGATCACTTGTGAGTGTTGTTGGCCAGGTGATGGCAATAACACTGTGGGGTGCTGAGCCACCCTTGATGTGATCATTGTGTGGCCATAGCTCTCCATTTTGTGGTTGGTCACTAGTACGCTTGATTTACTGAACTTTTTGGATTAAAGTAACTTGTTGTGGTATAGGGCCTCTTGTATGTGACTGTTTGTGTGGTGGAGACAACAGATCACTTAGTTGTGATTATTTGTTGCTACTTTTGGTTTTGTGTTGTAGCAGATCAGGTAATCATTTTGGGTTTGACTGTTGTGCTCCTTTGTGTTGGTCACATGTTACTTTTTGTCTGTTCAGTGTGGCAACTTCAAATCCTCATGCCCATCCATGCTTAGAGATGCCAACTATAACGTGAACACTGTGCTTCTGTTAGCTTTAACTTTTATTCCAGGTTTGTGGGTCAAGGAACTGAAGGCTTCAGAGGGGCTTTTAATAAATTTAAGGGTCCTAGAGGAACCCTTTTAAGGGAGGAGGTGTTACGTCCCTCTGCAGCTTTTAATCGTCTCAGTGTTTTCAGCTGGTGCTAATTGGCCACACCTAGTCAGGTGTGGATAAAAGCATACCTGAGGCAAGCTTTCCGGCAGTGCACTAGTCTTTGCCTTGGTGGCACCAGCCATTTTAGCCAACCTGGTTTTCCATTTTAGGATGAAACCTCTTCTCACCCACACTCTGTTATTCATCTCCTTTTTTTTATGTTGCGGCTTTTGAGCCGGGTCGTAACATCCTGCATATCTCATTTTCCACTTAGCTTGTTTTTACAGAGATGAAGAAACTGAGGGGCAGAAGAGACAAATAAGTATTGTAACAAAAAATCAAAAAAGACGATACAAAGAAATGTTGCTATATTAAGAATAACATCTGTTTAGATTTATTACATTTACTTGATAGACTGTAATATAATAAATGACATTCCCTGACTCTTGGTTTTCTTTCATAGCCTATGGGCATATTTCTATACAAAGTACTTGGGTCAGACTTTCCTCAGAAGTCCAAAGCATAGTTTTCTCCTGAATACCATACCTCAGTGTCCCTCCTCTCCATTTAGTGTCAGCAGTCAGCGATTCCTCACTAATCATTAATATCAATAAACAAGACCACAACATAGATCCCAAAACTCCACATGAGGACAAAACAAGAAATAGTTGTTTTATGTTGTCTCCAGGTTGTGATAACTTAAGTAATATATCTGCTTTAGCATGTAAGCTGTCTTTCTTCTGGATAACATTAGTTAAAGTTAGTCCATTGACATTTGACCACTAACTTGTGAGTGGTTGCTGGAGATTGATAGTACTTGCTGGGGAAATGATTTCTGAAAATTACAGGTGACTGTGGCAATCTGCTCATGCTCATCCCAGATGAATGTGCCTGATCCCATCTGCCGGTGGATCACTGACTTCCTGACGGACAGGAAGCAGCATGTGAGGCTGGGAAAGAATGTCTCGGACTCTCGGACCATCAGCACCGGCTCCCCTCCGGGAGAAAGAACACAGCGTTCTTTCTCCTCTGCTCTTCTCCCTGTACACCAACTGCTGCACCTCCACCCACCAGTCTGTCAAGCTAATCAAGTTTGCAGATGACACCACCGTTATTGGGCTCATCTCGGACGGGGATGAGTCTGCCTACAGGAGGGAGGTTGAACGTCTGGTGTCCTGGTGCAGCCACAACAACCTGGTGCTGAATGCCCAGAAGACAGTGGAGATTACTGTGGACTTCAGGAAGCACACAGCCCCACTCCCCCCCCATCATCCTGACTGACACCCCCATCACCTCTGTGGACTCATTCCGCTTCCTGGGTACCACCATCACTCAGGACCTGAAGTGGGAGCCCACCATCACCTCCGTCATCAAGAAAGCCCAGCAGAGGATGTACTTCCTGAGGCAGCTGAAGAAATTCAACCTGCCAACACGGACGATGATGCAATTCTACACCGCAATCATCGAGTCCATCCTCACCTCCTCCATCACCGTGTGGTACGCTGGAGCCACTATCAGGGACAAACAGAGACTGCAGCGTGTTGTGCGCTCTGCTGAGAAGGTGATTGGCTGTAGACTCCCATCTCTGCAGGACCTGTACACCTCCAGGACACTGCGGCGTGCAGCTCGGATCTCAGCTGACCCTTCTCACCCTGGATACAGTCTGTTTGACCTGCTCCCCTCAGGCAGGAGGCTCCGGTCCATTTGCACCAGAACCTCTCGCCATAAGAACAGTTTCTTCCCCTCTGCTGTTGGACACATGAACAATAAACGTACGACTGTCCCCGCCACTAACTCATGACCCTACGCTGTGTTCACTGCATCATTCCATGTTTTGGCACTGATCACCACCTGCACTCATGTATATATCTTTCTACGTAGCACTTTTAATTCTTATTCTTACTCTTATTTTTTCATGTCTATTTAAGCGCAATTTATGACAGCATGTTTGCACTGAAGCACCGCAGCAATTTCCTAATGTTGTAAACCTGCTCAACATTTGGCAATAAAACCCATTCTGATTCTAAAGCAATCACTCCCAAGTTTATTGTTATGGCACTTTCAACTGATTTTACCCAACAACAGCCAGGAACGTCCAGAAATCACTTCCAATCAGTTGTGAAATAGACATTTTCCTGTATCCCCTGGTATCACGTCAAGTGTGGCAGACAACTCTTGAGTGATGCACTTTCAAGGTACTCACTTATGTATAATGTCATACAATACTAATTTTAGTCATCAGCAGTGTTGGTCAAGTTACTTGAAAAAAGTAATCAGTAACTAATTACTGATTACTTTTCCAAAAAAGTAATCCCGTTACTTTACTGATTACTTATTTTCAAAAATAATTAATTACTTAGTTACTTAGTTACTTTTTAAAAACACGATTTACAACCTGAATAGGTGATAAAGCGATAGATCTTTCAGCCCAGTTCTACTTTTTCTGCATACTCGATCATACAAAATGTAATCAAATGGAAAAGTCCCTTTTTAAAACTTGCTTTATTCGTTTAATCTTTTAACTTTATGCATCAAGCAAAAATTTGATTATATGCAACATTCTCTGACTGGAAGAAATTTGTTTAATATTTAAACCTATTTTCTGCACATTCCAGCACATAATGTTTTTTTTGTGTGTGTTTACACTCACTCTTTCAAATAGATGCAAGTAAAACACAGCAGAAAATAAATAAAGTCAAAGACTAGCGGTCCTGTTGCTCTAGAATAGAATAGCCTTTATTGTCATTGTACAGAGTACAACGAAATTGGAGTGCCACTCCCTTGGTGCAAGTTTCAATAATAAATATAAATGTAAAATATAAAAAGTACAAAAAAAACAATCGTAAGTACTCAAACAATAGTATGTACAATATATACAGGATAGCAGCATTAATATAATGACAGTATGAATAGCAGCATAATATAATGACAGTGACGGTATGGAATAGTTTCAATTGTTTTTGTGCTTATTTACTACGGTGATTTTCACCAGTAAAGCAGGAGTAGGGTAGGCGGAGGTTTACCCTGGTGCAGGTGTGCCGCAGTGGTCAGTGGATGAATCCGTGAGTTTCTCTGTGAATTTCCCATTATGTCTTAGCGCACTCGGTGCTTGCTTGGAAGTTTAGGGGTATATTTTCGCTGTAAAAAGAAGTTTTCTTCCCACGCACAATGGACACTAATGTTTTTTTGTCACTTTTTATGGAATCAAACTCAAAATAAGGTCAGTACTTCTACACTTTAAACGCTGCATATATTATCACATTGTTGATCTGCACACAGCTGTTATTACGAACGTCGCACTTGCTTACGTCACTGTCATGAGACATTCTCGCAAAAAAATCACAGGCCCTTTCTCAATTCTCAAGTACGCGAGTACGTACTCGCGTTCTCGGCGAGAACGCACGGGAGTACGGACTTGCCTAGAACGCGAGTATGGACTCATGTACTTGATGATGTCACAGGCAATGTTCCCTCTAATTTTTCACGTGTCTGAGCGAAACACACAAACTCCCTGAGCGGTCCCTTGGACCACTGTGAGCGAGAGCAGACGTGTGCACTGTGGTCATGCCAGCATCGAATCCATCCAAGTTACATGGTTTATTAAAATAATCAAATTACAGCATTTACATTTATGTTAGAATACTTTTAATTAACTGCTTTGGCCCACTTACAATGAAAATTAAAAAAAAAAAAAAATCTAGTCCTGTGTAGTATGTTAACACCATTGGAAGTAAAAAATAACTTGAACTCCAATTTCGAAAACACAACTTACTACTTTTTTTTTCTTTTTTTTTCTTTTTTATAAAGCTCTGACTTGTATTATGAGTCTGTGGTCTGGGAGAGAGTCTGTGAATCTGTCTGCAAAATATAGTATATAATGACCAATGCTGGGCAGTTAATTATATAGTTCTTCAAAAAAGTAACTCAGTTTGGCAAACAACAAAGTTTTTTACAGCTATTTTTTTTTTAACGCAGGCAAGGCGTTTTTAAATAAACATTTCAAACTATTTAGAGAACAATCAGCTGTTCTGCATCAAATTTGATGCCACACAAATTATTTGTGCCACTCCAAAAATAATTTCTGTCCACTATGAGATAAAGGAGAACAACAGCCTGATACCTGCAGGCCTGACAACAGGAGATGTATCACTGCTGTAACACCTATAACATTCAGCAGTCGCCTCATTGTTCTGACACACACAACAAAACTATTGACTACACTACACACTAACTACACAATATTTGCGCTAAACGTCTCAAATCTCTCACATCTCAAAACACCACCTCACTCCTAAAACTTCCCCCCGTTTCTTAACAACTAGATGCCACATTGCCATATCATTTTTTGATTGGTCGACATGGTACTTTTTTGGACCAATAGGAAAGGGAGACGGGGGTGGAGTTTGTTTTTGCTCACAGGCTTTGAAGCCTTTTTTCTTATAAAACGCCGTTTTTACCGTTTCTTCCCGCAGTAAATATAAACAACGACAGTATTCAGGAAGGAAACCAAACATTGCAGATATTTTTATCATAACTCTGGTTTTACGTGGCCTATAAACACAATTTAAAAACTGGTATAAAGTCCACACTTTTCCCGTCAGTTGTTCTGTCTGTCCTGCTCACATCTCCAATGGTTGTACACGTTGTCATTAACGTGGCTTCAGTCCACATCAGCCACGCCGCTTTGCTAGCTAAAACACCGGTGTCGACACGTAAGGACGCTGTCATAGCCTGTCAATGCCGTTGATTCGCTGCGTATATACGCATCGGTTAAACTATGGGATAAGGTGGCATCGTTCTAATCCCATACGGGAGCAGCCAGTCACTTACTGACTAACATTACAAAACAGAATTGTTAAAGTTTTAATTTTAATTTCAATTCAGGTTAGATTTTTTTTTGTGCGCAATGCAGATTTTCTGTGCGCAGAGACCGTGCCAGCAATGCGGAATTGCGCACGTGCGCAGCTTAGAGGGAACATTGGTCACAGGTCCGGAGTTTTTACTGCGGTCCCCTCTTAATTTAACTGTGAGTAATATGTAATGAAGCTTAACTTTAATCACAGCCAAACCGGTTTACTCAGGAACAAATAAAACACTGAAATAAACCAAACATTAACATTTAGAAGTGATCTAAGTGACTTATATATCATGTTTAACCTCAGTAGTGAAATCTCTATTAATAAAAATAGTGTACATGTACATACATGTACATACCTTAATAAAAACAAGCAGGTGAGATGTTAGAACGCTTTTATTTTTGTTTTAGTGGACACTCAATACAATAGACAGCTACTGGGGTTTGGGGTTTGTTTAACCTGAGTAGCGAAAGACCGCGGGGGGGTTGAAAACGATGTGCCGGGAGTCCAGCTGTAATAATCCTCCACCTCGCTGTCTGCTGTGGAGCTGGCGGGTCACAGACGTCTGCGAAAACGTCAGAGCGCGTTTCGAAATATATGATATCTCGATAAATCGAGCAGATATTTGAAGTTTACACAGCTACATTCTCGCTTGAAAATAACTAATAATTTTGTGACCCAGAAGGAGTAATATTTAAAAGTTTTTAGCCCCGCTCGTCCGCCATTGCCGCGTTTGAGTTTTGGACAAAATGCATTCTGGGATATTAAGCTGTACCAAGTCCCCACAAGTCAACACCGATGCATGCTCGATAAAACGGGCGGAGCGAGAACACATCCGGGACTTTTTCGCGTTCTCGACTTGATGCGTACTTCGAATTTCAACAGTACTTGGTCTCCGACTGATGCCGTATCACGAGTACACGAGAACGCAAGTACGCATAAGTACGCATATTGAGAAAGGCCCACGGTTTTAGTAACGCAGTAACGCAGCATTCCTATAGGAAAGTAATGGTAATCTAATTACCGTTTTTGCAATAGTAATCCCCTACTTTACTTGTTACTTGAAAAAAGTAATCGGATTACAGTAACGCGTTACTGCCCATCTCTGGTCATCAGTAATGTAATTGCTAAATATGTTGTTACATATAATAATAGCCAGCATGCCAGCAGTTAGCCTAGTGAATGTAACAAAGATAGATGACATATATCTGGCATTGGTTGCTTAATTTGGTTGAATCAAACATGTTTATATGTGTAAATCCTGTAATAACAAGTGCCTTATAATGCCTATTAAAAGCATACCTGGTAATACATGATTCACAATAATATGTTTTTTTGCAACATGTAACATATAAATGTGTTTTAATTTAAAAGCAGTTTTGGCCATCTGCAGGACAGACATTCCCATTTTTGTCATCCAAGAATTTGAATTATTTTATGTTTACATGATTTGATTAAAACTACATCATAAATCATGACATTTTTCCTCATGCTGATGCACTTAATTGTTATATTGTCATTTGGCATCATTGGTAGGCACTTATGAGTCTCATTCTGTCCTACCTGAAAGTCAGAGGATTGCTCAAAAACAGTGAAGAAAAACTAGTATGTAGAAAATAATTTATTTTGAAATATTTATACTTTTCCATCAAAATATAACAATAAATTTTAAGTTGTGATTGTTGATTAATATACAATATTCAAAGACAAAAAACTAAATGAACAATTGCAGCATTCTTTGACTAAACTTAAAAATGTCAAGAATGTTGGTAAAGTTTTTTTTTACACTTGCTGTTAAAGACTTATCCTTGAATATGTACCTTATATTTGCATACCAGTGGCATTTGGTGACTTAAAAAACGATGTTAAGTATATAACAATATAAATGAGAACAGTTTAAAAGTTACTATTATTTTAATTAAAATAAAAATTAATTTAAATTAATGTAGCAAGAGAACTTAATTGAATAAAATTCTTCAATTAAATGTTATTTATATAGCACACAACAACAGTTGCCTCACCTCAGTGCGCTTTATAATGAAAGTGTCTACAATAATAAAGAGAAAACCCCAACAATCATTAGTAGAGCACTATGAGGAAAAAGTCTCTTTAGCAGGAAGAAACCTCCAGCAGAACCAGGCTCAGGAAGGGGCAGCCATCTGCTGCAACAAGTTGGGGATGAGTCTATGAAGACATGACAAAGACATGCTGTGGAACTCAGCCAGAGATTAATAATAACTAATAATTAAATGCAGAGAATTGTATAAACACACAGTGGTGTTTTTGTGTAGCTTAATCTGCGTAGCAATTTAATACAAAACTTATTAATAACGTTTTATTTTGTAGTGTAATCTCCACATGCTTCCAAGCACACTCTCTGTGTATTCACTGCCTAATTTATAGTTACAGCAGAAGGTAACATAGGCCCACTAGCTGTCCCCTGGCAGACTGTGCCATGCAGCCAGAGAAAAGGGTGGTTGGGTGATGGTAAGGACGAAGTATAGTCTTAAACAGAAGCCCCTGGTCCACGACAAAGCTGTTCATGTGTCTAACTGCTTTCCCCCACTCGGCAACACAGCCGCCGAGGATCAAACTCTGGTAATTAGTGATTCTGTTCTGAGACATGAGAAGCAAGAGACACCAGTAACCATAGTCAGTTGTCTTCCAGGGGCCAGAGCAGGCGACATTGAGGGAAACTGCTGGCTAAGGCTAAATGTAAATTCAATAAAATTAATCACATTGGCAGTTATGACACCCGTTTACAATTGGAGGTCACTAAAATTAATATTGAATTAATATTTGCCAAAGCAATTTTGGACTCTGCGGTTTTCTCTTGTATGTGAGGAGCATGATTTTGAATTAAATTCTGGATTTAACAGGGAACCAATGAAGGGAAGCCAATATAGGAGAAATACACTCTCTTTCTAGTCCCTGTCAGTACTCGACAAGACCGCAATGATGCATTGAGTATTTCTTCTTCAGTCACCTTTCTCACTTAATAGACCTATCTGCATTGAATCACACTTGGTTATTAATCTCTGGCTGTCTTCCACAGCATGTTTTGTATCCGTATTCCTTCTCTCTCTCCAACCAGTCATGGCAGATGGCCCTGCACCTCCCCGAGTATGGTTTTGCTGGAGTTTTCTTCCTGTTAAAAGGGAATTTCTCCTCCCCACTGTCACCAAAGTGATTGCTCATAGGGGATCATATGAGCATATGGGATTTTTTCTGTGTGTATTATTGTATGGTCTACCTTACAATATAAAGTGCATTGAGGTGACTCTTGTTGTGATTTGGCGCTGTATAAATAAAATTGAATTGAATTGAAGTCTAACTATAGTTAGACTACTTTACCAATTTGAAATTGTTGGTTAAACCTGCACTTATTCAATTTGCCTGTTATATTCAAAAGGACATAACACGAGTTCCACTGCCTATGATTAAAATTTTCATATTAATGTGGTAAATAGGTGATTAAAAGTTTCTTACATCACACATTGTCTAAGGAGCTTAGAAAGAAAAGCGTCTGGACTTCTTTAAGTTCAAGCAACCTAAAGAAGTCCAGATGCTTTTCTTTCCAAGCTCCTTAGACTACAATGACCTGGATGAATGAGAACCTTTACAGACTTACATCACACATCTTGGTCAGTGTATAACTAGGCAGTTTAAATCTATATCATCATTTACTAGTAGACTTACATAATTAACATTAATTATATATCTGAAAAACAAGATGTTTAACTTTTACTTTTAAAAATACATTTAGTGGAATACACCGTGAGTGACCTTTTAGATGCACCACTGCATGTGGCAAGTATATAAGGGAAAGAAAGGCGTTTGGCTGCTGTCAGTCTGGCGCAAAGCTTACAGGACAAATTTAAAGATAGTGACAAAGTCAGCTAGCAGTTTGTTTTTATGCAGGCAGATTTAGTTTCAGCTTGGATTTAATTTAGTTGTTCTGCCACTGTGGAAAACAAAGCAGTGGTGGATGGGAGCACTTTTCTTCACATTTAAGCTTTTTGGACCCATATCTGCAAGGGCTTAAGGGGAGGGGACATGAGGGCAACAGCACAAGCCATATGTAGCACTGGTGGTGAAATACTGGTAGTGGGCATGTAAGGCCTGTTAGCACTACTTCTTGCCTTCTTTGTATGTAGTATAGGCAGTATAGTTACCTTTAACAACAATACCAGAACAGAAGGGAAATATGGGCCAGATCAGACAGATTCTAGATTCGTAGGAGCCAAGGGTGTCTGACAAGAACGCTCTAAAAGTCCTGCCTCCACACCATTTATCCACATATTAATTAAACTTATGTTTTGTTTACATGCTTTGTATCAGTATTTATTATATTTAATTGCTTTTTATCAATATTTATTCCCATTGTGAAATGAGTATTTTAATCAAAAGTATATCAATATTTATGCTTTTAATCCCGTTTTTAACACTGGGTTACACATACATAAGCTGAGTCTCCAAAGAACAACTGTGTGTTAAATACATTTATTTTACAATTTTACAAACAGCTAATTACAACTACCTACCTACTACAACTCCACTCTTCCAGGAAAGAAAAGAAAACACTAAACTGTAGAGTGAATTAAAAAAACAGACATGGTGCAACAGTTCTCTGAACTCTGACGAAATTAAGGACGTTAGTCTGAGGAGGTGCGTTGACAGCCAATAATTGCTCTTTCAACACTTTGAGGGGCCTTCGCACATTATGTGCAAACACTAAATACTACACACTAAAATCGTGATATTCCTGCTTCGCCTTGCAATCAGCACACACCAGGAAAGGCAGACCTTCATCCCAGTCTCTCTCAGAGTCAAGGCAGTTTTATGCAACCTCTCTAGTGCACCTTGTGGTTGGGGATGCTATGGGCTAGAGAGGACATGCACACTACATAAAGATTGGATGCCTGCCTGAACACTTTTGATTGAAAATTTCCCTACGTTACCTCTTTGCTGCCTCCTGTGTGTCTCGATGAGAAGGTGTAGGTCTACCAGTGATGATAATCTTTATTGATGTTTTCTTATCAGTTATTTTGTTAAGATAAATAAAATCCACTTGCTCTAGAGCTACTTAGATTTACACACTGTCATAAATGCATTTTACAGTTCACAGACAGCAGTTTTTAGTTCCAGATGTGAGTGAAACAGTTTCGAGTCATGCTATCATCAGTGTCTTTTTGCTTTTTTCCATGACATTAAGAATTCTCTCCTTTTCCTTCTTTCTCCTTCATATGCTTCTCTTTTCTTTTAATGTGAGTATGCTGACTGTACAAATAATGAATTGACAGCCACCCTACTTGACAGGTAGCACAGTGGCCCAGAGCCCTGTACCCTGTTTCTTGTCATTAGTTTGACCTTTAGCACCCACTAAACATTGCTGCAAACCAAATGTACCCACTCCCCACTGGTACTCCTCACAGCAGGAGTCTGCAAGAAAGAACAAAATGCCATACCTCAAAAACTACTCAGGTGCTTCAGGAACACCACAAAGGTATTTACTTGACCTCCAGTCTCCCTAGAATCCAATAAGACCTTAGTCCAACAAACTCAAATAATCCACTGCCATTGTTGCAAATAAATCTTTTATCTTGAAACAGGACAACAGAAAACTAACATTTACTGTGTAAGAGGTTTTCCAGCTGCTTGTGGTCAAAGAATTTGGCAATAATTTCTTGCTATCATCAGTCACCAGCAGTATTTCAGTATTTAAGGACTGGCTGGAAACTTCAGTTCCGTGTAAAATTTAAAGTGGGTTTTTTAAAACCCCATCATTGTGGTATGCTACTATCATCAGCTATACTATCACAAATACAAACAAATATATTGTTCACAGTGCAGGGTATTTAATGGAACCCATTCTATCTGAAAGCACGAGTATGTCCAATGTGCATGTTATTTTTAGCTTATCTTTTTTCTGTCTTGGCCCATGAGGAGAAGATGAAGTCACTGGTTTTAAATTGCAAATATTTTCTAAAACTGGCCAAGTCAAACATCATCAGACTGTGACTTGAGATAATCTCATTTCAATTAGTAAAAGAAAGAACAGTGTGTTTTACCGTTGTGACAGATAGTATTTGGTTGTCTCAGTATAAGACCATTTTTCAGTTTAGTGTGAGGGTTAGACAGGGACTTTGCCTTACCTGCTGGAAGACCGCCGTCTGTGTACCCATCAACAGCTGAATGCTCCAGGGTCTATGTTGACTTGTCAGTTTTAATAACTTTTCTTTGTGTGTGTGTGTGTGCATGTGTGTGTATTTGTGTTTTTTTTCAGGGAATTTGCGAAGGAGAGAGAGCGTGTGGAGAAGAGGCAAGAAT
Organism: Rhamphochromis sp. 'chilingali'; assembly: GCF_963969265.1. Taxonomy (NCBI): domain Eukaryota; kingdom Metazoa; phylum Chordata; class Actinopteri; order Cichliformes; family Cichlidae; genus Rhamphochromis; species Rhamphochromis sp. 'chilingali'. Next base: position 11,382,872 of record NC_137937.1, on the reverse strand, counting down.
TCTTGAAGCTTCGCCGACAACAGCAAATAGAGAGAGAGTTAACTGGGTACCTGGAGTGGATCTGCAAAGCGGGTCAGAAACACAATCATATCTTTACACTGCAGGTGTAAATTTAGTTTTTTATATATATATTATTTATATATATATTTATATATATAGTTATATACTGATTTTTACCGTTGGATTTCAATAACAGCTTTGCTTTACTTGATGTTAGCACTATTATGACATAATTGTTTATCATAATTTGTGTTGCAGAAGAAGTGATGCTGGCTGAGGAAGACAAGAACGCAGAAGAGAAATCTTTGGATGGAGCATGGTACAAACGAAAACACAACAACTCTGGTGAGGATTGGTATCTTCAGAATCAGTTTTCAACATTGAAAACATTTACATTTAGAACAACATGCAACCATCATTAAGAAGTTAAATATAAAAAGTGAGCTGAAATCTAAAAATCTTTGGATGCACATTATAAGACTTACAGGTCCCATATTTTTTAGGTTTTAAAAAAAAACTATTTACGTTTATTATAGCTTTGTGTGTGGCTATGTGGCTGTGCATACATGTGCCTGTGTATGTTTACATGTGTGCTCATAGACCAGACTAGCTCTCATCTGCAACTCACCCAGGATTACAATTAACCTTTATTATGGTTATAAAGGTGGAAGGCCAATGAGATCAAAATGCAGGAGAGAGAAGGAGGCTCACTGAAGTTAGCATTGTAATATGAGTGCCCTTCATGCAGCTGTGACTCACTTTTCTGTCATTTGAATACCGTCCTGTTTTTTACTCTTCCTTTTTAAGAAATTCTCAATAGCAAACTTGAACTGTGTTATTTTACAGAACGCCAACAGCAGTAGAGCAAATTTGGGTGTTATGTCAGCAGAATGGAAAATATTTGTACAACCTAAATTCTTATATCTTTTATGATAAATATTGCATAAACCAAACTGGAGGCCTCTGTTTTTTTTCCTCTTAAGTTTTATATGTATGGTAAGGCTGCCTCCTTGGTTTAGTTATGGTTGCTTTCCTTTTCACTTACCATATCTTCCACACTATAAGGCACACTTAAAATCCTTTAATTTTCTCAATGAAGACATTTCACCTCTCATCCGAGAGGCTTCTTCAGTTCTTCTCGGATGAGAGGTGAAACGTCTTCAAGCAACTTAAAGAAGTCCAGACACTTTTCTTTCTAAGCTCCTTAGACTACAATGACCTGGATGACTGAGAACCTTCACAAACAACACAGCTTAGCATTCACTGTGTTTATGTTCGTATAATATAAACACAGTGAAGCTGGAGGAATTCAAACTTTTTTCCACTCAATAAAAGTTGAGGGTTCCCGATGGTTAGGAACAAATGCAATGGCATGGCAGGATGCTATAAACGGCCCAAACTTCAGTCAGGAATCAGGAGAACAACTGAGGTAATCCATCCACAATACGTGGTTAGTCATTAATATACTGCAACAACACGGGAATGGAGCAGCTGCCAGAGAAGTCAATATTAATGAATCAATGGTACGGAAGAGGAGGAAGAAAGAAGAATGAGTTCAGTAAAGTTTGACCTATCTGACTGTTTTGTTTCGCTTAATGCGCCTTATAATCCAGTGCACTTTATGTATGAAAACAGACCCGTGCCTTATAATCTGGTGTACCTTATGGTCCGAATAATACGGTAAATCACTCATGGTCAAACCAGTGTTCCTCTCTGTCCTGGGTATGGACACCCTTGCAATTGGAAATATGGCAGCCTGCCTGAAGGTGCAGATACATGGTAGATTCCTGGTCTGGTGACGTACATCTTCTGTGTTAAGCCATCCACTTACCCAGAGGTTGTTTTGTTCTCCTAAGATCTAGATAATGTTTATTGTCATATAGACAGTCTGAAGCAGAAAAAGACAATGCTATTCACCAGACCCTATAACACAGGGGAAACTACACCTAGTCTGTATGGTTTTCCTAAGATACTTAAAAAGGCATAACTGTTTAAGAACTGTTAAAGGTATACTGTCAGTTCTGTCACCCCAAAATTCTCCAAGGTTCTGGATTTGGTCCTCAACCCAGAGGGCTCCAAAACACCACATTCCTGAACACAGGAATGGAGAATGTGGGAGACACCATTATGGAGGCATATGAAACAATTGCCTCTTAGGATGTTATGTCTCTTTTCACTTTGCCTTCCAGTTGCTGATGCAGTGCACATAGTCTCTAAGACATTACAGGATTGTGAAGGGTGCGCTTCACAACAGGAACACCCTCAACACCAACCAAATATGTCTGCTCTTGGAACTAAGTTTTATTTCACATGCAAGGGACAGACAGAGAGAAACATGGATCCACCATCAGCTTCCCAATTTCACCTGGCTAACTTGACAGTAAAAGTACTGTAAATGAACTAATGGCTCTGTAGTTCTCTATTTTCTCCATATTCATTAGTTCAGTTATAGTACTGTGAAAAAGTCTTGAGCCACACCTCAGTTCTTTATATACTGCTTCAAAAGACGCTCTTGTGGTCTAGAGGAATAGTTCTCCTTGCTAAAGCTCCTTTATACTTTTTTTCTTTGGACATTGGCTTCTTTCACTCAGTCCAGTCCTTGAACCTAATCTTTTTCAGACTTTCAAAAATTGTAAATTTTAATATTGTTGCTGATAGTTTTATATATAAATCCAATCAGTACTGAAAATCATTGTCAATGCCTGAAAAGTCAAGCATCAGAAAAAGAGTTAAGATTTGCTATTGATAAACATCATTCATAACTAAATGTGGTTATCCCAGCTGGGCATTTGTCAAAGTCGGGAACATGCATAAAGAATGATCCAGGCAATCTAGGACAGAAGGACCATTGCTCCTAAAGTAAACACTATTGGTAAGTTTTTATTTGTGAGGAGTATTGGAGCAGGTCAGACACAATTTTTTCAAAATAGAGTATTCTTTGGGCTTTCAACCCTCTATGCCAAAATTGGTCCACCCCAAGGATTAGCTCCACTGGTATACACAACTGCCAAGAGAATTGGTGTGAATTATACCATGGAGAAACAAAAAAAAAAAAAAATTGGCTAAGGAGATGGCACAGCACAGAAGAGCAACACTTATGGTGCCTATTTACACCTACAGGCAAGTTGCCATTTGTTTAGTGATCAGTGCAATATACTGGATAGGGAGGAAGTAGGCCCATTACAGGACTATATATAAGGACTATATAGAAATTATTTTTTGTGCAAACCCTTTTGCATTTAATATTATTATGGCTTGTGCTGGATGAAACATTTTTCCCATTGAAAATGCCGTCTCCAGACAAACAGAATCAACTTTGATTTCCTCCTTTGGATTATTGAGTTCTGTCAAGGCAGAATAGCTGAAAAACTGAATATTGCGTGGCATGTGGCAGAGTGAGGAAACCCCCCAAAACAAAACCAGAAGACTATTAATATATTATTAATAATATAATATTAAAGTATATGAGCTGCTTTCTGACTTAGTTCATATTCCTTTTTTATTTTTGTGTTTCCTTGATGTATTTGCAGTGCTAAAACGGACCAGGAAGAGTAAGAATGATCTCATCAATGCAGAGGAAGGGGAGGACCACTTTACTGACATCTCATCTGTTGGTGAGGACAGTGCCTTAGATTTGTGATGGTTCTGTATGTTAAACACACAGCATATCAATTGTCCCCACTGCAAACATTTACATCTGTTAATTGTAACATTAAAACCACTGACAGGTTATGTGATTAATTTGGATTATTTGTTAAACTGCAATATCGTGCTGGAAGACCTTGGGTCTTTATATGGCTGTTGCTTTGAAATGTTGGACTTTGTAGGACTTGGTCCCCTCCATAATTGTACCAGCAGGGACATGTTTAGCCACATGGTGTCCTTAAACTGCTTGCTCTCTGGCTGGTGTCCAAAAATGAAGTGGGCTTCATAGATAATTGGGAAATATCCTTGGAAACACTGGACTTTTTTGGGAGAAATTGTGTCCATCACACTTTACATGGAGCAGCTCTCACTTCTAGAATTCTAGACGAATTTATCAAACACCCCAAAATGTGACTGTCCAAAGTTTGAGTTTACATTTTACATGCATCTCTGAAGTTTTGCTCCTCCCCACTCCTCCAATATCTCATTCCCATAGAGACTGATACTTTTCTTATACTATCAAAAGCCAAATCAAAGAATAGCAAAAATCAATTTAAGTTTACAAATATGATACCTTCATATTTATCTCTTTATCTTTCAATATAAAGTTAATTCACACAGCTGTTGTTTTGAAATGACACTACAGCTTTGTGAATAAAATAGAATCGAATTGAACTGAACAGTCTGTAATCGTTTCAGACAGTTTTGCTGTCATGTTCAGGAAACCCTTTTGCTGTAGGCAGCAGTGCCTTCCAGCAGCAGGACAATACTCCCCATCACACAGCACAAACTGCATAGGAATGTTCTGAGGGAACAAAAAAGAGTCAGTGCCTTACTTAGTTGGCCTCCACACTTCCCAGATGATCTCAGGGATGCACCACAACAAGCCTAATTTCGAGACCCACTGAACCCACAAGATTAATATATCAGACACTAAAGGAGATAACAATAGACCCTTTCCTTAATAAGTCAGAGATGCTTTGGTAATAAAAAGGGTATCAACCCAAAATTAATTTTAATATTGTTGCTGATAGTTTTATCTATAAACCCAATCAGTACTGAAAATCATTGTCAAGACCTGCAAAATCAAGCATCAGTCAAGCTTGCTTATACTGTCTTAAATCAATACTATGTAATGGATACTTGAAAAGGAGTTAAGATTTGCTATTGACAAACATCATTCGGTAGATGGTGTTATTTTAATTCTGTTAAGCTGATTGCAGAAAAACAGAAAGTGAAATAAGAAAATCATAAGTAGAGGATGAAAAAGATTATACTGTTTATCAGGGCTTTCTGTGTCTTTAAAGGCTCTTAAATCTCCATCCATCCATCCATTCACTTCCGCTTATCCGTTTTTAGGGTTGCAGGGTCTGGAGTCTATCCCAGCTGTCATAGGGCGAGAGGTGGGGTACACCCTGGACAGGTCGCCAGTCACAGGGATACACAGGGACAGACAACCATTCGCACCTATGGGCAATTTAGATTTTTCAATTAACCTATTCCCACAAAGTGCATGTCTTTGGACTGTGGGAGGAAGCCGGAGTACCCGGGGATAACGCAAACATGGGGAGAACATGCAAACTCCACACAGAAAGACCATGGCCTGATGGTGGAATTGAACTCAGGACCTTCTTGCTGTGAGGCAACAGGGCTAACCGTGCTGCCCGGGTCTTAAATCGGGTCTTAAATCTATTACAGGTCTTAAATGCTTTAACTCAAGTCACTGCAGTATCTGGTGCTGCTGTTTTAGCTTAATTTGCACATGTAGATTATGCACTTTGACTGCTTAAAGACTGTGTTTGGTCCGGGGCGGAAAACATACATAAAGGTGTTAAGAAGCGGACCCAAACACAGGTCTCTTCAGAGAGAAAACAGTGAATTTACTGTATCTACAGTGAAAAACAATAGGGAAAACATATACAAGTCCTGGAACTGGACTTGTATATACACCCCAAGGTGGTGATCTTCAAAATCCCCACACAGTGCTCGCGTCCGTGAACATTGGAATGGCATATATCCAAACTCATATCCAATCTGTGACTCTGCTCCTGTTTCCTAGTAAAGATAAACACAATAAGTCAGCTAGGCAATCCGTCTTCAAAGCAAGGTTTTTCAAAAGCAAGTCCATGGCTGTACTGACGAGGTAAACTGAAGGATCGAGTGTCAACTGGACCTCAGCCACACTGTTAAATAAGACGCTCCTGATGCCGGTAATCAGCAGCAGCTGGCGGCGGCTGACGAGCAGCAGGTGTGGCTGCCTCCAGCACGAGAACACTTCTGGGTCAAAGGATCACCCGGCGCCCAATATTTCCGGGGGCGTGAGCATCAACTTTTATGCACATTACAGGGAGATGGAAAAAAGGAGATAGAACAACAAAATACTACACACGACAACAGAATATGCTTAACTAGACCATTGGGCAGGGTGACCCGCAAGGATCGCCAGCCCAGGGTAAACCTAAAACACATGGGCCCCCAGACAGGCCCATGACAGTCAAATTCAGAAGGCTATACACTAAAGTAGGAGAGCACCAAACTCTATCCTGATATATACATGATTTGAAACATTACCCTTAATTTTTTTAATTAATTGACAATAATTTATATCAAAAACTCCTAAATCAGACCAAATAGGAGTCAATTTAGGCCTGGCAGGCTATTGGGCTTTTCATAAAAGTAGCATGTTAATGAAAAATGGCTTTAGAATAATGAAGAATACTGGTGGTTTTAGCAACAACATTTTTAAATGACTAAATGCATAATCGCCACAAAATACTTTAACTTTACCTTATTCTTCATTTTGATTTGAGGTCAACATATTTTCTTGAAAAACACAGATTTTAACTTTTGAGTTATAGTTCCATCTTGAGTTTGGCTTAAATTTAAAAGAAATATTGCAAAGTTTTAAAATAAATTTGATAAGGCTTGTTGTACAGTATACAGCTAAGTAGAGACAAACATAAAACTGGATAATGTAGTCACTTAGGTGATACAGTATGAGTCAGAGGTCGTGTCATAAACTGGCTGTGTGGAGGCAGATGAGCACCCAAACGCAAAACTCACGGAGACAAAAAGCTGAACTCAAAATCACTGCTTTATTGCAGGCTTCACAAAGAAACAGAACTAAACTGGGAATGCTAACTGAGGACCGAGGGAACACAAAAAGGCACACAGGCTTGCGCACACAAATTTTAGAATAATTTATATTATATAATGTGTTTTTCTGGATACACTGTGCTTTTTCAGCATTCAAAGATTGATGACACCGTGTCCGAGCACTGGCTATGAATTTCAGAAGGATCAGGCCTTAACTTAACAGAAAAGTTAGCAATAGTTATTTTCCTATTACAGCTACATCCACGTCTGTCGTGCTAGGCTGCTCACTAGGGCTGGATATCATCACTGATTTCTATAATCCATTCGATTCCAGTTTTCAAAGTCCCGATTCGATTCAACTTAGCCTCAGACAGTCAGAAATATTATAATTCTGATCATTTATCAGTACTGACTTCTTCAGAATTGTGAACATCACAGCAGATGCCTTTGTGTGAAAGTAACTGAGAATAAAACACAGAAAAACATGAAGGAGTCTGGTCTGGCTTTTTATAGCAGATAACCTTAAAAATATTCTACAATGTTCTGCATATAAAGTTTAAATTTCTTCAGTATTGAACAACAGAAAAATAGGCTTTCTTGTCCGAGGTCATTTAAGTGAAAAAAAGAAAAGAAAAAGACAGCAGCCTACAGTGCTGTAAACAACGGTAGACTGGTGGGTAGTAAGCGAATGAATAATACAGAAAACAGAGATTGGAGACGGGAAACTGTTCTTGAAGTACAGAGAGAGATAGAGAGAGAGCTAGCTGTGCATGAAGTGTGATTTTAATTGTTGTGGAAGCAAAATTCATGACGACATTGCTGCTTCTTTTGCTGCTGACTCGGTGAATTTTGGTTGGAGAGAGACAAAACCTGCAGCTCAGAATCAGCGCAAAAAGACGTAAACACAGCGCGGACCGCACGCATCAGAATCGCTAAGCTCCGACAGCGTGTCCATCTACGGGCCGTCGGGTGAGAAAGCCGAGAAAGACAAAGTTGATTCTGATGCGTCGGTCCGTTCTGTGTTACGTCTTTGTGTGGAATCCGTGTACCTGCTCTCATTTGCTGTTTGGTTGTTGTTGAAATGGTTTTGTGAACTTTAATCTGAGAATCTGGCGTTTCTGGCAAAACACAGTTATATTTAAAAGTCGATTCAGGATTTAATAAATTGATATCACTTTATTCAAGCTACTCACCTCTCACTTCCATTTTTTTTTTTTTTTTTTTTTTTTTTAAATTTTATTTTCACTTACTGAATACGGGACAGACTTGACTGGGGGAAAGAAAGAGGGAAAGAGAAACAGCTGAGAAGAGGGACGGGGAGAAGGGCAAAAGACAAAAACCAACAGAACGGGCAGAAAAAAAAAGAAAGAAAAAAAATGCATATATCGATCACCTGGATCACCTGCTGAGAAAGAAAAAAGAAAACAAGCAGAAGAGAACAAGAGTAATAGAATAAACAACATCACAATGATATATGGGAATATGACAGTAAATACTAAATATTAAACATTATTGTGCAGCACATAAGATCAACAGAACACAGTGTGCTTTGAGGTAGGAGCTAAAAAGGGTGTAGTTTGTGGGTGTGATCACCCGTGTGTACACCTATGAGCATGGACGCGCTTGTTTTTTTAAAAGGTTCCTTCATGTAATGATCTGCTAGAGGGTGTGGGGGGGGCCACAGCCCCGTCCTCCAGGGCATGAAGCAGGTATGGAGGAGATCAAGACTCCAGACATCCAGAGGCCCCCAGAACACAAGAGACCAAGGAAGACCAACAGAGGGGCAGCCGCGCCACTGTCCCAGAAAGAGCTGAGGAGAGTCCCAGATGAGGGCTCACTTGGCAGCTGCGGAGCAGAAGCCAGGGGGAGTTGCAGTGACGCGCACGTGAGCTCCGCCGGCAGCCAGCCGTGCCTGAGTGACCGAGCCCCAGGCCGAGAGGCCGGGGGAACCCCACCTCCGAAGTGGCCCGAGCGAGCCCCAGGCTCCAGCAGTCCGCCACTGGCAGGGGAAGTGGTGGTAGGGGGAGATAGGCCTCCAAACCTTGGAGGGCCTGAGATGTCCCCAGAGAGGTGGCGCCTGACACCCAACCTGACATATAGACACAGACATACAGGCACACACATATACAAACATCCATTCCCACCCTCATGCTCTCATATGCACTTACTCCACACTCAACCAACGTGGAGACAGACATAAAGAGACGCTGTACACACGATCACACCCCCCAAGCTTACTCTACAAACCCGGGTCTAGGTACCCTTGCCCCTGGAGGGGGGAACTGCACCCAGACCCAGGTGGTGTTACCCTTTTCCCTGCGGTGGGGGGAGGCAGACCGCCCCGACTCCGCAGCAGCAGGGAGGCCCCACACTCCAGACCGCAGTCGGACGGCCAACTCCTCCTCCTAGCCACCCGCTCCAGCAGGCCGCAGAGAATGGGGGTGAGAGAAGACTCCAAACCTCCCTCCACCCGCTCATTGTAGTGTTGATGCATGTGTGTTCTAAGGTGCATTTAAAACCCAGGAGGGCATGGAGCTACCTGCCAGAGAGCAGCAGGTAAGCGCATGGTCCCTCCTGCTAGCCCTCAATGTCTACGTGTATTTAAAATTGAGAGGTGGGCAACGACGCCAGGGGTGAGGTGTACACCCTGATGGTACTTTGGATTCCGTGGGCGACCGTGGCTCAGGGGGTTGGGAATTGCATCTGTAACCGGAAGGTTGCCGGTTCGATCCCTGGCTTCTCTGTCCTGGTCGTTGTGTCCTTGGGCAAGACACTTTACCCTACTTGCCTACTGGTGTTGGCCAGAGGGGCCGATGGCGCGATATGGCAGCCTCACTTCTGTCAGTCTGCCCCAGGGCAGCTGTGGCTACAACCGTAGCTTGCCTCCACCAGTGTATGAGAGTGAATGAATAGTGGCATTGTAAAGCGCTTTGGGTGCCTTGAAAAGCGCTATATAAATCCAATCCATTATTATTATTATTATTACACCCTGATGGTACTTTGGATTCCGTGTATCGTGCCCACCCACAAGATCCTATATGTATGTGTAATGAGAGTGTGAGTAATGTGAATGTCTAAGTTGTGGGATAAAATTGAGGCAGAGGCAGCCAGAAGGGGACAGAGGGGGGGTGGGGGGGTAGCCTCCTCTGCACCCTGGTGACATACCTCTACTCCAAGGTCCTGCATGTGTGGGTGGTTGTGGTGGAGCGGGAAGAGGGAACAGTGCAGCAGCGCCTCCCGGCCCCACAGAACCCGGGACAGTCCACCCAACCCCACCACAGAGAAAACTGCACCCACCCCACCATCCACTCATCTTCCAGACTACATAAGACAATAAACACCCAGGCTGAGATCTTCCTCCACCTCTCCTGTATCTCCCCCTCCTGCAGAGAGAGCTCCTGAAGAGAGGAAAGCTCCTGCAAGATGTGACAATCTCCCCCACCAGTTGAAGAGCCCCCCAGGTGGCTCGATGCACCGGCGGCACCCTGCTCCAGGGCTGGGCCCCCATGCACCCACCCGCCCACAACCCCGGCAACACACCAACCAGGACCCAAGCCCCCGAGGCCCGGCCCGGGCCCCAGCCCAGAGACGGAGCGACCCCAGAACCTCACGCCCATCCCAGACCCACCCAGGGGCAGCCAGTAATCCACGTCCGTCAGCACAGACCCTCCCCTAACCCCGCTGCACGCAGCCGCGAGGAAACAGTCACCTGAGAGCCGACAGAGCCCCTAACCGGACATGACCGCTACCCCGGGTTGAGCCCCCCAAGGAAGATGCCTCCGGGGAACCCCCCGACGCCCTAAGCCTGTCCCTACCCCCACACCAATCACAACAGTAAAGGCGGGACCAAACTAATAGATAATTTCTATATTGGTTAGAATTAAGATTATTTTTATTTTTCCAGTTCATGAGGACTGTTTTCTTGGCTATGCATATGGGCGATATTCTTTTCTGAAGTGACATTATCTAAGCTACCCAACAAACACACTAAGGGGGAAGTTGGAATGTTACATTTCAGACATTTCGATAAGTCTTCACATATCTCGCGCTAAACTTCTGAACTGGTGGACAGAACCAAAGAGCGTGGATATAATTGTCCGGTGAATTGGTTTGGCAGTGTGAGCAGTTGTTGGTAGACGTAAAGCCCATCTTGAACATCCGATGACCTGTATAGTGCACACTATGTAATATTTTGTATTGAATTAATTGAAGACTGGGATTTCTAATTAGATGAAAGGTTTTTAAGCAAATCTGAGACCAGAAGTTTAGGTCAAAGTTAACTAATAAATCCGCTTCCCATTGTGCAATAGGAAGTGATATTGATTCATCTGTTTTAGAAAGCATTCTGTATATTTTGGATAGTAATTTGGGGGTTTTAAGAGTAAGAAATTGAACCACACTTGGTGGTGTTTGTAGTTCAACTTGACCCGGTTTAAATTTCTTTTTTACTATGGATTTAATTTGTTGATATTCTAAAAATCTTTTCTTGTTGATCCCATATTGTGTAACTAGTCCGTCAAATGAAATAAATTCTGTTCTTTCTAGTATGTGTTCTAAATATTTGATTCCTTTACCACTCCAATCTGAAAAGTTTATCATATTATTGTTTTGTAATATGTCAGGGTTGTTCCAGATAGGTGTACGTTTGCATGGGATTAATGAAGACGCCGTCAATATTAGAAACTCCCACCATGCTGTCAGAGAAGAGCTGATGTTGATGCTTTTAAAGCATTCATGTCGTTGGATGTTTGAGCTGATAAATGGTAGATCTGAGATCTCTAGATTATTGCAAAGTGCTTGTTCTACATCTAGCCAAGGTTCATCTAAGAGGGTATGTTTTAGCCATCCTGAGATAAACTGAAGCCTGTTGGCTAAGAAGTAGTGCTGAAAGTTAGGCAGTTCTAGTCCTCCTTTATCCTTGGTCTTTTGTAGTGTTTTTAAGCTTATACGTGGGGGTTTATTTTTCCAAAGGAATCACCTCTCACTTCCACCTGCACTTTCAACTGGACCACGGCCAATCAGAGAGGTCCCACCCCTTACTATCTCTGATTGGTTTAGTCCACGATAGGGGCATAATGTGTGTCTGTTGTTGACCACAGGGAAGTTTGCAGATTTTTTTTTTTTTTTTTTTGCTACCCGAACAGTTGGTCGCACAGGTGCAACCAAATATTTTTTTTTAGTCGCACCACTGAAAAATTTGGTCGCATTTGCGACCAAATTGGTCGCACTCTAGAGCCCTGCATAAAAGGCAGACTCGCGCTCCCGGGCATGCCGAGCCTCCTGCCTTCTCCTCTCGTTAGGAAAGGCGGAGTCTGCACGCTGCCGATTCCATAAGGAGTTTGCTGGGTCCATGACTGGTCGCGTCGTACTGTCATAAACTGGCTGTGTGGAGGCAGATGAGGACCTAAACGCAAAACTCACGGAGACAAAAAGCTGAACTCAAAATCACTGCTTTATTGCAGGCTTCACAAAGACACAGAACTAAACTGGGAATGCTAACTGAGGACCGAGGGAACACAAAAAGGCACACATGTTCGGGGAGGAGACAGTCGCGACACTGAACTGAGGGAGACATGCACATAAAAGTCACAAGGGGAAATCAAATAAGGAACAACTTAACAGAGCAACACAGGAGCCATGGCCTAAATAAAGAACAAAATACAAAAATACATGAAAACTAAGAATGCTGGGCCAACATGGCCCAGGATCATGACAGGTCGGGTTTAAAATAGAACAGGAAATGATTATCCCACTAGTCTTCCTGTGCCAGTAATGAAATTCTAATGGAACCATTTTTCTCCTTCCCTTTTTTGTCCAGTCCCACTTGACATTTGGGCTTAATTTAAGTTACTGAAAGTTTAATATAGTAGAGGCTAAATAGGAACAAGAAAGAATTAAAAAAAAAAAAAAAAACAGAAGAAAACCATGAATCAATATATGAACATTACCTGATGCTGCTGAAAGTTACAGAGGTTTTATTAGAGACAAAGCTAAGCGCTTTGCAATTTGGCATAATTTGTAAAAATTTAAATTTCTTTGGTATTGAACAGCATGAATCATGCTTTCTCGTTGGAGGTCATTTTTGAACAAACAAGCACTGTGCACAACAGTAAATTGGTGTGTAATAAGCCTGGAAGCACAATAAGTAAGTGAATAATGCAGAAAATACAATTTTTTGATGGTAAATTGGCCTCTGAGTACACTGAGAGTGAGAGCGGTGGGGGATGTAAAAGCAAAAGTAAGAGGGAATTCATGACAATGTTTATCAAATGTAAAGCGTAGTTTTGATCTTCTTTTGCTACTTGTTCAGTTAAATTTGGTTGGAGAGGGACAAAACCTGCAGCTCCACTCCAGAATCTGTGAGATGTACTGTGAGATGGCGTTCAGCACTTGACGGCATGCCCGGTAAACTGGGATATGCTCTTTGTGTTTGCGTCTTTTTGTAGAATCCGTTTACCTGCTCTCATTTGCTGTTTTAGTTGTTTGAGGGTAAAAACTAGAATTAGTTTTGTAAGCTTTAACCTGAGATTCTGGTGTTTCTGCCAAAATACATTTGTGTTTAAAAATCAATTTAGGATTTAATCAATCGATATCACATTGCTCAAACTAAAATCAATTTGAATTGGGAAATCGATTTTTTAAACCCACCACTAGTGCGTACTAAAAGTTACATATTATTGGGTTTCAGTTTGATTTTTGGGATGTTTCTTAAATTAAAGAAATAAGACTGGATGATCTTTGAGAGGTGCTATTCAAAACAAACACTGGTCAAAAATAATACAATGCTTCCTAACAGCTGATTTGATGTTGTTAACCTTGGGCTAAGTGTAAAAGCAGACCTCCTTAGCTGTCTGGGCCAAATAAAGTAAAGATGAGGATAAATATAATGAGAAGTGCCAGGAATACTAAGCCAATTCTGTAATCTGTCAGTAAGAATGATCAGTCTTAATCTACTTTAAGATCCATGGCTCTAGCTGATTATAATCAAACATATCTTGATTTGGAAGGAGCACCTCATTTTTAGACTTGGTAACTTTATTGCAATTTTGTATCTTTTGCTCCAACTGCCCCCCCAGGGTCGCCATATGCTCGGGCAAGTGTGAAGAGCAAGAATGAGAGTTCATCTTACTTCAGGAGGAAAGAGAAGAGGATTCGCTTCACCATCCGGCGTCTGGTTAAATCCCAGAGCTTCTACTGGACAGTGTTATGTCTGGTTGGCCTAAATACACTGTGTGTAGCTATAGTACACTATGACCAGCCTGAGTGGCTTACCTATGCACTATGTAAGTATTCAACAGTTCTATACATTTTAAATAATTTTCTTGTAATCCTGTATGTTTTCATGGACCTGTACGTTTTCAAAATCAATTTTAACTATAGTTACTAGTTGCTTAATATTAAATGTATTTTAGCCATTACTTGATATAAAAAATTCTCATATCAGTGCATGGATGGCTTTATTATTTTTATTTTGGCCATGATACAGCTTGAAACATGATAGTTGTCAAAATGGATTTCAAGTGATTCTCTACTCATTGTTGAGATGGAGCGCTTTTTAGCCAGTTAAACCACGAAGAGGACCATTATCAACAGTTGAAGCAGTATTTACATGAAAGTAACTGCAAGTGTGCCATTCAAAATGAAAACATAAATACTCATGCCACTCTTTACCACCTAAAGTAGATAGCTTACACCTGTTGGTTCCGTCTTACCAGTAATGTTATAACAAATCAATATTACAGTTGTGGTCAGATGTTTACATTCATTCGTTATGGGAATGAATGTCATGGTAATTTTGAGCCTTCAGTGATTTCTTTTAACTCTTAGTTCTTTCGCCTGGATGGAATTGTTGTACAACATACACATTTAATGACTTTAAAAAGCAAGAATTGGGTGCACAAGCTGGAATTTGGTTTAATTTTTTTTAAAATCCACAGAATATGAAACATATACATATAGGCTCAATATGTGCACACACTCACAAGTCTGTAATAAGTGGTGCTAAAGGTTGAACAATGTCTTTTAACTTGACACAGTAAACATCTATTAAATTGCCATTAATGATCATGATTGACAAGAACCAGTATGTCTTTGATAGCATAAAAAGGATTTGTTTTAACTTGATTTTGCACTAATTGGACATTTAGTAAGAATAATGGGAGTCCAGGGAATTAAGTGAAGAAATATGGTATCTAACCAGATTCCCTACTCTGGGTGGCTTTGCCTTGGCCTCTAGAATCCTGGAGTAGTTTTTTGACCAAGATATGTCCTTCAATGTACATACTGTAATAAACAATTATGTAGGACTGCTTTCTTCTTCAATATTTCTAAAATTAGAAACATCCTGTCTCAGAGTGATGCTGAAAACCCAGTTCATGAATTTCTTACTTCTAGAGCGGACTACTGTGATTTGTTACTACCAGGATGTCCTAAAAACTCCCTGCGAAGCCTTCAGTAACAAGAGTGCTGACAGGGACTAGAAAGAGAGAGCATATTTCTCCTCTATTGGCTTCTCTTCATTGGTTCTCTGTTAAATCCAGAATACAATTTAAAATTCTTCTCCTCACATAGAAGGTACTGTATAATCAGGCGCCAGCAGGTCTTAAAGACCTTATAGTACAGTATCACCTCAACTGAGCACTTTGCTCTCAGTGTGCGGGCTTACTTGTAGTTCCTAGGATATTTAAAGGGAGAAGTAGAGGCAGAGTCTTCAGTTTTCAGGCCCCTGTTCTGTGGAATCAGAGTATTAAAGTGTACAGGGAGTGCAGAATTATTAGGCAAATTAGTATTTTGTCCACATCATCCTCTTCATGCATGTTGTCTTACTCCGAGGTGTATAGGCTCGAAAGCCTACTACCAATTAAGCATATTAGGTGATGTGCATCTCTGCAATGAGAAGGGGTACGGTCTAATGACATCAACACCCTATATCAGGTGTGCATAATTATTAGGCAACGTCCTTTCCTTTGGCAAAATGGGTCAAAAGAAGGACTTGACAGGCTCAGAAAAGTCAAAAATAGTGAGATATCTTGCAGAGGGATACAGCAGTCTCAAAATTGCAAAGCTTCTGAAGCGTGATCATCGAACAATCAAGCGTTTCATTCAAAATAGTCAACAGGGTCGCAAGAAGCGTGTGGAAAAACCAAGGCGCAAAATAACTGCCCATGAACTGAGAAAAGTCAAGCGTGCAGCTGCCAAGATGCCACTTGCCACCAGTTTGGCCATATTTCAGAGCTGCAACATCACTGGAATGCCCAAAAGCACAAGGTGTGCAATACTCAGAGACATGGCCAAGGTAAGAAAGGCTGAAAGACGACCACCACTGAACAAGACACACAAGCTGAAACGTCAAGACTGGGCCAAGAAATATCTCAAGACTGATTTTTCTAAGGTTTTATGGACTGATGAAATGAGAGTGAGTCTTGATGGGCCAGATGGATGGGCCCGTGGCTGGATTGGTAAAGGGCAGAGAGCTCCAGTCCGACTCAGACGCCAGCAAGGTGGAGGTGGAGTACTGGTTTGGGCTGGTATCATCAAAGATGAGCTTGTGGGGCCTTTTCGGCTTGAGGATGGAGTCAAGCTCAACTCCCAGTCCTACTGCCAGTTTCTGGAAGACACCTTCTTCAAGCAGTGGTACAGGAAGAAGTCTGCATCCTTCAAGAAAAACATGATTTTCATGCAGGACAATGCTCCATCACACGCGTCCAAGTACTCCACAGCGTGGCTGGCAAGAAAGGGTATAAAAGAAGAAAAACTAATGACATGGCCACCTTGTTCACCTGATCTGGACCCCATTGAGAACCTGTGGTCCATCATCAAATGTGAGATTTACAAGGAGGGAAAACAGTACACCTCTCTGAACAGTGTCTGGGAGGCTGTGGTTGCTGCTGCACGCAATGTTGATGGTGAACAGATCAAAACACTGACAGAATCCATGGATGGCAGGCTTTTGAGTGTCCTTGCAAAGAAAGGTGGCTATATTGGTCGCTGATTTGTTTTTGTTTTGTTTTTGAATGTCAGAAATGTATATTTGTGAATGTGGAGATGTTATATTGGTTTCACTGGTAAAAATAAATAATTGAAATGGGTATATATTTGTTTTTTGTTAAGTTGCCTAATAATTATGCACAGTAATAGTCACCTGCACACACAGATATCCCCCTAAAATAGCTAAAACTAAAAACAAACTAAAAACTACTTCCAAAAACATTCAGCTTTGATATTGAGTTTTTTGGGTTCATTGAGAACATGGTTGTTGTTCAGTAATAAAATTATTCCTCAAAAATACAACTTGCCTAATAATTCTGCACTCCCTGTATAGAGGGCAAAAAGCATGAGCAAATTTCAAGATTGCTGCATAACTAACAACACTAGGTCACTCTGCTGTTTCTTCTCAAAATGTGCCATTCTGTTACATTATGTTTTAGGCTATGTCATCTTGTTTTATGTAAAAGGAAAAGGGATGAAAATAATTTAATTCACCCTAACATTAAGCACTCCAAATGAAGTGCATAAAAAAATGAAGAAATATTTATTAAATTTTCAAATGTACAACTATATTTTGACTTTTTTCTTACATTTGTGTAGTTGACTTATAATGTTAATGTCCAAAAATAACATATTACAGCCAGCTGCAACTAAGATTGTTGGTGCCATATTTGGATGCTGGTGGAGGTTTGAGGCTTTAAAGATCATGTTGCTCATCATCCTTCCATTCACTTGAAGCATTCCATTAGAATTATAGTACCAGCTTTATTATGATCCTGGTGAGATCATCTTTCTTGCATACAAAATTGCCGTTGCCTGTATCTGCTTTTTTTTTTTTTTTTTTTTTTTTTACTAGTACTCTAATTCCTGTAGTTCTGTGCTGCAGCAACACGTGTAAACACACATGACTCAAACAGCGTTTTGTAATACACAAATAGTCTCTTTCTGTGTCTTATTCACTGTTGGCATAGCTGCTATAGAATCAGCTATATCTATTTCTTCTGGACAGACCTTGCGGAGTTTGTATTTTTGGGCCTGTTCCTGGTGGAGATGTCCATGAAAATGTATGGTCTTGGACCCCAGAACTACTTTCACTCCTCTTTCAACTGTTTTGACTTCGGGGTGAGTTGCCCACTTCAGTTGACTGTTTCGTCAATTTGTTGTGCATTTTGAGAACATTTATAGGGAAACTAGCATGATTCAGAACTAGTTCTATAGAAAAGAAATGTAGCAAATTATTGAAGAAAGAAATTCAGACGGTTTTGATTTATCAAACTGTGTTCACAGGTGATCATTGGCAGTATTTTTGAGGTGGTCTGGGCAGCCATGAAGCCCGGGGCTTCATTTGGAATCAGTGTCCTGCGAGCACTGAGGCTGCTCCGGATCTTCAAAGTCACCAAGTGAGTAAATGGAAATGTTTGTCTGTGTTCTGTAAAACCGGATTACACAATGGATTCATACTGGTGTGTCTTTGTGTAGGTACTGGAACTCATTAAGGAACCTTGTGGTATCCCTACTCAACTCCATGAAGTCCATTATTAGCCTGCTGTTTCTGCTCTTCCTCTTCATCGTGGTCTTTGCTCTGCTGGGTATGCAGCTCTTTGGTGGCCAGTGAGTAGATTTTTTCTGCTGATTTATTATTTATTTATTGTGATGCAGCTAATGACAAGACTCTTGGCAGGATTTACTAAGCAGGAAAAATTAGCTGGAGCAGCATTTCGGTAAGGCAATGATGGAGCACATTACTGTACTAAATCCAGTAATTAGACCAGTGGTTCCCAAACTTTTTTTGCTAGGCAGGGGGGCCTAGCAAAAAAAGTTTGCGAACATTTTTCCTGTAAAACAAAGGGGGTTGTTTTACAAGAATAATGTTCGCGACCCCCCCCCCCTTGTTGCACGTACATGCACACATGCACAAACACATCCTCCAACCACACACACACCCATATTTTGCTCCATTGCGGTTTCTTTCACACCTCAAACATTTAGTAAACAATTCAACAAATACAAGTAATCTGCAACAAATGACAGGTAGTAATAAAATAAACTACTAACTCTTTTAGGCTACTTCCACACCAACACGGATATTTTTGAAAACGCAGCTGTTTCGTCCACACGTAAACGGCGTTTCCTATCACCGAAAACTGAGATTTTTTAAAACTCATTTTTTTCCGTTTACGTGTGGGTGAGGAATACAGAGTTCATCACGCAACGTCAAAGGTATGTGCCTTTTTTCACGTCACGCTGTGCGCCACGTTTACATGAGATGAATTGCAGAATGGGAGATAGAGACAAAATACTGTTACTGTTAATCTTACTGTCTTCAGGTTTTACACGCTTACATATACACACGCAGTTACTGTCCCTCCATTTAGAAAGTAGTGATGGGATTTCCAGCTCTTTTTAGAGAACCGGCTCTTTCGGCTCGGCTCACTAAAAAGAGCCAGCTCTTTCGGCTCCCAACCGCCTCTTCAGGTTGTTTTGTTGCTTTAATTAATTAATTATCAACAACAATATAAAATTATGCACAAAAGGAATTAGTAATGTAAAAAAACGTGGTTTTCTTTATGTATGCTTATATATAAATATTTATGGGGGTCCCTAGAGACGAAACACGTACAAACTTCAAAGCACTTAGAAATTCCAAAGCACGTACAAACTCCAAAACACATTTCTAGCGTTAACTGAACTTCCAAAACAGAGCTACCTAGATCACTTAAATTACACAATCGAATTCATACGTCTATTGTTTTTGTATTAATACACAAACACTCATATATATATATATATATATATATATATATATATATATATATATATATTCAAATTATTTAAAAAAAACTTCATTTACCTGTTACTACCACACACCCAATCCGATTGTTGGTACTTCCTGGCTTGTGTAGCCACTAGGTAACAAAATCTCAACACGGCCCCTAGCATCCTGGAGCACTTCCGTTGTGTTTTGGAGTTTGTACGTGTTTTGTCTCTGTAAATATACTTTTATTTATTCACGCCACATAAAATGTAATAAATAAATTATAAAATACAGAAACCAGCTATTTACATTTCATACATTTCAACTTTTAACTACTTAAATTTTCAGCTTTTTCCTTTTAAACAAATTCAAAGTGAAACAACACAAAACACTGCAAACCACAAAACAATAAAATATAAATTAAAATATGGGGAAAAAAAGAACGCCCAGATCTTTAATTAAGGGAAAGGTTGGCATTTAGAAATATTAATATCACACTCAACTGACTGCGTTTTATCTTCCCATTGCACTGATGGGTGGACAGTTCTTAGGTGCCTGTGCATGTTGTTTGTGGAGCTGGCTCTATATGATATCCTTTTCTTGTAGACTTTACACTCTGCCTTTTTTTTGTCAATAAGATTGACGTCTGGTTCCAGACTTTGCTTCTTTTCTTTGTGTCACTCATTTTCTTTACTGTACTTTTCCAATGTGACGGTGTTGTCTCTTGTTGCTCCCGGCTCTCTTTCTTTCCCTCTCCCTCCTGCTCTTGTTGTGTGCTACTGCTGTTGCGAGTGTAACTACCGCCCAGCCCCCTCAGCTCAGTGCTGTGCAGAGGGGGGAGGGGCGCAAACGCAAGGCTCTGTTTGCCGTCTCTGCTCAGCGCAAACACAAGGGTGACTTGCAGTGTGAAGCAAAAAAAAGTGAAAGAGAGGGCAGGAGAAAGGAAAAAAAACAAACAAACAAAAAAATCCACGGCTCCCAATAAGGAGCCGGTTCACATCGTTCACTTCAAAGATCCGGCTCTAAGAGCCATTTCGTTCGCGACCGACCCATCAATATTAGAAAGGCAGAGGCATATTTTCTAGTCTTTGGCTCAGAATGAAGTTGGTTTGGAAACATATTCAGCTATGCTTCATCTCCTGCTTTGCGTTTCTGTGAGCGCGACGTGCTATCAGTGTCCAAGCGTCTTGTTCCACCCCCCTTTTCATACCGCTACCACTACAATCAACTGATTTAGGTTGGTGTGCAGGTGGAGGACAATGGTGAAGCAATACAGAGATACAAGGATTGAGAAATGGAGATGTGAATATTACATATATTTTGGTTGCACAAAAGGATAACTGACGGCAAAGTGGAAACAATGATTAATTAAAAAAAACAAAACACGTTATACTGCTAACAGAACTTTGGCTCTTTGCAAGCCTCTGAACAAACAGCATGCTAACGCAATGCTAGCCAAGAACCCTGCATGATTATCTTTTGCCTACATTGGGTTTGAAGTAATTAAGTCCCAGTTGACAGACACCACTACAAGCCTCTTAAATTTGAGAAGGAAAAATAGTCAGTGATCAACCACGAGGTCCCACAGCCTCAGATGACTCAAATTTAATGATAAACATATATATTTGGAATAATTTACAGGAGTGTAATTGAGAGGACAATAAGTTGCTCAATACAGCAGGAGGTGGAGGATGAGTGAGAGGTATAGTGCTGAGGCTTTGTAGACTAATCACAGTCAGAGACTATTCATCTCCCTGCAGGTTTAATTTTGAAGACGAAACACCGACAACCAATTTTGACACATTCCCAGCAGCCATTCTCACCGTCTTCCAGGTAAAGATCAATTAAGTCATGTTATATTTTTTCATACTACCACTGAACTGGACCCCTAAAGCAGTCTCTGTCTCCCCTGCAGATCCTAACTGGAGAGGACTGGAACGCAGTCATGTACCATGGGATTGAATCCCAGGGGGGTGTGCATGGGGGAATGTTCTCTTCCATTTATTTCATCGTACTTACTCTCTTTGGAAATTGTATCCTGCCTCATATATCAAGATAGATTCTCTTTGTTGACACCAGGCAGCTTTATAGCCCTGCCAAAGTTTTTATTATTGATTTGAAGATTAGCTGGACCTGTAAATACTGATTCTGTGTTTATCAATCCTTTGGTGTTTTCCTGAGAACATAAATAACCAGACACCCTCCTCAATGTGTTCTTGGCCATTGCTGTTGATAATCTTGCAAATGCCCAGGAGCTCACTAAGGTACGATATATTGTTATATATTTCATTTAATTTTTCACCCTTAGTAAAATCTTCCATGGCCTTTTACTTCATTTTTTCTTAATCCTATGAATCATCCTCAGTCTTAACTTTAACTAAAGGTAGTCAGATTTTTGATCTATTTTTATGCCTGTTTTCTCTAAATAAAGGGCCATGGTGTGATGACAGAGGGTTAAGACACAGCACTGACAAGATTATGATGTAATCATTATGATGTCATAATCTTGGATGAGTAGGTTGATGGACATCCTTAGATTAAGGATCGAGTTCTTTAGATAACTGGAAGGTGTAGAAGAACTCTTACAATCTTCTTTACTTAGCCCTCAGGGACATTCCATGTCAACTGGCCAAATGCTTATAACGCTGACTATCTTGGATTTCTCAGAAAAAGTCCCCTGCTAATGCTATAACACCTGGTGTAATACAAAAGCCAATTTTTGTGTTATGCCATTATTAGTTCATAATAATGAACTATGTTCATTATTATGAACATAATAACAGGGGCTATGTTGTCTGGGGGCTTTTGCCCCCTGGTAGGGTCTCCCATGGCAAATTGGCCCTGGGTGAGGGACCAGACAAAGAGCGATTCATAAGACCCTTATGAAAAGGACATCGAGGGAACAGTTTACCCTGCCCGGGATAGGGTTACCGGGGCCCCGCCCTGGAGCCAGGCCCGGGGAGGGTGCCCGAGGGCGAGCGTCTGGTGGCCGGGCCTTAGTCCATGGGGCCCGGCCGGGCAGAGCCCGAAGAGGAGACATGGGCCCATCGTCCCGCAGGCCCACCACCCGCACGAGGCGCCATAGGGGTCGGGTGCATTGTGTGCCGGGTGGCGGCCAGGAGCGGAGGCCCTGGCGGACTGACCCCCGGCTGCCAAGACTGGCAATTGGGACATGGAATGTCACCTCTCTGGTGGGGAAGGAGCCTGAGTTAGTGCGTGAGGTTGAGAGGTACCGGCTAGATATAGTCGGGCTCACCTCTACGCATGGCTTGGGCTCTGGAACCAGTCTCCTGGAGAGGGGCTGGACTCTGTCTCAGTCTGGAGTTGCCCCTGGTGAGAGGCGGCGGGCTGGGGTGGGTATCCTAATATCCCCTCGGCTTGCTGCCGGTACGTTGGGGTTTTTCCCGGTGGACGAGAGGGTTTGTTCCCTGCGCCTTAGGGTCGGGGAACGGGTCCTGACTGTCATCTGCGCTTATGCACCGAGTGGCAGTTCAGAGTACCCAGCCTTCTTAGAGTCCCTGGGGGGGGGGTGCTGGAGGGTGCTCCACCTGGAGACTCTGTTGTCCTGCTGGGAGACTTCAATGCTCACGTGGGTAACGACAGCGAGACCTGGAGGGGCGTGATTGGGAGGAACAGCCTCCCTGATCTGAACCCGAGCGGTGCTCTGTTATTGGACTTCTGTGCTAATCACAGTTTGGCCATAACGAACACCCTGTTCGAACATAAGAGTGTCCATAAGTGCACGTGGCACCAGGATGCTCTAGGCCGTAGGTCGATGATCGATTTTGTAATCGTATCAGCAGACCTGCGACCATATGTTCTGGACACTCGGGTAAAGAGAGGGGCTGAGCTGTCAACTGATCACCACCTGGTGGTGAGTTGGATCAGGTGGCGGGGGAAGACGCTGGACAGACCTGGTGCACCTAAACGCGTAGTGAGGGTGTGCTGGGAATGTCTAGCAGAGGCCCCAGTCCGCGAGATCTTCAACGCACACCTCCGGCAGAGCTTCAACAGCATTCCGTGGGAGACTGGGGACATTGAGTCCGAATGGACCATGTTCAGCGTCTCCATTGCCGAAGCTGCTGCATTGAGCTGCGGCCGCAAGGTGGTTGGTGCCTGCCGTGGTGGTAATCCCCGAACCAAATGGTGGACACCAGAGGTGAAGGGAGCCACCAGGCTGAAGAAGGAGTCCTATCGGGCTTGGTTAGCCTGTGGGACTCCGGAGGCAGCCGACAGGTATCGACAGGCCAAGCGGAATGCGGCTCGGGCAGTGGCTGAAGCAAAAACTCGGGTGTGGGAGGAGTTCGGAGAGGCCATGGAAAAAGACTTTCGGGCTGCCTCGAAGAGATTCTGGCAAACCGTCAGACGTCTCAGGAGGGGAAAGCGGTGCTCTACCTGCACTTTGTATAGTGCTGGCGGAGCGCTGCTGATGTCGACTGAGAAAATTGTCAGGCGGTGGAAGGAATACTTCGAGGACCTCCTTAATCCCACTGACACGTCTTCCGAGGAGGAAGCAGAGTCTGGGGATGAGGGGAATGACCCGCCAATTTCCGGGGGCGAGGTCACTGAGGCAGTTAAACAACTCCTTGGTGGCAGAGCCCCTGGTGTTGATGAGGTCCGCCCCGAGTTCCTGAAGGCTCTGGACGTTGTAGGGCTGTCCTGGTTGACACGCCTCTGCAATGTTGCGTGGAGATCAGGGGCAGTACCTGTGGACTGGCAGACCGGGGGTGGTGGTCCCCATCTTCAAGAAAGGGGACCGGAGGGTGTGTTCCAACTACAGGGGGATCACACTCCTCAGCCTCCCTGGGAAAGTCTATGCCAGGGTGCTGGAAAGGAGAGTTCGTCCGTTAGTCGAACCTCGGATACAGGAGGAACAATGCGGTTTTCGTCCTGGTCGCGGAACACTGGACCAGCTCTTTATCCTCTCCAGGATACTTGAGGGTGCATGGGAGTTTGCCCAACCAGTCTACATGTGTTTTGTGGACTTGGAGAAGGCATTCGACCGTGTCCCTCGGGGTGTCCTGTGGGGGGTGTTGCGGGAATATGGGGTGTCTGGCCCATTGCTACGGGCCATTCGATCCCTATACAACCGTTGCAAGAGCTTGGTTCGCATTGCCGGCAATAAGTCGGACTCGTTCCCGGTGGGTGATGGGCTCCGCCAGGGCTGCCCTTTGTCTCCGGTTCTGTTCATAATTTTTATGGACAGGATTTCTAGGCGCAGCCAAGTGGCGGAGGGCTTTCGCTTTGGTGGCCTCAGAATCTCATCTCTGATTTTTGCAGATGATGTGGTTCTGTTGGCTTCATCGGGTGAGGGCCTCCAGCTCGCACTGGAGCGGTTCGCAGCCGAGTGTGAAGCAGCGGGAATGAGGATCAGCACCTCCAAATCTGAGGCCATGGTTCTCAGCCAGAAAAGGGTGGAGTGCCCACTCCGGGTCGGGGATGAGTTCCTGCCCCAAGTGGAGGAGTTCAAGTATCTCGGGGTCTTGTTCGCGAGTGATGGGAGAAGGGAGCCGGAGATCGACAGACGGATTGGGGCTGCAGCTGCAGTAATGCGGACGCTGCACCGGTCCGTCGTGGTGAAGAGGGAGCTGAGTGTAAAAGCGAAGCTCTCAATTTACCGGTCGATCTACGTCCCTACCCTCACCTATGGCCACGAGCTGTGGGTAGTGACCGAAAGAACGAGATCGCGGATACAAGCGGCAGAAATGAGCTTCCTTCGAAGGGTGGCTGGCCTCTCCCTTAGAGATAGGGTGAGAAGTTCGGCCATCCGGGAGGGGCTCAGAGTAGAGCAGCTGCTGCTCCACATCGAAAGGAGCCAGCTGAGGTGGTTCGGGCATCTGACAAGGATGCCCCCTGGGCGCCTCCTGGGTGAGGTGTTCCAGGCATGTCCCACCGGGAGGAGGCCCCGGGGCAGACCCAGGACACGCTGGAGAGATTATATCTCTCGGCTGGCCTGGGAACGCCTTGGTATTCCCCCGGATAAGCTGGAGGAGGTGGCTGGGGAGAGGGAGGTCTGGGCCTCTTTGCTTAGGCTGCTGCCCCCGTGACCCGGCCCCGGACAAAGCGGATGAAAATGGATGGATGGATGGATAGTTCATAAAATATTTTTTTATGAAGTTCTAGGCATTTTCAAGCCTTTTCTGAAGGAAAAGTGTATCACAAAAACAAAAGAATAAGAAATATTGCTAGATAGTGTAATCAGAGTAGAACCAAATTTGGCCGTTTCTGGATGGTACTCTAATTAATTAATTTAGTTAATGTGCATATTTTTTATTTTCATTTCAAATGATCATTTTTTGATAATCTTCACAGTTCTCATTTTCTGTTAAACCATATTCACTATAATGTTATGATTCTAAGTTATCCTGTTAGATATATAATATACTAATGATACTTCTGAAAACTTAGCTTCATATATCAAATACTTTTCAACATATGTATTTAAACAAAGGTCGGTTGACCCACTTTCATTTTTTCATACATAATGTGAAATAGTTAATGTTATAGTTTTCTAGTTATAACTGAGAAAATAATTTTGTTAAATATATGCATATCTTGCTTCTAAATTTTAACCAGAGTTTTCAGAATCTTCCGGGGCTGCGCTTGTCAAAATGGTAGCCATTTAAAGCAGGTCTTGAAAATGAAACACATGCATATATTTAGCTAACTTGAGTAGTAATTGAGTAGAAATTTAGAATTTAGTTCTATTTGGGTTGCAATATTTACTTTTAGTTTTGTTTTGTGGTATAGCTTGTGATATTTGCTCATGAAATAAAGATTTTTTTTATGAAATATTAATTTTTGTCACAAAAATGAAAAAAAATTCTTTATTATTCTATATTATAAAATTATTCTGTTTTTATCATCATTCCTAAAGCTTTTGATGTAAAACAAACAAACAAACACAATTCTGATTTTAACTAAGGTCTGAACCTATGCTATATTTAGAAGAAAGGCAAGATAGATTTTTTTAATAATTAAAAGGGAAAGGTTTCAGTTTGAATTATCTATTTGTCCCTGATTGCCAGAACTTCACTATTTAATATGACAAAAAATGATATATTCTTATTGTTGGGGGTTAGAGTTAGAATTAGGGTGAAGGCTGGTGTCATCAATAGGTGGCTTAGACCTCAGAGGTTTAATTAAGGGTGTTTTCACACTGTTGGTGTTTAGTCCGTTTAGATCAAACTTGTCCTTTTATCTCTTTGTGCCATGTGTTCGATTTTTGTCTGTGTGAAAGAAAACCAGATTACATGTAAAAGGTGAGGAAAAGTGATTTGGAACAGACTAAAGATGCTATTGATGTCAAAATGCCCTAAGATGGCAAGCCCAGGTTTTGGCAAAAGAAAAAAGAACCTCGTAATCTTCAGTGATTTTACCCTTATAATATATCCATATTCTGAATGCTCCTGCTAGACTTAAATTTGCCTTGTTCTTTAATAGTGGACCTTCTATCAACAATGGTCACAGTAAAATAAATATATTATAAAGGACTTCTCAGTGTATTGAGTGACAACTTGTTATTTATTATAGTCCTGAAATAAACACAAGTTAAAATATGTGTCCATGTATGTTTTTTTCTATACCTATAGGATGAAGAGGAGCAAGAGGAGGCTATTAATAAGAAACTTGCCCTCCAGAAGGCCAAGGAGGTAAAGGAAGTCAGCCCCATGTCAGCTGCTAACATTTCCATCACAGCGTAAGTCTACTTCCTTTAATGTTTGTCCTGACTTGATAAACTGCATCGTAGTGACTCCCAAGAATTGTGGGTGGTTTTCCTTTAGCTACATTAAGGACCACTTTACAAGTATGCAGTCTAAATCCTTCCATCCTGTGTCAATATTCAACACACAGAATACATTTTTGCATTTTTGATGTTCATATTAAATCTTTGTCCACAAAATATCATTACAAATATAGAAAAAAAGCAGAAATATGTAACAGCTTAGCACAAAACAACTCAGCTAGAATGGTTCTCTGAGATTGCAGACCAAAGCCAATGCTCAACTCTTCTGTGATATAACAAACACCATCTTAACAAATATCAGAATAGTATTTCCAAAGCTATTAGATCTGTGCAGGTTGGATACTAGCATTCCCTAGTGTTCAGCTGTTGCAAAATCACTTTGATTGGCTGTGACACATGTTCAGAAAACATCATTTTGTGAGGCTTGATGAGACAATCATCCCTGCCTACTGATAAATACTGGGAAATACATTTGTGACTAAAAAAAAGTTAATGTTTGTCAAAACAAAAACGTCAAATCCAGTGTGGCAGAAAAATTTAAACTTTAAACTTTGCTTGATCCAACAAATCAAATCATGCATATGGTTCAGAATGTGTTAATTGTTTATTCATATTTATATGTAAACAGTTCATTACATGGTCATTATCTGGAACACAAAACATCCTTGACTACTGTTTGTTAATTCAAATTAGACTTTCTCAATATCTTTGTTATCTATGCTAGCGCTTACATCTTGTGGAGATTTACCCACTTGAGGAATGGTCATCTGAAATATATGTACGTGGATGTTTTATATCTAAAACTTTTAATCCGAAAATATTTTTCTTTGAGACATCGTTTTAGAAAGTATTAGTGTGGATTGCACGGGCAGCACGGTGGCACGGTGGTTAGCACTGTTGCCGCACAGCAAGAAGGTCCTGAGTTCAATTCCACCATCAGGCCGGGGTCTTTCTGTGTGGAGTTTGCATGTTCTCCCCGTGTTTGCGTGGGTTCTCTCCGGGTACTCCGGCTTCCTCCCACTGTCCAAAGACATGCAGCTTGTGGGGATAGGTTAATTGGATAATCCAAATTGCCACTAGGTGTGAATGTGCGAGTGAATGAGAGTGCGAATGGTTGTCTGTCCCTATGTGTTAGCCCTGCGACAGACTGGCGACCTGTCCAGGGTGTACCCTGCCTTTCGCCCCATGACAGCTGGGATAGGCTCCAGCGCCCCCCGCGACCCTGAAAAGGATAAGCGGAAGCGAATGGATGGATGGATGGATAGTGTGGATTGACCATTGTCAAGGCTAATAGGATGGTAGACTTTAGCACAGCGCTCGGGAGATCACAGTTCAGTAAGACAAGAAAAGGGAAATAGTCCAGGAACAAAGCGAATCAACACATCCAAAATTTACAGTTCACACTCCCTTTCAACTGAGGATTAAGCGCACCACACCAGGGAAGGAAATCCAGGGGCCTGTGCACAGGAAACAGACAGTCAAAATCCGAGCAAAAACAGAGTAGCAGGAGCCAGGGTTTCAGCTAACCGATTAGCCCAATTACCAAACAAAGAGTTATCCTCATCCACTACCTTAAGTAGTGGATTCTTGATAAACATGTGGGTGATTAGAGCAGGTGTGCCTGGCCAGAGTTGGGAACCCGTAAAAAGAGGAGAGAGGGGAAACACAAGGGAGAGCTAGACAAAAAACAAAACCTTGATGTGCAAGCCAAGGAAGACTCACTGTGTAGAATATGAAAGTTGCCCTTCTTCCAGTCCCACGTAGTACAGGACAGTAGACCGGCACTGGGATTCTATTGCGATTGGTAAGACGTTTATTTTGCTCCATGGTCCTTAGCAGGATAGCATAGGTAGCCTTCCAGTGGCAGTGCCAACTGCATAGATTATGCCATACGACAAGCTCACCTTCTATGGCATGTTATGACATCATGGGCATACTCCACCAAGCAAATTTACTTACAGGTATAAATAAAGTAACCTTGAATCCTTGGTCATCCCTGGTTACGTAATCATTATGATTACGTAACCAGGGATGACCAAGGACCAGAGGAGTAAGAAGGGCTTCAAACACATAGAAGCTCACATCTTCAGTGTGGTTGCCAGAGAGAGTGAGTGAGACAGTCTGAGTCTTGTGTGATATCAGGGAGGTCCTTTTCCATCCAGGGCCATGACTTAAAATACTTTACAGAGGGACATTATTGGGACATTGTTAGTGCGGGGGAGAATAAGAGCCAGGAGCATTCTGGGAAAGTTAAATTTTCACCTGTGTTTGCGGACATGGTCATCAATTTTTACACATTGCAAATTTACTTGATGAGCAGCCAACATCAGGGTTAGACTCAAAAACATTCCGAAATTTAGGAATGAAATCTTCAAAAGAAAGAATGGGGCTTGCTTTTAGCACAGCCTGTGCCCATTTTAGCACCTGGTCTTAAAATATCTCCACAAAAAAAGCAATCTTGGAACAATCTGACTCATATGCCCTTTTTTGTTTGAATACTAGCAAACTCTATGTGTAAGAAATCCAGCACATTTGCTAAACTCACCCTTGAACACCTCGGGAGTGGAGAGACAGTCAGTTCTCTGATCTGAGGAGGTGAGGGGATAGAGGCTGAAAATGGTGGATTAACCATACCTTTTTACTACCTTTTACCTCTGCGATTTCTTCAGCGATCATGGTTCGCCAATAATGTGGCGGAGCATTTGCTCATGCCAGTCCACTTCCTTTGAAGTGAAAGCACAGCTCACAAGAGTCAGCTCAGTCCATTTTTGTGGTTGTATTGTTCTGTCAGAGATGATTGGCAGGTCCAATAAAAACAGAGCCTTAGCCTCAGCAAGATGTGATGAATCTCGCCAACAAATATAAACATAAAAAACAAGCACAGAGAAACAAGAAGGAGAAACATTAAATACTAAGAGAAAAACAGACAAAGAACAAAACCTGGAGTAGACAGCCAAGCAGGATGGAGGCACCATGGCAGTCACAGTCAGAATGTTCTTTAATTAGATATATTAACATAACATATATTAAATAACCAACAATTGCACCAGTTTCTTAAACTGTCATGTAAATAACAACCAGGATAAGGGATTGTAGAACCTTAATTAAAACCTAATTGATTCCCCTTCCTTGTTTGCACATTATCCTATATGTAGTTAGGAAATGTCAAGATGATCAAGAAAACCACCCATCTGAATAAAGTATAATTTTGCCAAACCTCCTCTAAGGGTTAGACTCTGTTAGTGTCAGTGGACCTCTGGCTTGAGAATTTGAATCTCAAGGTTGTCTCCAAAAGTTGATTCTGTTCATGTGGACGTAGCGTTTTCAGTGGGAGAAACATTTCGTCACTCATCGAAGTGACTTCTTCAGTCTCAGCTGACTGCAGGTTTCCCTAATCTTATAAACAGTACATTTGCATAATGACTGAAACCAGCCCAGTCCTCATTTCATTCTCATTTGATAGGATACTAATAGACAGAGTAGACAGATAATAATTGAATGTTGTCTGGCTGTTTCTCTGACTTCATGCTATATGTTTTCCCCACGTTCCCCCTTTTTTTTTTTTTTGTGCATGTGCAGTTTTCTAACATGCAGTTGAAGTAACGTGCACTCTAGCAGCTCGTCCATCTGCAGCATTAGCTCACTGTGAGTTATTTTTACAACTTTGAAGTTCTGTCATTAACGTCCCCACATCCCTCTCCTGTTGACGTTAAACACTGTACTCTTATCAGGTAAACCTTTTTGTCATTCTGCCTTTGTGCCTAAAATGACATGGGGGCTCTTATCACTCATACCTTGTGACAGAGTTGTATGTGTCAGTAAAATTACGTGTGTATTTTTTACTGATTTTACTTGTAATCGACAAGTGTCGTGAGTGACTGTCAGCTCTTAACTCTTTATTATCATCACCTTTTGCTGATTTCTTTTCAGTGTCTGCCCTACCTCTTCTGTACAGTTTAGATTTCCTGCTTAAACCATGTATGTGGATGTATAACTGCAGGTTTGACTCATTTTCCAAGCTGGCTATTTTATTGTTCAGTGTATGTTGGGGCATAGTGTAAAATGTAAAGGTACAGTGGTTTAGAAATAATTTAAACCTGATATTTAGTTATTGAATTTAAATAGTAGAAAGATAATAACTGACACTTATGAACAATGATAGCTTTTAATCACAACTTAAAATATCAAATTATAATGTAGTGGTTTTTTGTTGTTTTTGTTATGAATATAATTCTGCAAGATTTAAGTGGGTGATTGCAGTCGAGATATTTAAGCACCTGAATTATTGTAATACAAAATTATTTGTGTTTTGTCTTGCTAAATGAAGGGAGTTCTTCACAAAAAGACATTGTATAGATTAGAGATGGACCGATCCGATATTAATAATAATAATAATAATAATAATAATAATAATAATAATAATAATAATAATAATGGATACTTTATTGATCCCCATGGGGAAATTACTTGTTTTTCTCTGCATTTGACCCATTCACTCAGTGAAGCAGTGGGCAGCCCACTAAGCAGGCGCCCGGGGAGCAGTGTGTAGGGACGGTACCTTGCTCAGGGGTACCTCAGGGTAGCCGTTAAGTGGATTCGAACCGCCGACCTTCCGATCATGGGGCGACCACTTTACCTACTGAGCTATCCCTGCCCCATTACGTATCGGTATCGGTCCGATACTGACCTAAATTACTGGATCGGATATCGGAGAAAAATAAAAAATGTAATCCGATCCATTAAATATCACGAAAGCACCTCACAAAACTTGCAACACGCCATAACTCACCTCAGAACGTTAGCACGTCGGAGCAGTATGCATCACGTGATAGAGCGGCTGTGGCATGCGGGACCTGTCGGTGGTCTGGATAGCATTTGGAGCTTCGCTAGCAACCCGGCATTTCATCTCCGACAAAGTTATCCCCGAGAGAAGTAAAGCAAGTGTGTAAGTCCATCTCTGAATGTTTGTAAAGCATTCCTGCATTAAGCTTAACGAGCGACTGCCTCTCGCTCTCCGGCTGCTACTTCAATCATGAAACTGCTTAATGATCAGCTGATCGGCTTTTCTGTCGCGAGTCCGTGTCTCTCTTGTTTGCTTTTGGCCCACTTTGCACCAGAAAGAGGAAACCAGCGGCTGAACAACAGCAGCACGTTTAAGCTTGATCAGCTGTTGTTAGAATGTATTTAACAGAGGTGTGGACTCGAGTCACATGACTTGGACTCGAGTCAGACTCGAGTCATTAATTTTATGACTTTAGACTTGACTTGAAAAAATGTTCTAAGACTTGTGACTTGACTTGGACTTTTACACCAATGACTTGGGACTTGAATTGGACTTGAACCGGTTTACTTGAAAAGACTTGATATTTTACCCCAAATACAAAATTTAACATGCATATTATATAGAGATTGAAAATGTGACGTCATTCACGGGTAGAACCGCAAAGGATTCTGGGAACTCGTGGCAAGCGGTACTAGCGCACGCAGGCTTTCAATTAAAATCAGTTATACAGCGATAAAAAGAAACACAAGAAGCCGTTGTATTATTAACTGCAATAGCCGGTCGCATGACAGCCATGGGAAGCCGACGGGTAAAGAGATCGGTTGTTATCGGATTACCTCGTTGAAGAGAAATTGTTCGAGCCATGTTTCCGAAGTAACAAAGAGGCGACGGGTGGCCTGGATTGCAGCCATTCAAAGGTCAAATATAACGTCCCAGAACCCTCCAGCTCACAGGTTAGTCTGCTCCAAGCATTTACACAAAGGTCAGTGTTTTTTAGTAGTTAATACGTCACTTTCATAATATAACTGGTGATATAGGTTACAAGCAAGTCTGGCGCTGAACAGAAATTGTCGCGCTATGCTCCTTTATTTATTGTGCATAAATAGTGAATTGTCCTGACACAATATTGCGTTTCGCCTCTGTTATTATGGTACATTGACAAAAACATATACTTTTATTCACAGGATAAAACAGGTTTTTTGTATCACTAATTGCCCAGTACGATTACAGCATACAGTATTATTGTCACTGCTACATTTCTGTGATGCTACCAGAAATTATTTCCACTACTAATTAATTACCGTTGAGCTCAAAGGTCCTATTAATAAACGGTTAACGAATGTGTATTTATGACGACGATTTGTGAGACTGGTAAACTTATGATACGTACGATGGTCTTTACTTTCTACACGGTGCATTTCAAGGTCCTGTACCCATCCGTCGGTAAACTGTACCTGGGCTTGTTGCAGTGACCTGAAGTTACTAAACTTCATGAGTGTATGCACTCACTCCAAGAACGTATGATTATAAATATGCATATAAATATGCTACGATGAGATAGCTGACTTCATCTAACTAGCAAATGTTGTCCAGGCTACGTTGGTGATACAGTTTTTTTAATGTGTATGATATTTTTGTCATGCGATTTTAAAGCCGGTCCTACAACCGCATCCAAGAATGACATGCAGCTTATCTCAGAACTGTCGGTGAAAATTATTCTTGGAGCTAAGTTTAATTGAGCTGCATTTTAAAGAGGTGCAATTTCACAATTTGTGTATATTTTCTAAGTTCACTATTTTGTCATGTGTTGAGAAAAACACAGATTTTAAAATTACATGGTCTAACATTTACATTTAGCATAACTGCAACATTATTTTTTCGTTGTTTTTTTTTTTAAAGACTCGAAAGGACTTGAAATTCAAAGTTTCAGACTTGTGACTTGACTCGGACTTTTACACCAGTGACTTGAGACTCGACTCTGACTTGCCTGACATTACTTGAGACTTGACTTGAGACTTGAGGATAAAGACTTGAGACTTACTTGAGACTTGCAAAACAATGACTTGGTCCCACCTCTGGTATTTAATATTACTTTCTACTCCAGGATCTTTTTCTACGTAGCTGACACTGGTAACTGTGCAGGGGCGCATCTAGCAAAGTTTAGCCAGGGGGGCCGATAGGGCATTAACAGGGAAAAGGGGACACAAAGACATACTTTTCTTTCTTATTCTCATTTAAAATGTCTCGCTTTTAATTATTTAATATTTATCTGAATCTTACACCCAAAGTTTTAATCTGATGTAAAATGTATAGAAGTCCATTATTGCATATAGTAACTATTAAGTCTAATATATATACCCTAGTAAGCTATAGTACTTTTTCCTTTGGGAAGGTACCATCTGTGCAGTCTGCAATTTTGTTGAAGAAAGATGTTGAATCTATTTAATATTTCTTGAAAAAGAATTGATTTCTGTTCATT
Source organism: Rhamphochromis sp. 'chilingali' (assembly GCF_963969265.1). Classification (NCBI taxonomy): domain Eukaryota; kingdom Metazoa; phylum Chordata; class Actinopteri; order Cichliformes; family Cichlidae; genus Rhamphochromis; species Rhamphochromis sp. 'chilingali'. The sequence continues at coordinate 11,348,380 of NC_137937.1, read as the reverse complement.
TTTTTTCACACTCCATCAAATTAAGGTTGATTACGTCGATTAAGCATCATGAGGTGGAGCGTGAGGGGTGGTTCCCTATTTTTTATTTATTTATTTTTGTTGTTGCTGGGAGTTGGAACCCTATTAGTTAGGTTGCTTAATATTTATGCTAAGTACTCTTTAAAATACCAGAATAGGGAGGATGGTGTAGGTTTAAGTTTATTAGATTGATCAGTATTGCTGAACTATGAAATATTTTTTTTGCATACAGGTATAACAGAATAGCTTTAGTGTAGTTGTTGTTTTAAACTTGAGTATGAACTTATACAAAATGCAGCAAGATATTTAAAAAACAGTTTTGTTGATTAAAAAACACTATATCGGATTCATATCGGTATCGGCAGATATCCAAATTTATGATATCGGTATCGGTATCGGACATAAAAAAGTGGTATCGTGCCATCTCTAGTATAGATGGTTGCTTGTGTTACTCCAGCACCTGAATATGTTATTAATAGTACCTCTACAGATGTGCAAGTTACCCATGTCAGGTACACTGATGATGGGTACGCAAAGTTCAGACTTTTAAACAAAGTTGTAACAAGTTTATTTCAGTAATGACCAGCATTCTACCAAGAGCAGTGCAAATTAGAAATTCAAAACTGATCATAGTGGATAAAGGAGAAGAGTGACCAAAATAATGCAGTGTTAGTACAGGCTTCACACATTTGTTTTCTGGATTGGATTGGTTTTAATGCAGGCACAATAATCCACAATGAGTCAGAGTCATTATGATGCTTGCAAAGCAAATAGTTTCTTTATTTTATATGTAACCCCTTCATAAATCCAGTCGACTACAGCCCGTTCACCAATATAAGCAAACATATTAGACATACAAAAACACATAAAAACAACAACAACAAAAAATCATTTTTCAACTGTTTTTCATGCAGATCTTCATAAGTTGTGGTTGCATTTCTTCGGCATTTAGGTAGAGAGTACAAAGGGAATAACATTTTTAGGTGGTGGGTAATTTAAATTAAAACATTTTGAAGATACTTGCTGAAGATACAGCTGCTGTATTTCCCAGGGAGGGTGCAAGATATTGCCACTCAAAGATGGAGAAAGTTGTAAGAACGACAGGGCAGGAGAGGAAGGTCAGGACAGTAGGTCATATTTAAAATTAAGGACTGCTCAGTGCTATTCAGTGAAGTGGAAATTTAAAGCACATGTAATGTCCTTACTTGTTAAATCAGATATTTGATCTATATATGATGTGAAGGTTGTTACCTTTTTTTATTTTTTCGTATTGAAATGTTCTGCAAAACAAACTTAAGAATCAGAATCAGAATACTTTATTGATCCCTGGGGGAAATTATTTTTTGTTACAGTGCTCCATTATAAACCAACATTAAGACAAGACAGACAATACACTAACTAAGAATAGTACAATATATACATATATATACATACATACATACATACATACATAAGTCACTCATAAATAAATAGCTGAAAAAGAAACATGTGTAGTTATAGCAGCAAACAGTGTGTTAAGTGGATGCGTTGTACAGGGAGATGGCCACAGGCAGGAAAGATTTCCTGTGTCATTCAGTGGTGCTTTTCGGTCATCTCAGTCTCTCACTGAACGTGCTCCTGTGACTGACCAGCATGTCATGGAGTGGGTGGGAGGTGTTATCCAACATTGTCTTTATCTTGGACAGCATCCGCCTCTCCGACACCACCTTGAGGGAGTCCAGCTCCATCCCCACAACATTGCTGGCCTTACGGATTAGTTTATTGAGTCTGTTGGCATCTGCGACCCTCAGCCTGCTCCCCCAGCATGCAACAGCATAGAGGATCGCACTGGCCACAACAGACTCATAGAAAATCCTCAGCATTTTCCGGCATATGTTGAAGGACCTCAGTCGCCTCAAAAAATAGAGACGACTCTGGCCCTTCCTGTAAAGTGCTGTGGTGTTTTTAGCCCAGTCCAGTTTATTGTCAATGTGTACTCCAAGGTATTTATAGTCCTCCACAATGTCAACACTGACCCCCTGGATTGAAACAGAGGTCAAGTGTTTCCTGGTCTTCCTGAAGTCCACGATCAGTTCCTTGGTCTTTGCCACGTTGAGCTGCAGATGATTCTGCTCACACCACGTGACAAAGGAGTCGACCACAGCCCGGTACTCTGTCTCATCATCCCTGCTGATGCATCCAACCACCGCAGAGTCATCAGAAAACTTCTGAAGATGGCAGGTCTCTGTGCAGTGGCTGAAGTCTGTGGTGTAGAGGGTGAAGAGGAAGGGGGAGAGGACAGTCCCCTGTGGTGCCCCTGTGTTGCTGATCACCTTGTCAGACACACACTGTGGGAGACGTACATATTGTGGTCTTCCTGTCAGGTAATCAACAATCCAGGACACCAGAGAAGCATCCACCTGCATCGCTGCTAACTTATCACCCAGGAGGGTTGGCCTGATGGTGTTGAAAGCACTGGAAAAGTCAAAAAACATGACTCTCACAGTGCTCGCCGGCTGGTCCAGATGGGTGTAGACACGATTGAGCAGGTAGATGATGGCGTCCTCAGTTCCGAGACGAGGCTGATAAGCAAACTGAAGGGGATCCAGATGTGGTCTTACTATGGGTCGCAGCTGGTCCAGGATGAGCCTTTCCAGGGTCTTCATGATGTAATCCTGGGGGCCACTGGGACGTGGCGTCTTTGGTACAGGGACGAGGCATGATGTCTTCCACATCACTGGGACCCTCTGCAGACTCAGACTCAGCATAAACAGTTTATGAAAGACTCCACACAGCTGGGGGGCACAGGTCTTGAGGACAAGGGGACTCACTCCGTCTGGTCCAGCAGACTTGCCTGAGTGAAGTCTCCTCATTTGCATCTCAACCTGGTATTGAGTGAAGGTGATGGGTGGGGGAGGGGTGTCAGGAATCTCACAGGAGGCAACAGCGCCATGTGAAGAGAGAGGCTGGCACAGTGGTGTGGCTCTGGATTCCAGGCTGACTACAGGTGAGGTTGTGGGGGTGGGAGCAGACACTGTGGTGTCAAATCTATTGAAAAACAGATTCAACTCGTTGGCTCTATTCTCACCTCCCTCAGCTCCCCTGCTGTTGGTTGGCCTGAATCCAGTGATGGTCTTCATGCCCCTCCACACCTCTCTCATGCTGTTCTGCTGGAGTTTCCACTCCAGCTTCCTCCTGTAATTGTCCTTAGCCTCTCTGATCTTGTCCTTTAGTAACACCTGGATCTGCCTCACCTCCTCTTTGTTGCCCCCTCTGAAAGCCCTCTTCTTGTTGTTGAGGAGGGCTTTGATGTCCTTAGTCACCCACGGCTTGTTATTTGGGTAACAATGAACAGTCTGAGCTGGAACAATGGAGTCGGTGCAGAAAGTTATGTAGTCTGTGATACACTAAGTAAGCCCATTGATGTCCTCGGCGTGAGGCTCACAGAGTGTTTCCCAGTCGGTCACCTCGAAACAGCCCTGTAGTTCCGCTATTGCCTCCTCTGACCACCTCCTAACAGTCCTGGTGGTCACAGGTTCCCTCCTCACAATTGGCACATAGCGGGGGGTGAGGTGAATCAGGTTATGATCTGACCTACCAAGTGGGGGGAGGGAGGAGGAGCTGTATGCATCCTTGACGTTAGCATACAGTAAGTCTAAAATTTCCTCTCCCCTGGTGGGACAGTCCACATATTGTTTGAATGTTGGTAGTGTATTGTCCAGTGATACATGGTTGAAGTCACCCGAGATCACAATAAAGGCATTCGGGTGCTGAGTCTGTAACCGAGCTATTGCAGAGTGGATAGTGTCACATGCAGCTGTGGGGTTAGCAGAGCGAGGAACATAAACAGCCACCAAGATGACGTGAGAGAATTCCCTGGGTAAATAATACGGCCTGAGTCCAACAGCACACAGTTCAGTGTCCGGGCAACAAATCCTTTCCTTGATTGTTATGTTGGCAGGGTTACACCACCGGTTGTTAACTAAAACAGCAAGCCCACCTCCTTTCCGCTTACCGCTAGCGATGCTGTCCCTGTCCACCCGAACAGTGTGGAAGCCTTCCACGGAAGCATTGTCGTCGGGAATGTCCTGGTGCAGCCATGATTCGGTGAAACACATCAGGCTACACTCTCGGTATTCCCTCTGACTCCGTACCAGTGCTGAGAGCTCGTCGATTTTAATTGCCAACGATCGCACATTTCCCATCACGATAGACGGCAGACACGGTTTATACCTCCTCCTCGCTTCGAGCCTCCGCTGTCTCACCGTCACCTTTTTTCTTCTTTTTTGTCCTTGACCTCTGCATCCCCGATGTGTTTTCCTCCAAATTTCAGCTGGTACTTCTGCGGGCCTGGCCAGCGAGCCGGCCGGCATCAGGGCGATCAGCTGATCTCTGGAGTAAACAGTCCGTGAGTGTAGGAGATGTGCCGCGGTTCCGTTCCTTGATAAAAGTAACAGTTCCACGGCCACCAGAAGAACAAAAACTCTCTCAATCCACATGATTGAGTAAGAGATAGAAAACGGATGAAAATACAAGTCAGAAAAAAAAAGAATACGTAAGAAAAAAGAGCTAAACTAAGAGAAAAGCAGGAGCGACTGTAACAGGCTGCACGCTGGTTGGCGCATGCGCACTATTAAAGTTAGTATACTAACTTTGTCATTCAAAAGTTGCATGAAAATCCCCCGCAGTTTAGTGTAGGTAAACAGGTTAGGTTGCCCTGCTGTGGTGAATTTATAGTAAAGTACTTGGATGGACTGGTGCCCAGTGGCTGTGGTGTTCATGGACTGATCTTAGGGTTCCCCACCTCCTTTAACCATTGAATATAGTATTATTTTTTTCTGTTTAGTTGTGGAGGCAAAGCCAAAAAAAGTTTGTGTCTCCATGATTGATCATGCTGTATAAGTTAACTTTGCAAAAGAACAGCTGGTATTGTCCTTCAAACTGCTACTTTTTACTTTCTGTCTTTGAGTGCATTTTTGTACTTTTTGTACCTCTACTATCAACGTTTTGTCAGCAATCAAGAGGACCTGTTATCCTGGCCTTATATTAACTTAGACAGAACTTAGAATGAAGATACTGTAAGTCTGAACAGCTGAAAGACACAAGTGTGTTCATTACCCATTCCCAGACTATGAAACCATGGCCATTATGGCAGAAATTGAAAGCAGATACTTGTGGCTGATAGTGATTTTTATCAGTAGTCAATAATTAGTTCTGACTAAACAGATATTCTGTTATTCCACACAGTTTGCTCAGCTGTGATTTGCACTCTGCTGCAATTACATTAAACTGTTTTGAGAATAGAAGCATGAATCAGAGCTGCTGTTTTATCTTCTAAATTATCTTAAGCATCTTTTCTGCATTGTTTTCATATTTGTTGCATAGTGGATAACATATAGTATGCCAGTGTTGCTCTGCTTAGCCAATATTGACTTACTGACACATTCTTGTTGAAAATAACAGTTTGGCCAATAATTGATATCTATACCCTTTTTTGTTTGTTTTGTTTTTCTCAATGGCCACTAACATCAATGGATATCATTTCCTTATTGGCAAGTGGCAGTAAACAAGGAAAATGTTGGCCGATGTCTGCCCAGTGAGCGGGCGCCTCCCTGCTTATAAGAGTGAAACAAGTTAGGTTTCTTTACAGTTACACTTTACAATTAGGTAAACGATTTATGATTAGTTACCAAGGAACAAATGAAAAATGAATGAGAAACTAACTGTTACAGTTATTGAGAAGACGTTAAAGAGAGAAGACGTTAAAGATATTTAACCAGCTTAAAAAACTAAAGGCAGATGTTGTTTTAGTACAAGCCAGCACGTGGATGAGGGAGATCGGAGGCAGGACGAGGAGAGACCCGAGGTGGCCGCCGGTCCGAGCGTCAGGTGAACTGAACTTCAGGTAAGAAGTTATGACCTGCAGTCTGTCTGGGTCAGATATAAACCAAGTTTAGGTGAAGTTTATTTTCATTGTGCTGACTTTTTACAGTCAGTTGCAATAACTCGTACTGCGTACTAGCTAGCATGACGGAGTTTCTATACAGCTGGGTGGGTGCTATGATGTTACTGATGTTGAACTTTATTTAATTCATAAGGTTAGTTAGTAGAGCTGCCAACCGTCCCGTAAAAAGACTGAATCGTCCCGCATTCAGAGAAATTATTACGCGTTTCGTGTTGAGCTGAGAGGGGACGCAGTTTGTCCCGGACTTCAGCTAGAATGAAAAAAGACACAAAGGTGGCGTTATTCTTTGTCTTTGCTGCACAGCTGCCTCTTCTTCTCTCATTCTCCCCCCCCCCCCCCCCGTTATTAAATAATTATCTGAATCTTACAACCAAAGTTTTTAGCTGGTGTAAAATGTATAGAAATCATACATATACCAACAAGACTGTACATCACTGTCACAATCGCGTTTGTTTTCACTCAAAGGCTTTATGGCTTTAATACCTGGTGGGCCGGTCTGTAGTCAAAATGCCCGGGCTGTTTTTTTGTCCCAGTTCAGCCCTGGGCACGACACGCAGTGAATTAATCTGAGAAGGTGCATCAAAAAATAAATGGCCGCGCCAGCGGTGCACATCGCAAATCAGCTCGCATAGACACATTAGTTGTGCCTCTTCTTAATGATGGTATCTTAACTAACAACCCCAAGTACCAGATTCAACTTGTAATTGGCTAAAAATAACTTAGCCTACTGGTAAGAGGGGCGTTGTTAGCTTTCCACATTCCGATACTTCAAAAGCTTCAGGAGCTGTCCGCTCAGCGCAGCATCAGCACCATGGAAATACACGGATACATCCGTAGACTCGAGACACAATGCATTTTTGGGACTTTCAGGTGTATGGACCAATGTTTTATTTTCTGATCAAACCAGAAATCTTTAATGAGCAGCTAGATTTGTCTCGCATTAACTGGCTGAGTTAACGCCAGTTAATGCAACATTGAAGCAGCTGGAATCCACAGCTGTGCGTGTTCATGGAGCTTGCATTTTCACCTGCTGGACATCACTACCTGAAGTTTAACTGTCTTCAGAACATTGCAGAGGCCTTGACAGTATTTGACTCGACATATCTGTGTGAGCAGATTTTCTCTCACATGAGTGTCCTCAGGTAGCCGTCTGAATGCTGGACACTTGGAGACCTGTGTCTCTGAGTGGGAGACCAGAGATCATATTAACATGTGTGTCTCTGTACTAACAGACATGCCATATTGGCTTAGTTTATTTCTCTTATCATTCTTGTGAGGAGACCATAAATAGCATTTGCGTTTTCTGTTGCACAGTCCATTTGCTGTTATGGAGTTACATAACAGCAAATGGACAAGAACGCTCAGGCTACGTCCACACGTACACGGGTATTTTTGAAAACGGAGAGTTTCCATTTTCGTTTTAAAAAATAATCCCGTCCACACGGAAAGGCAGAAATGAAGGAAAATGCTGCTAGGAACATACCAAAGCAACAGGTGGCGATATATTCCTAACCGTGCAGAAATGTTGGTCAATCAGAAGTCTAGAAGCCTCGGTGGGAAAAAGTAAACAAAGCTGGACATAGAAGTAGAACCGAGTCGTATGTGTGGAGGGACAGTAACTGTGTGTGTATATGTAAGCATTTAAACACTGCAGAGAGTACAAGTAACAGTATTGTAGAAATTTATTTCACCGAAACAATAACGTGGCGCACAGTGTTACGTCAAAAAATGCGCACACCTTTGACGCTGCGTTTTCTCCGTTTTCTCCGTTTTTCTCGTCCACACGTAAATGCAAAAATGGAGTTTTCAAAAATATCCACTCTGGACGGAGTTTTTAAAAATCTCAGTTTTCAGTGACCAAAAACGCTGTTTACGTGTGGACGAAAGGTGCAAACGCATAGAAAAATCTGCGTTTTCAAAAATACCCAGGTACGTGTGGACGTAACCTCAGGCTCTCTGTGAGCAATTTCTTAATCATTTTAGTGGAAAAGTTTTATTACTGAAGGCTTCACACTCTCACTCTCTTGTGCTTTAGGATGCATGTCCACCTTTTCTCACTTTGAGCTGTTATCACTCCTCACTCTTAAGGGAATAATTGAACAACTGAGAAACTCAAATTCTGTGCACGATATCCTTCCATCCCGAATTATCAAGGAAGGTTTTGAGGAAATTGGGCCTTGCATCTTATTCTTAATGAATTTATCATTGTTTGTGGGCTGTGTCCCGAGTGCCTTTAAACATGCGGCAGTGCACCCCATTCTTAAAAAAAGTAATTTCGATCAGAAAGACCCTGACAATTATAGGCCAATCTCGAAGCTTCCGTTTTTATCAAAAAATTTTAGAGAAAGCCTTCTTTCTCCAAATACAGGCTTACTTAGTTGCAAATAATATCACTGACAAATACCAGTCTGGCTTTAAGCCACACCATAGCACTGAAACGGCACTGCTAAGAGTCTATAATGATCTTCTTGTATTTGCTGACTCTGGTCACCTTGCCGTTTAAGTTTCATTGGATCTGTCTTCAGCCTTTGGCATGGTTGATCATAATATACTCTTGAGGAGGCTAGAGCATGTTGTAGGCATCAAGTGTTCTGCCCTTAACTGGTTTAATTCTTACCTCACAGATAGATCCTTCTCTGTTGTGATGGGAGGATACTCTTCCTCTGTTGCCCCTCTCTGCTGTGGTGTGCCCCAGGGGGTCTGTATTGGGCCCTTTATTATTCTCTTTGTATATGCTACCCTTGGGCTCCATATTTGAAAAATACAATATTTCTTATCACTTTTACGCTGATGACATTCAAATCTATTGTCAACTGGCTGATGATTTATCAGCATCACTGAACTCCTGTACGATTGCCTGAGAGAGGTTAAAGATTGGCTGTCAGAAAATTCTCTCATTTTAAATGAGAGAAAAACTGAAGTTATGGTGTTCGACCACCATATTCCTCGAGACCAGCTTGTTGCCCTGCTGGGGCCCCTAGCTAACTCTCTCTCTCTCTGATTCTATGCGTAACCTGGGTGTCTATTTGGATAGCTCCTTTAAGCTCGATAAGCAAGTATCATCTGGAGTTAAATCTGTTTTTTTTTCAACTGCGCCAGATTTCTAAAGCTAAGCATTATATACCACACAGGGACCTGGAAAAACTTATCCACGCTTTTGTGACCTCTGGGTGAGATTATTGTAATTCTACTGTGGTCTCCAAGCCTTCTCTCTTCGATGGCTGCAACTTGTTCAGAATGCTGCGGCTCGCCTTCTTACTGGAACTAGAAAATTTGACCCTATTACTCTGGCTCTTGTTGATCTACACTGGTTACCAATCAAATATTGCATTGAGTTTAAAATCTTGCTACTCACTTTTAAAATCCTGAATAACATTGCGCCCAGCTATCTCACTGACCTCCTCAATTTGTACACTCCTTGTCGTGCATTAAGATCATCAGGTCAATTACTCCTGGCCCAACCTAAGTTCAGACTGAAGACCAGAGGCGATCGTGCCTTTGCTTCAGCTGCACCCAACCTTTGGAATAGCCTCCCTGCTTCTATTCGAGCCTTGGACTCTATCCAATCCTTTAAATCAAGATTAAAAGCATATTTATTTGACTTTGCTTTCCTGACCAGTTAATACCCTTTTAAATCCTTTAAATTTTAAACTTTTAAATCTTTTATTAAATTTATTAATTTTTATTAATTTTACTGCTGTTTTTGTCTTCTTAGCAGATTTTGTATTTATCTAACTCTCCTGGTCTGTTAGTGCCTCTATCCTGTCTGTGCTAGTGCCCAATTTGTACCCTTTTATTGACTTATGTTGACTCTACATATTACTGTGAAGCACTTTGGTGTGCCTTCGGGTTTTTAAATGTGCTATATAAATAAAATTGTATTGTATAGTATTGTTATGGATAAAAAGTGTTTTTTTTTTGTTTCAAAATAGCTGATAACTATTTGCTGATAGCTGCAAACATCTGCGAACAAATATAATTCTATAAAGTGGTTCTATATAGTGTGTAACTGTTAATATAGAGTGTTATTAAATTTATTGCTAATGCAATCATATCACTCTCTGAACACCTAAATTGCTCACTTGTTCGCTTGCTCACTTTCAGGAAAACATTCTCCTTGTACAATTTAGTGTCTTTGATCTACATGTTCCTCCTCCTATGAGTTTCCCTAAAGCTAATTTGCCTTCTCTGTGCTTTTGCCTTTTCTGTCCATTTGAAATTCCTTCTCTCCCTCTGTGTATTTCAATGTTGCTCCCTTTATGTGTTTGTAGGAGTTATGTCTGCACCCCAGTCCATCACTACCTGAGGTAAAAACCCAGTTGTCTGTGAACAAGGTGGATGACAGTGCCAGTTACATGCATACATGATCATAGTGTCATCATTGACATTCTGAAAGCAAGAATGCTTAAGTAAAACAGCTGCCCTGCATTCTCATCATACATACTATGTTGCAGGCTTTCTGTTCATCCAACAAGTCCAGTTCCATGTTTTCCATCCACCTCTTAACATGAGTGTAGTGCAATGTGTTGAGCACAAGGAATACACTTGCAGGATGATGGCATTTTAAAAACCTGGGATAAAGTTTGTCCTTAACTGTGTTGTGATCAGATTGGCTTCCTGACATTAATGCCACTGAAATATATAATTTCCCATTATTAAAATCTAAATGGTTCAGTGTAGGTCATACACTTTGAACAGTGTATGCTTCCAGCCATTTCAAAGCCGCGTATTAAACACAAATTGACAAAAAAATCATAGGATGTCAAAGCATGGTAATGTAGCCATGCTTGGCCAGTTGAGGCATATTCATGAATGAGCTGTCTCCACAGTATACTGTGATAAATTTAGCTTGTTGTTGAAAGCTCCATTGCACCTTCGTCATACAGTAAATTATTTTGCATGTAGGTACTCTGTCTGCCATGATGTAAACTAGAGTCAGTGTTGGGGAGTAACGGAATACATGTACCGGCATTACGTATTTAAAATACAAAATATGAGTAACTGTATGCCGTTACAGTTACTGTTTTAAATGGTGATATTCAGAATATAGTTGCTATTCTGCCCTCACTAGGGTGTGAAGCTGGTTTCTAGCTTGGCAGATAGCTAACAGGTCCACAATAAACATCCAGGAGTCAGCGGATAGGTTTTAGATGTTTACTGTAGAAGCACTGTAAAACTGGTACGGAAACAAAAATAAAATATTACATTTCTGCTGTAATTGCATTTTCTTTGCAACATCAAACATCAAGCCATGAATTACAATGTATATAACACATAAACACGAGCATATCTAGACTTCACTGTTTATTAGGCCCACGCATTTAGCTATTAGCTTAATGCTAACATTACACAGGAAATCCCATAGACGGGCTAGCGTGTTAGCATCACGGCCGTTTTTCCTCACAAAAGAAAGTTTCTCACACAAAACTCTAAACTGCTACACAAAACTAACGCTGGAAAGCTTACAAAATAGATAGCAACTACTTACAGGCATGTGCTCTCTCAGGCTCAGCAAGAAAAAGCAAACGAACAGTGGAACAGACAACAGTTTGGCTAAAGGACTGTTTTTCCCTGGCAAGTCGGCTGGTACAAAAAACACACACCCAAATTATCATGCCTGCCTTAAAGGGGCAGCACACTCCCTGCCTGGTATAGAGTACTATACCACTATGTCCCTCTTATTAACAACACAACTTCAGTGGTGGGTCTCGAATACACCCTGGGGGTGCTTCCTTGAACAACTCTACCCTCCACTTTCCAGACCCTGCTGTCTTGACCCGGAAAGGTATTTACCGCAAGTCCTGTGGGCCATTGATTTCGTTTAACCTCTTTTTCCTTTAGGAGCACAACATCTCCAACTTGCAGGCTGGCTTGTTCTGCTTGCCATTTCCTTCTCGGCTGGAGTGTCATCAGGTACTCTTGACGCCATCTTTTCCAGAAGGAATCCACAAGGCTTTGAACTTGCTTCCACTGACTTTGGTAGAGATCCTTGAGGTCAATGTCTTCCAAAGGAGCAGACACAGAGTCCACCTTTTGTGTTAAAAGCATAGCAGGGGTGAGTATGGTTGGGATGTCTGGATTGGAAGACACAGGGACTATTGGCCGGGCATTCATGATAGCTGCGACCTCTGCCATCAGCGTGGTGAGCACTTTGTGTGAAAGACTAGGGGAATGCATCTTGAGCAACATACTATCCAAAATGCGGCAAGTCATCCCTATCATTTTTTCTCAAACCAACTTGGGTGAAAGGAGGAGATTGGGTCAACCAATCAGTAGGTAAGTTGGACATTTTTTGTTTTCCCAGACTTCCTCTTGCTCGAGTGCCTTCAGTGAGTCTCTCCAAGACATCCACTGTGCCACTTTTTCAGCAGGTATTGGGGTGTCCCAATCGCAATGCTCAGTGCATAGCTCTCTGACTATAGCCTTGCCCTGGACTATAATAGGAGCTGCAAACCCCAACGGGTCGAATATGTTGTTAACTGTGGAAGAAATACCTCTACGGGTAAACGGCTTCTCCTCCTGGGAGACAAGAAAGATAAAGCTGTCGGTTTGAAGGTGCCAGTTGAGACCTAAGCTTCTCTGCATAGGCAACGGATCCACACCTAGCTCTAGGTCTTTCAGCTCTTTAGCACGTTCCTCAGGTGGAAACGCCTCCACTACTACGTCGTGGTTGGAGGCTATCTTATATAGCCGTATGTTGGAATCAGCCAACATCTCCTTGGTTTCCTTCAGGTCTCGGATGGCGTTGTCATTGGTGGGGAAGGAAGCAAGACCACTGTCCACGTAGAAGTTATTTAGAACAAACTGTTTTGCCTCTGCACTGTGGTCTTCCTGTCCTTGCAGAGCTGCTCTTCTCAAGCTGTATATGCCAACAGCGGGAGAGGGGCTGTTGCCGAATACGTGCACGGTCATCCTATACTCCGTGATGCGCTTGGTGGGGTCATTGTCCTCGAACCAGAGGAAATGTAAGAAGTCTCTGTGATCATGGCAGACTTTGAAGCAATAGAACATCTGTTCTATGTCTGCTGCCACTGCTACAGGTTCCTTGCGGAAGCGGATGAGGACTCCTAAAAGTGAATTATTCAAGTCAGGGCCACTCAGCAGGATGTCATTCAGTGAGACACCATCATGCTTAGTGCTGGAGTCGAGCACTGCCCGTACTTGACCTGGTTTGCACGGATGATAAACTCCGAGGATTGGCAAATACCAGCACTCTTGTTCACCAGTGGGTGGTGGTACTGGTTCAGCATGACCTGCCTCAAAGATCTTCTTTCATGTCTGGCTTCTTCTCCAGCATGTGCCGTAATGTCAAAAGACTCTTGACTGCTTGGGCTCGGTTGTTAGGGAGTTTGCGCCTTGGTTACCTGAAGGGTAGTGGTGCCACCCAACTATTCGAGTCGTCCATGAAGACCTCGTTGTCCATTATTTCCAGAAAGACTTTGTCTTCCACAGACATAGCAGGCTTGTTGTCGTGTGGCGTTTGCTGGAAGACCCCTTTACCAAGGCTGTCTTTCCCATCAAATAGGATTTCGGATGCGTTAGCTCCTGGAAACTGACGATGCTGCTCTGGAGTGTCAAGCTTCTCTTTGATAAGTAGACTGTTAGTGCAAGGGTCGAACAGAGATGTACGACCGTTACTCAGCACGTTGCACCGATAGACGTTTACAAACTCTTGTTTGTGGGCTTTTCCGAGACAAACCTCTCCCACAATCACCTATTCCAAGTCGAGATGCTGGGCGTAGGGGGCATCGTGGGGTCCATTGTATCACTCTTGTGTGCCTGTGGTACATCTCGACCGAGCAAGATCAGGATGCTTGCTGATGGATCTATAGCCGGGATTTTATCCACAACCCGCTTGAAATGTGGATAATGTCTGACGATCTCAGGTGTGGGGATTTCAGACTTATCATCAGGGAGCCTGTCACATTCGATTAAGGTGGGGAGTAGTCTTACCATCTAATGACTCCATGATGAAATTGTTGGCTCGGCGCCCTGTTGTTTCAATAACTCCTGAGCAGGTCTTCAAGGTGTATGCTGCCGTGCCCTCTGTAACTCCAAAGAGCTCAAAAAACTCTGTTCTTGCCAAGGACTTATTGCTCTGCTCGTTGAGAACAATGTACGCCTTAACAGCTTTCTCCCTCTGGCCAGCTGGATAAACTCTGACAAGACAGATTTTGGAGCACGACTTTGCTCTGACGGTAGTCCCACAAATGTCTGTGCATTTTGCTGTGACAGCTTGAGGTGCTTCTTCTCCTTGCTCCCCGCCTTGCTCTCTTGTGGTTACAGGAGTCTCTGATATCCAGGGGGCAGGCCCTGGGTGTAGCGCAGTAAGGTGGTTCTCACTCTTGCACTCTCTGCACTGAACATTTTTGTGGCAGTCTTTCGCTGGATGAGTGAATGAAGCGCAGCACTTAAAGCAAATATTGTTCTCTTTAAGATAAGCTTTCCTTTCATCCAAAGATTTACTCCTAAACCCACGACAGTTACTTTGTTGAAATAAATAGATTACAGGGCGTTTTTTTTCCTGTTTCATATTTTAGGCCTCTCTATTTTTGGACCCAAGCAAAACACTCATTAAGAGACTGTGTGTCTCAATCATGTCACCTCTACTTGTGGCCCGCATAAATGACGTGAAGAAATATTTGTAAAAATTATTATTCAAAAAATTATTCAATACGAAGGCGATAGGCAGAGTGTTTGAGGCATAGCCCTAAAGAATGTGTAGCGTCATGGGCAGTGTAGTCCGTGCTGCAGGGAGAATGGACTGTCATACCCGTTATGTGTCTGTGAGCGAGGGAGGGAGAAAAAGGAGAGTCGAAAGTACAAGTTGTCACCGAACAGAAACGGGAGATGGAAGCATGTACAGCGGGGAAAATAAGTATTTGACACATCAGCATTTTTATCAGTAAGGGGATTTCCAAGTGGACTATTGACACAACATTTCCACCAGATGTTGCCATCAAGCCAAATATTGAAGTCATACAATCAAATCAGAACATATAAGTATACAAGTTAAACCATAATAAATAAAGTGAAATGACACAGGGAATAAGTATTGAACACACTTTATTCAATACTTTGTAGAAAAGCCTTTGTTGGTGATTACAGCTTCTAGACGCCTCTTGTATGGATAGACCAGTCGTCTGCATTGCTCAGGAGTGATTCTGGCCCATTCTTCCACACAAACGGTCTTTAAATCTTGAAGGTTCCTTGGGCCTCTTTTATGAACTTTAATCTTCAGTTCTCTCCATAGATTTTCTATGGGATTTAGGTCAGGTGATTGACTGGGCCATTCAAGCAACTTGATTTTCTTTCTTTGAAACCACTTCATTGTTTCCTTGGCCTTGTGTTTGGGATCATTGTCTTGCTGAAATGTCCACCCTCTTTTCATTTTTAGCTTCCTGGTAGATGGCAGCAGATTTTTATCCAGAATGTCCCGGTACATCTCTCCATTCATCCTGCCTTCAATAATATGAAGTCTGCCAGTACCCCTTGCTGAAAAGCAGCCCCAAACCATGATGCTTCCACCCCCAAACTTGACTGTTGGTATGGTGTTCTTGGGGTGGTGAGCAGTGCCATTTCTTCTCCAAACATGGTGTGTAGAATGACTGCCAAAAAGTTCAATTTTGCTTTCATCTGACCATACTATAGTCGTCCAATAATCCACAGGCTTCTCCAAATGCTGTTGCGCAAATTTTAACCGAGCCTTGACATGCTTTTTGTTCAGCAATGGAGTCTTGCGTGGTGAGCGTGCATGGATGCCATGGCGGTTCAGTGCATTGCTTATAGTTTTCTTTGAAACAACAGTACCTGCTGATGCAAGGTCTTCCTGAAGTTCTGTCCGAGTGGTTCTTGGCTCTTGGAGAACCCTCCTGATTATTCTTTGGACTCCTCGGACAGGGATCTTGCGTGGAGCACCTGATCGTGGCAGGTTTATGGTGAACTGATGCACTTTCCATTTCCGGATAATGGCCCCCACAGTGCTCACAGGAACATTCAGCATTCTGGAAATGCACCTATAACCATTCCCATCAAAATGCTTTTCAACGATAAGATTACGAAGATCTTGAGAGAGTTCTTTGCTTTTACCCATCATGAAGTCTTTCCTGTGTGCCTTCTGGGTAATGAGGAGCCTTTATAGGCCATCAATTAGGACTAAAGCAGCTGATATCAATTAGTACTGATAGGGGACAGGATTTCTCTATCAATACTGACAGATTTCAGGTGATCTCCTGGCTTTCTATGTCATTTTGCCCCTTGTTATCTCCATGTATTCAATACTTATTCCCTGTGTCATTTCACTTTATTTATTGTGGTTTAACTTGTATACTTATATGTTCTGATTTGTTTGTATGACGTCAATATTTGGCTTGATGGCAACATCTGGTGGAAATGTTGTGTCAATGGTCCACTTGGAAATCCCCTTACTGATAAAAATGCTGATGTGTCAAATACTTATTTTCCCCGCTGTAAATATAATAAAAACTGCTGCAGCCAAAAAAGAGTGCCTGACAAGCCCAGTTTTAAGTAAGCAATTAAGACTCAACTGTACACTGTGTTCGTATTTTCTTCCAAAACAATAAGTTCCAGCTTTTCAGCGCCTCTCTCTATCTCTCGCTAGCAAAGTTGACCCAGACAACAAAGTAAAGCTAGTTTTCGGCTACGAGCCCGACATGAACCTGACGTATTAGCCAGAGGTCCCTTTACTACGGTTCAGAACCACGGACCTGTTTTATATACGCGCAGAATAGTTTTATATTAACATTTAAAAATCTAGTTAGTATTGGTATGGCAAGTAACCTTCAGTAATAGTAAAAAATCACACAGCAATAGTACATTCATGTAGTTGTAAAAAAGCATGACAATATATTAAGCAATCCAAAGTATTCAGAATACTTTACTCTCATTGAGTAATGTAACGGAATACGTTATAAAATACATTTTGGTGCATGTATTCTGTAATCTGTAGTGTAATACATTTTAAAAGTAACCTTCCCAACACTGAATAGCGTATACAGCTAATTTTATGTGCTATGAATTATAAAATGCATACATACTGAATTTGTCACAATGTCCATTGGAATTGGTTTTGTCATTTGCTGAACTTACAGATTATTGTGACTATTGCATTGGTTTAAAAGTTGATGTTGATGATTCAGAATATATACACTATTTTAGGTTGTAAAATTAATGTTACAGTGGTTATAATTTGTCTTCTTTTTCCATTCTCTAGTAAGGAGCAGCAGAGGTCAGTGAAGACGATGTCGGTGTGGGAACAAAGGGCCAGCCAACTGAGAAAACAGAACCACGCAAGCTGTGAGGCGCTGTACAGTGAGCTAACTTCAGAAGAGCGACTGCACATAGCGTCAGCCCTACACATGCGGCCAGACATGAAGACTCACCTTGACCGGCCGTTGGTTGTTGAGCCCCACAGTGGCAGCAGCCAGCACCACCACAAGAAGACTTGCTTGTCAGAGGAGGCTGACACTGCCTCGGACCCACCTCCCCCTGTGCCTCACCAGCCCCGCCATCAGCACTACCACCGAGACAGAGAACGAAAACAGGAAACTAATGATAATGGGAGACATCACATCCATCACAGCCGCTCCAAAAACCATGACAGCAGCCGGGACAAACGGGGGAAGAGTGAGAGGTCCCACAGCCGGGAGGGAGGCAGGAAGCACCGCCATCAGTGTTCAGTGGATGACAGTGGAGGTTGGGGGAACGTAGGCGAGAGAGATCACCACCATCATCATTCACACCGGCAGTCCCGAGGTGGCAACGGGACAGTGAGTAGTGGAGGGAGGGGAGAGCGAAGATCTCGCCACAAAGATGGACATTTGTCTAACAGGAATGGAGATAGGAATTCCAGAGGAGGCAGTGGTGCCAGTGGAGAGAGAAGAAGGCATCGCATTCACGGATCCAGGGGACACTCCACAGAATCTAATGACAGAGAGAAGACCCATAGTCAGAGGTAAAAACTATGGTTACATATGGTAATACTGTTGTTCTGTTCACTATTTGATTTCAACTACACAGTGACACTGACAGTGACACTATAAAAAGGCTGGAGCTTGGAATTTGAGCCCAAGGAGGTTACCTATAAGTGTTCAACGATAAATTTATAATATTTCATATCTACAATGAAAATGAGGGTAATTAACTCTGCTCCAAAAATTGGCTACCCTCTGCTACCCCTGGAGGCCATCACCGGATCTTCTTGTATCAAAAAAAAAAACAAAACAGGACCATTTGTTTAACCCGCTGCCCTCTGGTCGGCACAGGTCCCACACCTCCAGACTCACAACCTGCTTCTTCCCTGGGCAATTCGGCCTGATAACAAACACTATCCGCTCACACTCTGCCCCTGACCACTCATCTCACTCTGCCCCTGACAACTCACCTCACCAATATGAGCCATGGTTTGAGTAACCCTCATCACTCGAGCCACCCACACACAGACTCTAGTTAGACCAAGTTCTTTGCACTACTTCCAAGCACTTTGTTTTCCAATGTACGTCTCTCTTGTTTGAAATATATTCTACTAGTTTGTATATATTCCCTTTAATTTTATATATTTCTCCTGTTTATTATTAATTCCTGCTGTCTTACTATTTATATTTTATTGGCACAGTTGGCATGGAGCACACATAATTTAAAATAATTCAATAAAGAGGTGTTCTATTCTATTGTGGGAAAAAATAATAAAAAGGCAGACACCCCCTTTTCTCAGTAATAAAGGTGAATTACATGGACACATTATGCCTAGTTATAGGCATAATGTGTGAACCAGAGTTTCCTTGAGTCTCAACCAGAACAAGGAACAATTCCTGCAGAAGTCACAACATTACACAGTACACAGTAGAGGAACTAAGATTATATCTCTTCTTTTGGCACAGGTTTGGCGATTCAGAGGGTGAGTCCTTGGCTATCACCCCCCAGCAAGGCTCTGGGGGCACTAGCTGGCCTCCTGACCATATAGAAGACTCAGATAACCAGAGGAATGTCAGACGAACTAGGCAAACCTCCATCCAGATTCCTCCTGTGACTATCACCTCCCCACCTGGAGAGACCACCCTAATACAAAGTCAGTACCTAACCTATTAACATATACAGTGGCTTGCAAAACTATTCGGCCCCCTTAAACTTTTCTATATTTTGTCACATTACAGCCACAAACATGAATCAGTTTTATTGGAATTCCACGTGAAAGACCAATACAAAGTGGTGTACACGTGAGAAGTGGAACGAAAATCATACATGATTCCAAACATTTTTTACAAATAAATAACTGAAAAGTGAGGTGTGCGTAATTATTCAGCCCCCTGAGTCTTTACTTTGTGGAACCACCTTTTGCTGCAATTACAGCTAGGGATGGGTATCGTTTAGGTTTTATCCGATACCGGTGCCAAATCGGTACTTTTGAAACGGTGCCGGTGCTCAAACGGTGCTCAAACCGGTGCTTAAAGAATGGAGAACACAAAATTGGTCCAAAAACCTCTCATGTTCAGCTGTTTTTTGTAAAAATATAACAATGTTAGCCTTTTCTGCAGCTATGGGGCATATATGGTATCACTCTTGGCTGGAAGCAGTGCTTAAACAATGGAAAAAACACAAACTTTGTCCTAAACCTCTCATGTTTAACTGTTTTCCACTTTTTCTTTGGTCATTTTAGCCTTTTTAGCCAGGGTGAAGGGAGTATCTGCCATCAAACAAGAAGACAGCCGCATGTAGCTATGATGATGTTTGCTAGTTCACCTTACATGCATTAATGTAATAACGTGGTTAGCCTACTCAACGTAAATTAGCTACTCACGCAGAGAAGAACGGCTGCTGCCACCATCATCCGTCATCATTTCTGCTACACTGGCAGGGCTAGGGGCCAGGACTCTCCTCTTCGTGTTTTTGGGGGATGTTGCATAACAGGCAACCCGCCCGCAGTAGATGCGCTCGGTGCGAGGTCTCGCAGCAAGCTATCAAATACGGCGCATTTCTGGGCTTTTAAAAAAAACGCTATGCGTTGCCAGGTGTTTCATCGGATTTGAGGTGTTACCTCCTTTGACAGTATCACAGTATCAGCTTAAAGCACTTGTTGCAGGCTGCTGAGTTTGCATATTTTGCTATGAAGTACAGCCAGACTTTTGACCGCTTCGCCTTGGACATTTTTAATCTGTAGCTCTGCTCTAACAGAACGTACGTACCTGGCCCCGCCTACTATCCTCGGAAACGTAAAATGATTGGCTAGAATCTAAAGTGTATCACAGCTCAGGGAAAAAAAGCACCGAAATAAAGCACCGAAATGTGCGCTGCTTTTCGGTCTGGTTACTACCGTTTATGTCAGAACCGGTGCCATCATGGCACCGGACACCTCCGCCCCAGTCTCAAGTCTGTTGCAGACTCCAAGAGGTTTTCTTCCAAGATTGCCCTGTATTTGGCTCCATCCATCTTCCCATCAACTCTGACCAGCTTCCCTGTCCCTGCTGAAGAGACGCACCCCCAGAGCATGATGCTGCCACCACCATATTTGACAGTGGGGATGGTGTGTTCAGAGTGATGTGCAATGTTAGTTTTCCACCACACATAACGTTTTGCATTGTGGCCAAAACGTTCCATTTTGGTCTCATCTGACCAGAGCATCTTCTTCCACATGTTTGCTGTGTCCCCCACATGGCTTGTGGCAAACTGCAAACAGGACTTCTTATGGTTTTCTGTTAACAACGGCTTTCTTCTTGCCCCTCTTCCATAAAGGCCAACTTTGTGCAGTGCATGACTAATAGTTGTCCTATGGACAGATTCCCCCATCTGAGCTGTAGATCTCTGCAGCTCGTCCAGAGTCACCATGGGCCTCTTAGCTGCATTTTTGATCAGTGCTCTCCTTGTTCGTCCTGTGAGTTTAGGTGGACGGCCTTGTCTTGGTAGGCTTACAGTTGTGCCATACTCCTTCCATTTCTGAATGATCGCTTGAAAAGTGCTCCATGGGATGTTCAAGGCTTAGGAAATCTTTTTGTAGCCTAAGCCTGCTTTCAATTTCTCAATAATTTTATCCCTGACCTGTCTGGTGTGTTCTTTGGACTTCATGGTGTTGTTGCTCCCAATATTCTCTTAGACAACCTCTGAGGCTGTCACAGAGCAGCTGTCTATGGGCAACTGACTGCACTCAGACCAAAGGGGGCTGAATAATTACAAACACCTCACTTTTCAGTTATTTATTTGTAAAAAATGTTTGGAATCATGTATGATTTTCGTTCCACTTCTCATGTGTACACAGCTTTGTATTGGTCTTTCACGTGGAATTCCAATAAAATTGATTCATGTTTGTGGCTGTAATGTGACAAAATGTGGAAAAGTTCAAGGGGGCCGAATACTTTTGCAAGCCACTGTATATGATTAAGTTTAGTTCAGTTGTTACCAATGCTAATTTTGTATGGTTCTTTGTGAGCTTTTAAATCTGATTTTAAAAATACCACAACATCCCCAGGAAACTAAACAAAAGTCCCTGTCAGATGTAGCTCTTCCAGGGGTTGTGTCTTTGAAATTAATATTAGCTCTGGCTCTTTATGGCTTGAAGCTCTCTTGGAAGTAGTTTTGTTGCACAGGAGGAGCCCACAATGAAATGGTTTAGTTTTCACAGTTGAAGGATATTAGCTACATATTCTTTCTTAACTCTTGTCACTGATTTTGAGTGTTAAAGAGACAAGAAATAAGCCAGAAAATGAAATGAAAAGAAATCTGAAATGTGAACAAATAAATTAACGTGGGTATTTAGCTGATTTCTTTTTGTTTTAGTGAAGAACTCTAAAATAGTGTGATACGCAGTACACTTGGTATCATACACGAGAAAAAGAAACTCAACTTTAAATTCAGTTTGCTTTTATTTATATAGAGCCAAATCACAACAAGTGTTACCTCAAGGAGTTTTATATTGTAGGGGGATAGATCCTACAATAACATACAGAAGCTGAGGGACATCTCAAGCCCTCCAAGGTATAGAGGCCTATCTTCCCCCACCACTCCCCCTGCCAGTGACAGACGCCCTCAGACATCGGTGCATTGGTGGTTCTTTGTGTCCGGGGATGGACGTCCAGGCACGCACCGGCTCACTCCTGGTGGCTGCTTGTTGGGGCCTGGAGCCTGGGGCTCGCTCAGGCCCCTTCGGGGGTGGGGTACCCTCAGCCTCTAGGCCTGGGGTTCGGCCACGCTGGCACAGCTGGCTGCCGGCGGAGCTCACGAGCCCGTCACTGCAACCCCCCCTGGCTTCTGCTCCGTGGCTGCTGAGTGACTCCTCATCTGGGGCTCTCCTCAGCTCTTTCCAGGAGAGTGGCATGGTTGCCCCTACATTGATCTTCCTCGGTCTCTTGTGCTCTGAGGGCCTCTGGATGTCTGGAGCCTGGATCTCCTCCATACCTGCTTCATGCCCTGGAGGATGGGGCTATGGCCCCCCACACCCTCTAGCAGATCATTACATGAAGGAACCTTTTAAATACAAGCGCGCTCATGCTCACAGGTGTACACACGGGTGCTCACAGACACAAACTACACCCTTTTTGGCCTCTACCTCAAAGCACACTGTGCGCTGTCAATCCTATGTGCTGCAATAATATTCAATATTTAGTATTTACTGTTATATTCACATAGATCATCGCGATGATGTTGTTTATTATATTGCTCTCTTTTTTTGCTTGTTTTCTCTTTTCTTTCTCAACAGGTGATCCAGGTGATGTATTTTTTAGTGCTGTCAATAGATTTAAAAAAATTAACTAACTAATCTCACAATTTTCTGTCATTAATTGCGATTAATCACAATTACTTGATTAATAGCCAGGCTCCAATTACATTTTTTTATTCTTTATATTTTAAGATTGTAACAGACATTTATGCAACACAATGAAGTAAATGCTGAATAAACACAAAGAATGTATGCTGAAATTCAAAGAGAATTTTAATAGTTTTCATCAATCTTTAACACAGTGAAAACTTACAAAAAACCTTTAAGGCCATCAACAGTGACCGAACCCAGGCCTACAGGTTAAAGTGAATATTATAACAATAAAGGGTCCACAAAACTCAGTATTTAAAACACAAAAAGACACGGCTGAAAACCCAGAATGTTGAACATTTTTCACTTCAAAGGAGCGATCTGGCTTAGTCCTTCTTTGCACTCAGCCAGTTACTGAGGCAGACTATTCTGTTTACATTGTCTGATGACAAAGAAGCATGCTTCTTTTGAATGATGTGACCTGAGAGTGAGAATAATCTCTCACAAGGCACTGTAGTTGCAGGGGTTGACAGGTACTTGCGTGCAATAGGTGCCAGCCTGGCATGTGCTCCTTCTCTCTTTAACCACCACTGTAGTGGACACTCTCCTATGTCAATTTTGGGCTCTGCTTTGTACAGATTCAGACAGCAGTCTATAGCATCATCCTCTTCCTCTGTATCTGAATTAGGAGAACCCAGCAAGCAGATGGACATCTTGCTCTTCTTTGGTGAGAGTTCCTCTGTTGTCTGAGCAGATGGTTGGTGTGCATCCGTCTCTGACATCAGAAGGTCATGTACTGATGCCCACACCTCTCTTCTTTCATCTTTGGAAAGGCATTTAAGGTCTTTAAACCTGGGATCAAGGGCAGTAGCGATCTTCAGCCATGTGAGATTGCTGCGGTCCCTCCGCTGAGCTAGGTCTGTGGTAAAAACCTTCTTAAACCTCAAAACGTAGACTGGGTCATCATCTGAGGGCTCCATAATCCTGAACAAATGACACAAGGCTGGCAACACCATGGAACAGGAGACATACCACTCTCCCCCCAGCAGTTCGGTAACACATCTGCAATAGAAAGATCAAGTCTGTATTTTTCTATTAATCACACAGAGACAAACATAAAAACCACATATGAAAATACACAGAGAGGTGGAGGTGGAGAACATACTTGAAAACAAAGCTAGAATGCAAAGATAGACACACAATCATGAGAAACAAAATGATTTACCTGCAAGGTTCCAGTAGTTCCTCCAGCTTTTGCAGTCTGTCAAGCTCCTGGTCAGTCAACATGGTCACCTTGCTGTTTTGTTGAGTCAGGATGGTGGTCAGCCCAGATTTGTTTCTCTGGATCCGCTTGATCATCTCTAGGGTGGAGTTCCATCTTGTTGGAACGTCCTGAACAAGCGGTTCTGTTTGATGTCCATGTGCAGCTTGCTGTGCCTTTAATTCCTGAGCATTTGCTGGACTATGCTTAAAATGTCCAACAATCTTGCAACATTTGGCCCGAGCCCTTTCAAATGCGCTGTCATTAAGAGAAACTGTGACCGTTCTTTGCAGAATGTGGGCCATGCAGGGCATGTGTTCAAATGGAAGTAGTCTGGTGGCTGCAACCATGTTACGAGCACTGTCGGTGCCAAGCGTGGTTACCTTGTCCTTGATTTTCCATTCGTTTGCAACATTCAGAAAATGGTCAGCACACGCCTCAGCATAGTGTCTCGCTTCAGTTTTACTCACTGTTAGTGCAAACGATTGCATAGTCCAGTCGTTATCAATAAAATGCGCCATGACCCCCAAGTAATTATCGTTGTTCACCGAAGTCCAGTGGTCTCCGGTGAGAGCGACGTTCCTTACTTGCACAAGCTTGCTCCACTGCTGAGCCCTCTGGTCCCCATACAAAGTGTGCAGTCTCGACACAATGGTTCCTCTCGAGGGCAGATTGTAACACTCATCTCCTGATGCAGCGCGAATGACTTCTGTCAGTCCATCATCTTCTAATATGCTAACTGGTCGGCAGTTTTTAGCTATCCAAACAACCAAGGAATTGGTTAATTTTTCTCTCACATTTTTTGTTATTCGTCCACGAGCACCATACTCCTGAAGCGTAGACTGACGAGGTCCCGTAGAGGTGGATTCAGTTGGGTGTTTTGCTCTCAGGTGATACGCCAGTGATGAACTGCTTCTGTGGTACCTGAATTCAGCTTTGCAAATTGTGCATCTTACTCTCGTTTTGTCCAACAAGCCATCAGGCAACTTCTTAAAGAGAAACTTTCCACCCAAAAGTCCACCCCCGTCCATGCTTGCGTGTGTTAGCTAGTGTTAGCTAGATAGTAGCATGGTGTCACTTCTTCTTCTTCTTCTAATCATTTCTGTCAGGCCAAACGCCAGCATAGCACACTGTTGCCCCCTCCTCCAGAGGTGCTCATGAGTTTAAAGGTCTTAGGACTTCTCCTGACTCTTGGTGGCACTGTCACTTGGTGTTTTCGCTCGCTCTGCGGTAGAGTATCACTTCCTGTTCCTGCTCAAACACAGTGGTGTTTCTGAGTAGCTTATTTGCTTAGCAATTTAATTAACAACTTTTAAATACATTCTTTTTCATAGTATAATCTTCACGTGCTTCATCCGAAGCACACTTTCTGTGTACTCACCACCTAATTTATAGCCAAAGTATTCACTCACTGTCTCTGTACTGTTTCGCTAGCTTAGCTTAGCTCGTAGCCGACTCGTTAGCACCATGGCTACTTCACCTGTCCCTCCTGCACTTTCTTGCTCATTGTGTCAGATGTTTAGTTACTCCTCGGCCTCCTTTAGCAATAATGATATCTGTAACAAATGTAGCATATTTGCAGCTCTGGAGGCCAGGATTACTGAATTGGAGACTCTGCTTCGCACCCTTCATTCACCCATAGCTAGCCAGGCCCCTGTAGCTGGTGCAGCCGAAGATAGCGTAGGCCCCGCTAGCTGTTCGCCGGCAGACCCCAAGCAGCTGGGGAAAGACGGCGGCTGGGTGACGGTGAGGAGGAAGCATAGTCCTAAACAGAAGCCCCAGGTACACCACCAACCCGTTCATGTGTCTAACCGTTTTTCCCCACTTGGCGACACACCCGCCGGGGGTCAAACTCTGGTAATTGGTGATTCTGTTCTCAGACATGTGAAGCTAGAGACACCGGCAACCATAGTCAATTGTCTTCCAGGGGCCAGAGCAGGCGACATTGAAGGAAATTTAAAACTGCTGGCTAAGGGTAAACGTAAATTCAGTAAGATCATAATTCACGTCGGCAGTAATGACACCCGGTTACGCCAATCGGAGGTCACTAAAATCAATATTGAATCGGTGTGCAACTTTGCCAAAACAATGTCGGACTCTGGGGAGGGGACCAGAGAAAACTACAATCAGACCAGGAGTGACATGTTTAGCCGCATGTTCTCCTTAAATTGCTGGCTGTCTGAGTGGTGTCCCAGAAACGATGTGGGCTTCATAGATAATTGGCAAACCTTCTGGAGGAAACCTGGTTTTGTTAGAAGAGACGGCATCCATCCCACTTTGGATGGAGCAGCTCTCATTTCTAGAAATATGGACAAATTTATTAAACCCCCCAAAATATGACTATCCAGAGTTGGGACCAGGAAGCAGAGTTGCTGTCTTACACGCCTCTCTGCAGCTTCTCTCCTCCTGCTACCCCCCCAAAAACCCATCTCCATAGAGACTGTGTCAGCTTCCAAAAAGACAAAAAACAAACTAAAAACCAGCAACAAACAACTTAAACATAAACAATTACAAAGAAAGAACAATACAGTATCCACATCTGAACCAAAGAGTAAAACAGTGAAATGTGGATTATTAAATATTAGGTCTCTCTCCTCCAAGTCTCTGTTAGTACATGACTTAATAATTGATCAACAAATTGATTTACTCTGCCTTACAGAAACCTGGTTGCAGCAGGATGATTATGTTAGTTTAAATGAATCAACACCCCCGAGTCATTCTAACTACCAGAAATCTCGAAGCACAGGCCGAGGGGGCGGTGTGGCAGCAATTTTTCACACCAGCCTATTAATTAATGAAAGACCAAGACAGACTTTTAATTCATTTGAAAGCCTGATGCTTAACATTGTCCACCCCAGCTGTGAAACTCAGAAACCAGTCTTACTTGTTATCATCTATCGTCCACCTGGGCCTTACAGAGTTTCTGTCTAATTTCTCAGACTTTATATCTAATTTAGTTCTGAGCTCAGATAAAATAATTATTGTGGGTGATTTTAACATCCATGTAGATGCTAAAAATGACAGCCTCAACATGGCATTTAATCTGTTATTAGACTCAATTGGTTTCTCTCAAAATGTAAAAGAACCCACCCACCACTTTAATCACACTCTAGATCTTGTTTTAACATATGGCATAGAAACTGAACATTTAACAGTGTTTTCTGAAAACCCTCTCCTGTCTGATCATTTCCTGATAACATTTACATTTACAATAATTGATTACACAGCGGTGGAGAGTAAACTTTATCAAAGTAGATGTCTTTCTGAAAGTGCTGTAACTAAGTTTAAGAATATAATCCACCCACTGTTATCATCTTCAATGCCCTGTACCAACATAGAGCAGAGCAGCTATCTGAACGCTACTCCAACAGAGGTCGATCATCTTGTTAATAATTTCACCTCCTCACTGCGTACGACTCTGGATACTGTAGCTCCAGTGAAAACTAAGGTCTCTAATCAGAAGTACCTGACTCCGTGGTATAATTCTCAAACACGTACCCTAAAGCAGATGACTGGAGAGGAAATGGCGTGTCACAAATTTAGAGGATCATCATTTAGCCTGGAGAAATAGTTTGCTGCTTTATAAGAAAGCCCTCCGCAAAGCCAGAACATCTTACTATTCATCACTGATTGAAGAAAATAAGAACAACCCCAGGTTTCTCTTCAGCACTGTAGCCAGGCTGACAAAAAGTCAGAGCTCTTTTGAGCCAACAATCCCTTTAACGTTAACTAGTAATGACTTCATGAACTTCTTCACAAATAAAATTTTTATCATTAGAGAAAAAATTACCAACAATCATCCCGCAGATGTAATATTATCTACAGCTACTCTTAGTACCATTGATGTTAAGTTAGACTGTTTTTCTCTAATTGATCTTTCTGAGTTAACTTCAATAATTACTTCCTCCAAGCCATCAACGTGTCTTTTAGACCCCATTCCTACAAAACTGCTCAAAGAAGTCCTGCCATTAATTAATTCTTCGATCTTAAATATGATCAACCTATCTCTAATGATCGGCTATGTACCACAGGCCTTCAAGCTGGCTGTAGTTAAACCTTTACTCAAAAAGCCATCTCTAGACCCAGCAGTCTTAGCTAATTATAGGCCAATCTCCAACCTTCCTTTCATATCAAAAATCCTTGAAAGAGTAGTTGTCAAACAGCTAACAGATCATCTGCAGAGGAATGGTTTATTTGAAGAGTTTCAGTCAGGTTTCAGAGCTCATCACAGCACAGAAACAGCTTTAGTGAAGGTTACAAATGATCTTCTTATGGCCTCTGACAGTGGACTCATCTCTGTGCTTGTCCTGCTAGACCTTAGTGCAGCATTCGATACTGTCGACCATAATATCCTATTAGAGCGATTAGAACATGCTGTAGGTATTACAGTAGTACACTGCAGTAGTTTGTATCATATCTATCTAATAGACTCCAATTTGTACATGTAAATGGAGAGTCCTCTTCACACACTGAAGTCAATTATGGAGTTCCACAGGGACCTAGGACCAATTCTGTTTACATTATACATGCTTCCCCTAGGCAGCATCATTAGAAGACATAGCATACATTTTCACTGCTATGCAGATGACACCCAGCTCTATCTGTCCATGAAGCCAGGTAACACACACCAATTAGTTAAACTGCAGGAATGTCTTAAAGACATAAAGACCTGGATGGCCGCTAACTTTCTGCTTCTTAATTCAGATAAAACTGAGGTTATTGTACTCGGCCCTGAAAATCTTAGAAATATGGTATCTAACCAGATTCTTACTCTGGATGGCATTACCTTGGCCTCCAGTAACGCTGTGAGGAACCTTGGAGTCATTTTTGACCAGGACATGTCCTTCAACGCACATATTAAACAAACATGTAAGACTGCGTTCTTCCATTTGCGCAACATCTCTAAAATTAGAAATGTCCTGTCTCAGAGTGACGCTGAAAAACTAGTTCATGCATTTATTACTTCCAGGCTGGACTACTGTAATTCATTATTATCAGGATGTCCAAAAAACTCACTGAAAAGCCTTCAGCTAATCCAAAATGCTGCAGCAAGAGTCCTGACAGGGACTAGAAAGAGAGAGCATATTTCTCCTGTTTTGGCTTCCCTTCATTGGCTTCCTGTTAAATCCAGAATTGAATTCAAAATCCTGCTCCTCACATACAAGGTCTTAAATAATCAGGCCCCATCTTATCTTAATGACCTTGTAGTACCATATCACCCTATTAGAGCACTTCGCTCTCGCTCTGCAGGCCTACTTGTTGTTCCTAGAGTATTTAAAAGTAGAATGGGAGGGAGAGCCTTCAGTTTTCAGGCCCCTCTTCTGGGGAACCAGCTTCCAGTTTGGATTTGGGAGACAGACACTATCTCTACTTTTAAGATTAGGCTTAAAACTTTCCTTTTTGCTAAAGCATATAGTTAGGGCTGGACCAGGTGACCCTGAATCCTCCCTTAGTTATGCTGCAATAGACATAGGCTGCCGGGGGATTCCCATGATGCATTGAGTTTTTCCTTTCCAGTCACCTTTCTCACTCACTATGTATTAACAGACCTCTCTGCATTGAATCATATCTGTTATTAACCTCTGTCTCTCTTCCACAGCATGTCTTTTATCCTGTCTTCCTTCTCTCACCCCAACCGGTCGCAGCAGATGGCCGCCCCTCCCTGAGCCTGGTTCTGCCGGAGGTTTCTTCCTGTTAAAAGGGAGTTTTTCCTTCCCACTGTTGCCAAAGTGGTTGCTCATAGGGGGTCATATGATTGTTGGGTTTTTCTCTGTATCTATGAAGCGCCTTGAGGCGACTTATGTTGTGATTTGGTGCTATATAAATAAAATAAAATTGAATTGAATTGAATTAGATTACAGGAAATTAATAAAAAAAATCAGCGTTACATTTTTTAACGGGTTAAACATTTCGCGTTGATCTTAACAATTAACGCGTTAATTTTGACAGCACTAATTTTTTTGTCTGTTTGTTTTGTTGGTTTTTGTTTTTTGCCCTTTATCACCGTTGCTCTTCCCCGCTGATTTTTTCCCCTCTTTCTTTCTCCCTTCTCTTTCCACCAGTCATGTCTGTCCCATGTGTAGCAAGTGAAAATAAAATAAAATAAACAATAAAAGCAAAGGTGAATCAAATAGACCAATACGGCAAGGCTGGGATGGTCCATTTGTTAAAGTAAATCCGTTGGGCATCTTTCACTAACCTTACAAAAAAACAGAACATACAGAAGCTCCAACATTCAATTGACCCCTATGAGCAAACACTTGGCAACAGAAAGAAAAACCTTTGCATAGGAAAAAAAACTCCAATAGAACTAGGCTCAGATAGGGACAGCCATCTGCCACAAATGGATGGGGAAGTGAGGGGAGGGAGACAGACAAAAGACACACAGTGGAGGGGAGCCAGAGAATAGTATAAACTAATGATTAAATGCAAAGTTGTGTATAAAAACAGTTCAAATGAAAAGAGGTAAATTAAGAAGAAATGCTCAGTGCATCGTGGAAAGTCCCCAGCAGTTTAGGCCTATTGTAGTACAGAGAGTGCAGAATTATTAGGCAAGTTGTATTTTTGAGGAATAATTTTATTATTGAACAACCATGTTCTCAATGAACCCAAAAAACTCATTAACATTAAAGCTGAATGTTTTTGGAAGTAGTTTTTAGTTTGTTTTTAGTTTTAGCTATTTTAGGGGGATATCTGTGTGTGCAGGTGACTATTACTGTGCATAATTATTAGGCAACTTAACAAAAAACAAATATATACCCATTTCAATTATTTATTTTTACCATCCATCCATCCATCCATCCATCCATTTTCATCCGCTTTGTCCGGGGCCGGGTCGCGGGGGCAGCAGCCTAAGCAAAGAGGCCCAGACCTCCCTCTCCCCAGCCACCTCCTCCAGCTTATCCGGGGGAGTACCAAGGCGTTCCCAGGCCAGCCGAGAGATATAATCTCTCCAGCGTGTCCTGGGTCTGCCATTATTACCAGTGAAACCAATATAACATCTCCACATTCACAAATATACATTTCAAGGTCAAGGTCAAGGTTCTTTATTTGTCACATGCATAGTTATACAAGTATAACACACAGTGAAATGTAGCCTGACACGCTCCTCGACATGTGCAAAAAAATTGGGGGGGGGTGTAGAGGAAAAACATTATATATATATATATGTGTGTGTATATATATATATATATATATATATATATATATATATATATATATATATATATGTATGTGTGTATGTATGTGTATGTATATGTGTATGTATGTATATGTGTATGTATGTATATATATATATATATATATATATATATATATATATATATATATATATATATATATATATATATATATATATATATATATATATATATATATATATATATATATATATATATATATATATATATACACACACACATACACAGCACCACCAAGGCTGGAGACCGAGCAATACTGGAAGAGCATATGGGAGAAGGACGCAACCCATAACGGCAATGCTCAGTGGCTAGTGGATCTGAGGGCAGACCACAGCAACCTCCCCGAACAGGATCCAGTAACCATCACAGTGGCAGATATCCAAGAAAGGGTCTCCAGTATGAAGAGTTGGACAGCACCAGGGCCCGACATGGTTCACGCCTACTGGCTAAAGAAGCTGACTGCACTCCACGAGCGTCTAGCAGCACAAATGAACCAGCTGCTAGTTAACGAGAGACACCCGGAATGGCTAACCGAAGGTCGGACGGTCCTGATCCCCAAGGACCCCAAGAAGGGACCGGTCCCCTCCAACTACCGACCAATAACCTGCCTCAGTACTACATGGAAGCTCCTGTCAGGCATCATATCGGCTAAGATGAACAGGCACATGGGTCAATACATGAGCGGGACACAGAAAGGAATTGGCAAGAATACCAGAGGCGCAAAACACCAGCTACTGGTAGACAGAACAGTCAGCCGAGACTGCAAGACCAGACTGACCAACCTGTGCACTGCCTGGATTGATTACAAGAAGGCCTATGACTCAATGCCCCACAGCTGGATACTGGAATGCCTAGAATTGTACAAGATCAATGGGACCCTAAGAGCCTTCATCAGGAACTCAATGGGGATGTGGCGTACAACACTAGAGGCCAACTCCAAGCCCATAGCACAAGTCACCATCAAGTGCGGGATCTACCAAGGAGATGCTCTGTCCCCACTGCTGTTCTGCATAGGCCTGAACCCCCTCAGTGAGATCATTAACAAGACTGGCTACGGATACCGACTACGGAACGGAGCAGTTGTCAGCCACCTCCTGTACATGGATGACATCAAGCTGTATGCCAAGAGTGAACGAGACATCGATTCACTGATCCACACTACCAGGCTATACAGCAATGACATTGGAATGTCGTTCGGACTGGAGAAGTGTAGTCGGATGGTAACAAAGAGAGGGAAGGTAGTCAGAACTGAGGGGATTGAACTACCAGAAGGCAACATTGCAGACATAGAGGACAGTTACAAGTACCTGGGGATCCCGCAGGCAAATGGGAACCATGAAGAGGCCGCTAGAAAGGCTGCAACCACCAAGTACCTGCAGAGGGTCAGGCAAGTCCTGAGGAGTCAGCTGAATGGTAAGAACAAGATCCGGGCCATCAACACGTACGCCCTGCCCGTGATCAGGTACCCTGCTGGGGTAATAGGCTGGCCAAAGGAGGAGATAGAAGCCACTGACATAAAGACAAGAAAGCTCCTTACCATGCATGGAGGGTTTCACCCCAAGTCCAGCACCCTGAGGCTGTACGCTAAGCGGAAGGAAGGGGGCCGGGGACTGGTGAGTGTCAGCACCACAGTCCAGGATGAGACAACGAACATCCAAGAATACATTGGGAAGATGGCCCCAACTGACCGAGTGCTCAGTGAATACCTCAGGCAGCAGAAACCCAAGAAAGAGGAGGGAGACGAGGAACCATCATGGAAGGACAGGCCCCTGCACGGTATGTACCACCGGCAGATAGAGGAGGTGGCTGATATCCAGAAATCCTACCAGTGGCTGGACAAAGCTGGACTGAAAGACAGCACAGAGGCACTAATCATGGCAGCACAAGAACAAGCTCTGAGTACAAGATCCATAGAGGCTGGGGTCTATCACACCAGGCAAGACCCCAGGTGCAGGCTGTGTAAAGATGCCCCAGAGACAATCCAGCACATAACAGCAGGGTGCAAGATGCTAGCAGGCAAGGCATACATGGAACGCCATAACCAAGTGGCCGGCATAGTGTACAGGAACATCTGTGCCGAGTATAACCTGGAAGTCCCGAGGTCAAAGTGGGAGATGCCCCCAAGGGTGGTGGAGAATGACCGAGCTAAGATCCTGTGGGACTTCCAGATACAGACGGACAAAATGGTGGTGGCTAACCAACCGGACATAGTGGTGGTAGACAAACAGAAGAAGACGGCCGTAGTGATCGATGTAGCGGTTCCGAATGACAGCAATATCAGGAAGAAGGAACACGAGAAGCTGGAGAAATACCAAGGGCTCAGAGAAGAGCTCGAGAGGATGTGGAGGGTGAAGGTAATGGTGGTCCCCGTGGTAATCGGAGCACTAGGTGCGGTGACTCCCAAGCTAGGCGAGTGGCTCCAGCAGATCCCGGGAATAACATCGGAGATCTCTGTCCAGAAGAGCGCAGTCCTGGGAACAGCTAAGATACTGCGCAGGACCCTCAAGCTCCCAGGCCTCTGGTAGAGGACCCGAGCTTGAAGGATAAACCGCCCGCAGGGGCGTGCTGGGTGTTTTTTTTTATATATATATGTATATGTATATATATGTATATGTATATGTATATATATATGTATATGTATATGTATGTATATGTGTATGTATATGTATATGTATGTATATATGTATATATATGTATATGTATGTATATATGTATATATATGTATATGTATATGTATATGTAGTATATACATTTCTGACATTCAAAAACAAAACAAAAACAAATCAGCGACCAATATAGCCACCTTTCTTTGTAAGGACACTCAAAAGCCTGCCATCCATGGATTCTGTCAGTGTTTTGATCTGTTCACCATCAACATTGTGTGCAGCAGCAACCACAGCCTCCCAGACACTGTTCAGAGAGGTGTACTATTTTCCCTCCTTGTAAATCTCACATTTGATGATGGACCACAGGTTCTCAATGGGGTTCAGATCAGGTGAACAAGGTGGCCATGTCATTAGTTTTTCTTCTTTTATACCCTTTCTTGCCAGCCACGCTGTGGAGTACTTGGACGCGTGTGATGGAGCATTGTCCTGCATGAAAATCATGTTTTTCTTGAAGGATGCAGACTTCTTCCTGTACCACTGCTTGAAGAAGGTGTCTTCCAGAAACTGGCAGTAGAACTGGGAGTTGAGCTTGACTCCATCCTCAAGCCGAAAAGGCCCCACAAGCTCATCTTTGATGATACCAGCCCAAACCAGTACTCCACCTCCACCTTGCTGGCGTCTGAGTCGGACTGGAGCTCTCTGCCCTTTACCAATCCAGCCATGGGCCCATCCATCTGGCCCATCAAGACTCACTCTCATTTCATCAGTCCATAAAACCTTAGAAAAATCAGTCTTGAGATATTTCTTGGCCCAGTCTTGACATTTCAGCTTGTGTGTCTTGTTCAGTGGTGGTCGTCTTTCAGCCTTTCTTACCTTGGCCATGTCTCTGAGTATTGCACACCTTGTGC
Source organism: Rhamphochromis sp. 'chilingali' (assembly GCF_963969265.1). Taxonomy (NCBI): domain Eukaryota; kingdom Metazoa; phylum Chordata; class Actinopteri; order Cichliformes; family Cichlidae; genus Rhamphochromis; species Rhamphochromis sp. 'chilingali'. Next base: position 11,313,688 of record NC_137937.1, on the reverse strand, counting down.
TTTTGGGCACTCCAGTGATGTTGCAGCTCTGAAATATGGCCAAACTGGTGGCAAGTGGCATCTTGGCAGCTGCACGCTTGACTTTTCTCAGTTCATGGGCAGTTATTTTGCGCCTTGGTTTTTCCACACGCTTCTTGCGAACCTGTTGACTATTTTGAATGAAACGCTTGATTGTTCGACGATCACGCTTCAGAAACTTTGCAATTTTGAGACTGCTGCATCCCTCTGCAAGATATCTCACTATTTTTGACTTTTCTGAGCCTGTCAAGTCCTTCTTTTGACCCATTTTGCCAAAGGAAAGGACGTTGCCTAATAATTATGCACACGTGATATAGGGTGCTGATGTCATTAGACCACACCCCTTCTCATTACAGAGATGCACATCACCTAATATGCTTTATTGGTAGTAGGCTTTCGAGCCTATACACCTTGGAGTAAGACAACATGCATGAAGAGGATGATGTGGACAAAATACTCATTTGCCTAATAATTCTGCACTCCCTGTATAACTAAGGGAGGGTTTAGGGTAATCTAATAACTACAAGCTTTTTCAAAAAGTAAAGTTTTAAGCCTAATCATCAAAGTAGAAAGAGTTTCTGTCACCCGAAGCCAAACTAGGAGCTGGTTCCAGAGAAGAGGGGCCTAAAAACTGAAGGCTTTGCCTTCCATTCTATCTTTAAATAACCTAAAAACCACATATAAGGCAGCAGGCCAAGAGTGGAGTGCTCTACGATTGATTTGACGCTATACAGGGCTCTAGAATGCGACCAATTTGGTCGGAAATACAACCTAATTTCTCAATGGTTCGACAAAAAAAAATCCTACGTTGTTGGAGCATTACGGCTACTGTAGTCAGGAGCGTCGCAGATTAATACGTACTGTGCTTCAACATAATATTACTATATTCTGTTTATTGTGCACCCCAAAAATGGCACCTGTTAAGAGACATGCTTACAAAGCGGATTTCAAACTCTTATCAGTCACTAAGTAGAACATGAGAATAAAGCAGCTGCGAGAGAATTCAACATTCATGAATCAATGGTATAGAAGTGGAGGAAGCAAGAAGAATGAGTTGACTAAAGTTCATAATCCGGTGTGTCTTATGGTCCAAAAAATACGGTAATTTATCTTCCTTGTAGAAATGTGCTCCAAATAAAGAACGTTGTGTTGACAAGACTGTTAGTTAATCATTTACAAATTAATATTGTCAGTATGGACAGCAATTTTTAAAAAAAATGAACATCTAAAGTTGCGTTGTTAAGTGATGTGGTTGAAAAATTTAGGTGCACCTAATTTTTGCGCTGGTGCACCTAAGACAGAAAGATAAAATTGCACAGCAGCAGTGTGTGTATATGCTTTCTAATGATACTCCCTAAGGGAAGCATGCATAATGTAAACTATATTGGTCCTGGCATGGAACCCTGAGTAACTCCAGAAATAAACTTAATGCTTGAAGAGGACTATATATTTAAATGAAAAATTCTGAGCCTGTTACATGTGACTGACACCACCGCAGCCTTTAATTTCTATGGTATGCTCTAATTTCTGTAACAAAATATTGTGGTCAACAGTATCGAATTCTGCACTGAGCAGTGGGACAAGCACAGAGACGTGCCACTGCCAGAGGCCATGAGAAGATCATTTATAACCCCTACTAATGCTTTTTTGTACTGTGATGAATTCTGAAACCTGAGTGAAACTCTTCAAATAAACAATTTCTCTAAAGATGATCAGTTAGCCGTTTTACAACTACTTAAAGATTTTTTTGAGATTAAAAGGAAGGTTGGAAATTGGCCCCTAGCTGGATAAAGTGATGGCCTTTTAAGTAATGGTTGAGTTACTCCCAGCTTAAAGGCCTTTGGTACGTAGCCCATTAATAGATATAGGTTGATCATATTTAAAATTAAGATATATGTCGCAATGGCATGACATCTTTGAGTTGTAGGAAGCAATTACTGAAGATCAGCTGGAGAAAGACAGATAGAAATCAGATAGAATCAGATATGAACTCTGAGTGTGGACCAGGCGGACAATAGATAGACAACAACTAAAAACAGATTTTCGAGTTTTCCAGTCAGGATGCACGAGGCTAAGTGTCAGGCTTTAAAAATTAATTAAAACTCTGATGTATGGTTAAGGTGGAGTAGTGGAGATTGCTGTCACTCCCTCACCCCAGCCTGTGCTATCAGTTAGTATTAGTCAGACTAACATAATCATCCTGCTGTAACCCAGTTTATGTAAAGCAGAGTAAATCAATATGTTGATGAATTATTAATTAATTTACTAACATGGACTTAGAAGAGAGATATCTGATGTTAATCCACAACAGTTTTTTTTTCATTGCAGTTTTGAATAGTATATTGTTACTTTTTTGTGATTTTTTTTTTTAATCTTTAAATCATTTATTTTTTGCTGATGTTTGGTTTGTTTTTGGTGGCCTGTGAGCAGATAGTGTCTATGGGGATGGAGTTGATAACATGGTTTGTTAAATGTGGTAACAAGAGGAGAGAAGCTGCAGAGAGGTGTGTGTAACTCTGCAACTCTGCTTCCGGGTCCCAACTCTGTACAGTCTTTTTTTTTTTTTGTTATGTGATATTTGTTATTTTTTGTTTTTTTGTTTTGTTGTTGTTGGTTTTTTTGGGGGGAGGGCAGGCTGCTACATCCAAAGTGAAATGGATGTAATCGTTCCTAAGACCAGTTTTTCCAGAGAAACTTTTCCAGTCATCAATAAAGCTCAAATTGGTTTTAGACAGTCAGCAATTTTGGGAGAACATGCCAAATATCTCACACATGGTCCAGTTTGGGTGGGGACCAGAAAAAACTGCAGAGTCCGGTAGGGCTGGGCCATACCGTTCACGGTAATACCGGGCAACAATGTCATAATGTCGGGCAACAATAAGAAAATGAAATATCGTGATAGAATATGGGTAAAACCCGCATGCGCAGTGCCTTTGTTTTCATACGCAAATGGCAGAAAAAGCGTGCCGGCAACAGAGAATGAGAAGGGCGAAAGCGGATCGGTGAATGAAACGGATGAAACAGAATTGGTTCTATGTTGCAACTTCAGTGGTGTCGCACTGGTTTAGCTTTCGTCCGTCAGATACACAACAAAGCACTATTTTTGGTAGCGCATGCTAGCGGGCCGTCGTTATTACCATGTTTTTTGGAAAATATGGCACACTTAAAATCAATCCTTTGAGTTTTCTGAAAATCGACAGTGCCCCTTATAATCCCATGTGCCTTATGTATGAATTCTGGTTGTGTTTACTGAATTCGAAACGATTATTTGTGGTACACGGTGCTGGAAAATGTTTTAATACGACTTTGCTAAGCTACGAACGGAGTGATACGCACTGTGCTTCAACATAATATTACCGTATTGTGTGTGTATAACCTCTTTTTAAATATATATATGGTTATGCTGAGGATATGTCGGCCAATTTCCACTGGAAATGCCTTTTGGTTAAACTGTCAGCAAGGATTTTGCATTTGCACTGTTAAATTTTTATATAACTTTAATGCACATAAAAAAACAGCTGCTTTTTTAATTGATTTTTTTCTTTTTGTACGCATAAAGTTGTGGAGTTGTAAAGTATTTTGCCTAGTGTCAGTTATATCATCACTTATATCGTTAATTATATTGTTATCGCAAATTTTCACATGTATATCGTGATAAATATTTTTGGTAATATCGCCCTGCTCTAGAGTCCGGCATTGTTGTAGCAAAGTTGCACACTGATTCAATGTTAATTTTACTTGCCTGCAATTGACATTCTTGCCAACATGAATTATATATTTTTGCAGAATTTACATTTGTCGTTAGCCAGCATTTTCAGGGTTCCTTCAGTGCCGTGGAAGATAATTCCCTCGCTCGTGTTGGTGCTGAAAGACATTGTATTCATTTTTCAATGCTGCTCTGAGAAACACATTATATGACAGAAATAGTGATCTTGATGATGATGATATTCAGTGCCACTAATGAGCATTATCACGGTCTGATGATCTTTCTTTGCAGTGAACAGTATTGATTGTGAAACAGTGCCCATAAATGAGAAGACCCTGGAGGATCTAGGCCCAAGTGGGCCTAAACCCATCCTGCCTTACAGTTCAATGTTCATCTTTGGACAGACCAATCCGTGAGTTCTGAGCTCTGCTTCCTCCCTCCATATGGTTATAAGGTGCTACCACACTGAGCCATCACAACATCCTGTGAATGTTAGCCAGTGTAGCTCTTGGGTGGTATTTTATTTCATATCTGTAAAAAAGAACATATTGCATGTCTTACTAAAAGCCAATCTCATGGTACAGATGAGTGCTGACAGGCACCAGTTGTATATAGCATTTTAACACTGCTGGAGTGTGGGAAGGGACAAGAACAGTGAAGCAACAGCAAGTACTTACTACTTTTTTCTTGGCCTCTTTTTCCTCAGGGTGAGGCGGTTGTGTCACTATATTGTGACTCTGCGTTATTTTGAGATGTCCATCCTGGTTGTCATTGCGATGAGCAGTATTGCTCTGGCAGCAGAGGACCCTGTCTGGACTAATGCACCCCGCAACAATGTGAGACACAGAGTACACAGTAATAAAACTACATACAATACCCACTGTACTCATACAGAACTGAGAGAAGTATATTTTCTTATCTTTTCTTCTGCCTGAGTCAGGTTTTTTATATACATTTATATATATTTTTTGTCTGTGTGTGGCGCCTAAAAATGGGGCCATACATCTATGATAGATTATTATATACTGGATTATTACGCAAGTAGAACTATTTCAGAATAGTATCTACAGTTTCTTTTCTACTTTGTTGTCTTTGTCAGTATTAATCGAGTCTTTTTACAGGTGCTCAAATATCTGGACTATGCCTTTACTGGTGTTTTCACTTTTGAAATGGTGATCAAGGTAAACACTAATACCATTTGAAATTCACTATTGTTCACTGTATTTAGTATGTGTTTTCATTATATTTTATCAGAAGCAAACTGGTGAGTCATTTCAGTTTTTACTTGCAGAAACCAAATAAGTAATACTATAATACGATACTGAGGCAGGAATGTACCTCACTGTGACCAGTGCAGTTCACTCAGTATATCTGCTGTGTTATGGTTCTTATATGTATAATCCACAGTATTTAAATCTGACAGTGTTCTGTCAGTGAGAAATTTAACACCATATTTAATCGCATTTCAATATTCATTTAAATCTGCAGTTCATGACTTTTGTCTTACTCTTCTGCCAGCGAGAGTGATTACACTGCTGTCTCTAACATTTTTTTGTTATTTTTTTATTTTTTGTCATACACTATTACCATTGTAATAGTGGATACTCATTATCAGCAAAAGTATAAACAGAAGAAAGTCCTTATAACAGTTGATTTTAATAGGTAATTTTAAGTTAAACAAAATAAGCAAAAGAACATAAATTACCTGTTCTTGGTTTAGATGGTAGACCTGGGGCTATTGCTTCATCCTGGATCCTACTTCAGAGACCTGTGGAACATCCTGGACTTCATAGTGGTCAGTGGGGCACTGGTGGCATTTGCTTTTTCGTAAGTTCCACAGCTTCTGTCTTTCTGTGATAAAATGAGACATTTACAGATATTGTTAATCCTGAATCTGGTGTGTTATGTGCAATATACATCAAATACCACACTACACTGAGAGATGACATATAATTTAAATGATAGTGCGTACCTTTGGTTAGCCAAATATACAGTCATAGCTACAGTCAAGTTTTGATAGTGGCAAAAACTGTGTTTTATATACTGTACTGGTTCAGTTTTCATTTAATTATTTTTTACATGTTTCTAAGTGAAGAACAATCATTTACATTTCATGTTTTGCTTGTTTACCTGTTTTTTTAAAGATTCTCTTAGGTATGGATCCAAAATGTTAGTTTGATGCTCTCTCAGCCACTTAGTTATCACTAAGTACAGATTCACATAATTTCAGCAAATTGTTTCTTATTCACTGGAAGTGGCTGGACAATCGAAAAGCTCACAAACTGATCAACTCTGAGCACTGATAAGGCAGGATTGAGTCACCTTTATTCAGGTTTTGGTCCAGAAGCTGATATTGAGCATGCCACAGCAAACTGGAGAAATTATAAAGAAGAGGTGTCATAACTATAAGTACTGTCTCTTTGCATGAATTTGATTGTTTGTTTGTTTTTTGCCAAGGAACTCTTTGAAGCTTATGAAATGATTGCGATTATTTTTCACTATATCATTGAAACAAATGGGAAAATGTATGAAACACAAAATTTGTTCCTGTGCCAAAACGTTTGCCTTGACCACAAACACTATACACATACACTAACCTTACAAAAGCAGATGACCTCTTTATGTATGTGTGAGAGGTGTGTATGAGAGTGTGTGTGTGTGTGTGTTATGATATTGTACAATGTGCTAATTTACATAATCCTCTCCCTGTTTCTGTCCTGTTATCGTTTTGAAGGAGCTTCATGGGGTAATGCCTCCTCTACCTCTCTCATCTTGCCTGTTTGTGTCATTATCAGTGTGTATGTATGTGAGAAAGAAAACATACATGGCTTACACTGCAAAAACAAGTAATTTCCTCACATACTCGGTCTTACTTCTTGACATCTAGGTCACAAAGTATAAAGAAATTAAAGTTAAAATTAAAGTCAAATAATCTAAATTTGTCCTTTTTAATACACCAACGACAATCTACCCTGTTTACTATATGGAAATGTATTTGGCCACAATTCTATGAGGGAAACCGGACAAACACAATTTTCAAACTGTATAGAAATTTAAGCCAATACATTTTTCAGCATCCTTTTGTGAGTAAGATTAAATTAACTGCTAACAAAAATATTTTTCTGTTAAAATTGCCCACTTGTTTTGAATCATGCCAGAAGCTAGGGCAAATCCATTTTACACAGAACACAGTTATATTAAAAAGATTGTAAAATAGTGATTGTTGAAGGAAACAATCAGCAATGTCAGAATGACAAATTACCACCCTTATCTGTTTTGTTTTATTTTCTTTTGTTTGTTTGTTTTTGTTTAAGCAGTAAGCAGTATATGTAGTGAAATTGCTTGTGAGAATGTATCTTTTTGGCAGTGTGTAATGTTTTGTTTGGGACACACGCATCTGGTCCACCAGCTATTCATGCGTCATGCAGATTGAGAACCTGGTTCCAGCAGTGTATCGTGTTGCTTGGCATCAGGTCCTTGCTCTATAGCCATTTGTGCTATTTGGGGACATGGCACGATAGTGCTCATATCTCGTATCTTCCCTGAGCCTTTGAGAGGTGTTTTTATCAGCACTGTGTTTTGCCACAGCTTTGGTTAGACTGGAATGATCACATTAATTTCATATTAATTGTTCAGCAGAGACTTGTTAACATTACAAGAAAACTGGTGCCAGTGGGCACGAGTAGTCGTCAGAGAATATTGAGCTCGTAGCATGCGGATTAGAGTGTGCATGCTAGTACCATGTGACTGTATGCGTGCTCGTAAATAGAGGTGTTAAATGACATTCCTGTGACTGTAGTGTCACATGATTTCCATCTACACCGAAATGATAGGCAGTACTTTGCAAAGGTCTTGAGCCTGCCTTATTTCTTCATATTTTAAACGTAGATAAAAATTGGTGCAATGTCTTATATTAAATCATGTGGACATATACATTGAAATACAGTATATAAGTACACAGTGGGATGCAAAGGTTTGGGCAACCTTGTTAATAGTCATTATTTCCCTGTATAAATCGTTGGTTGTTACAATAAAAAATGTCAGTTAAATATATCATATAGGAGACACACAGTGATATTTGAGGAGTGAGATAAAGTTTATTAGATTTACAGAAAGTGTGCGATAATTGTTTAAACAAAATCAGGCAGGTGCATAAATTTGGGCACTGTTGTCATTTTATTGATTCCAAACCTTTAGAACTATTTATTGGAACTCAAATTGGCTTGGTAAGCTCAGTGACCCCTGACCTACATACACAGGTGAATCCAATAATGAGAAAGAGTATTTAAGGGGGTCAATTGTAAGTTTCCCTCCTCTTTTAATGTTCTCTGAAGAGTACACGCACACACACGCACACACACGCACACATCCTCCAACCACACACACCCATATTTTGCTCCATTGCGGTTTCTTTCACACCTCAAACATTTAGTAAACAATTAAGCAAATACAAGTAATCTGCGATAAATTGCAGGTAGTAAGAAAATAAACTACTAACTCTTTTACGCTACATCCGCACCTACACGAGTATTTTTGAAAACGCAGCTGTTTCGTCCACACGTAAACGACGTTGGGAATCACCGAAAACGGAGATTGAAGATGAATTGCAGAATGGCAGATAGAGACAAAATACTGTTAATCTTACTGTCTGCAGGTTTTACACGCTTACATACACACGCAGTTACTGTCCCTCCATTTACAAAGGCAGAGGCGTCACGGTGTGATTATTTTACGTGTAGTTGTTTTTTTTTTCTCCTGTGTAATAATATTCAACATTGCTATCAATGCATTTTTCAAAAAATGCCTCTCTGTGCAAAATAGGTTTAAAAACATAAACAGCTGTGGGATACTGTTTGTCCGTGATTTGAACCGAGGGAACAAATCGTGGCAGGATCTGCCTGATATTATTTGTATCCCACTGTAACTTTACTGTATAAAGTATAGTATAGTATGTATATCTCCAAAATGTCAGGAGTAGTTAGTCAATACAAGAAGTGTTTGTGAACTAAAAATCAAGAATGTGAGATACTGTTTGACCGTGATTTAAACAGCCCAGCGCTGCTCCCGACAAAGGGAAAACCAATTCTGCAGGGGAGACCTACCTCGGCACTTGTGCAGGTGAAACCAAAGGGAAGATATGCTTCACCATATTTTCTAGTCTTTGGCTTAGAATGAAGTTGGTTTGGAAACATATTCAGCTATGCTTCATCTCCTGCTTTGCGTTTCTGTAGGCGCCCCGTGCTCGCAGTGTCCAAGCGTTTTGTTTTTTTCCCCCCCTTGTCATCCCGCGCCCTCCCCCTGCCATGGCTCTGCGCGCCCCCTAGGGGGCGGGCGCCACACTTTGGGAAGGTCTGGTTTAGGGGAAGGATACAGAAAGCTTTCTCAGAGCTTTAAGCTGTCTGTTTCCACAGTTAGGAACATATTGAGAAAATGGAAGACCAAAGGCTCAGTTCAAGTTAAGGCTCGAAGTGGCAGACCAAGAAAAATCTCAGATAGACAGAAGCGACGAATGGTGAGAACAGTCAGAGTTAACCCACAGATCAGCACCAAAGACCTACAACATCATCTTGCAGGAGATGGGGTCACTGTGCATTGTTCAACCATTCGGCGCACTTTACACAAGGAGTTGCTGTATGCGAGAGTGGTGCAGAGGAAGCCTTTTCTCCACCCACAGCACAAACAGAGCCGCTTGAGGTATGCTAAACCAGCTTCATTCTGGCATAAGGTGCTGTGGACTGATGAAACTAAAATTGAGTTATTTGGGCATAACAAGGGGCGTTATGCATGGAGGAAAAAGAACACAGCATTCCAAAATAAAAACCACCTGCTACCTACAGTAAAATATGGTGGTGTGGCCAGTGCAGGGACTGGGAATCTTGTCAAAGTTGAGGGACACATGGATTCCACTCAGTATCAGCAGATTCTGGAGATCAATGTCCAGAAATCGGTGACAAAGCTGAAGCTGTGCCGGGGCTGGATCTTTCAATAAGACAACAACCTGAAACACTGCTCAAAATCCACTAAGGCATTCATGCAGAGGAACAAGTACAACGTTCTGGAATGGCCATCTCAGTCCCCAGACCTGAATATTTTTGAAAATCTGTGGTGTGAGTTAAAGAGAGCTGTCCATGCTCAGAAGCCATCAAACCTGAATGAACTAGAGATGTTTTGTAAAGAGGAATGGTCCAAAACACCTTCAACCACAATCCAGACTCTCATTGGAACCTACAGGAAGCGTTTAAAGGCTGTAATTTCTGCAAAAGGCAGATCTACTAAATATTGATTTTATTTTATTTATTTTTTTTGTGGTGCCCAAATTTATGCACCTGCCTGATTTTGTTTAAACAATTATTGCACACTTTCTGTAAATCCAATAAACTTCATTTTACTTCTCAAATAACACTGTGTGTGTCTCCTATATGATATATTTAACTGACATTTTTTATTGTAACAACCAAAGATTTATACCGGCAAGTAATGACTATTAACAAACTTTTGCATCCCACTTATCAGTATACTTATAAATATATAAATACGGTGTATAAGGCAAAAATGATGTTTGTACAAAAAGCCAATATTTTTGTATTAACATCTTTATTTATTGTCAAGAGGCACTTAACCATCTTAGGCAAGCTTTCTTTTAATTTCTCTGTAGTTTTCAGGAATAGTTCTACAGGCTTCCTAAAGGACATTTTAAAAAAAACCCTCCTCTTTGGATTTTGACTGCCTTTTGTTCCATTCTCTGTTCAGATGATCCCATGTTGCTTAAATAATGTTCAGATCAAGGCTAAGCTGTAGCTGATAATCCATTTAGTGTTTTTCTGTCAGGTATACTTTTACTGCGCTGGCAGTGTGGTTTGGATCATTATCATAATGAAAACTCTGGCTGAAATGCAGACTCAACTCACAACAGAGCCTCCAACATGTTTTACAGTTGGCTATAGACATGTGAATTCATCATTCCATAGGACATTCAGTCTAGTTCTTGTGTAATTTAGCATTTCCTTCCTTAGGAGTATTTGGTGAACTGTAAATGGATGAACTGAATGGCCAGCTGTATCTCTCAGGTCCTGTGTCCAGGTTGTTGCCAATGCTCTTTGGGAATCACCCTGTTGGTGAAAATATATAATAATATTTAGATAATATAATATTTATTTTTGCCTAACTGTGTCATTGTTGGTGTTTTTTTTCTGAAAATTGGAGAAAATGCAGCTAACTTTCCAAGAAAACAAAAAACTTAAAAAAAGACCTTCAGAAAATCTGGAAAACTATTGCTGAAGACCATTTTAAAAACATTACAAGAAAATCTGGATCCATGGAAGCAAAACATAAAGAAGTGAGGTGTGGTTCAAGACTTTTGCACAACAGTGTACATTATGTTCCTTGACAGACATCTGTCTAAATCATCATCATTGTGGATGATTTGTTCCAGACCTGTGCTCAGAAAGTAATACTAGTTAAATTAATGTTTAATGTTTTCAGTGACTAATGAGCATCACTGGCTTCAGTAGAAAATAAATTAAACTTTATGAAACTAGCTGTGGAAACAGCTACTTATTCTATTCTTTTCTGGGGGGGGGGGGGGGGGGTTGTTTTTTTTTAAATATGAAGTAAAAATAATAGAAACAGTGAAATAGATGGGATAGGAGGACAGATAAGAAAAAACTTACACAAACTTGAGAAGAGAAGAGACCTCTCCCAGAATAGGTAATAGACAACCAAGATGGAGAGGACATATAAACTTTACCTTCTATCACAGTGAATTTAATTACTTTCGATAGCTCATAAACTGAAAGATAATTGAAAATCTGTTTTTTAATTAATTTTTACTATTTTTTACTTTTATAACTGGCTCATGTACTGCGTAGATGTGGATGCTACTACTAAGTTTATACTATATTAGATATATTTACTGGATTTGTGGAGAAAGAGAACTGAGATAATACCAGCTGATATCAACAAAAAATGCTAAATGTAGGTTTTTTAGATGAATATCAGCCAGTCCAAATTCAAAAGCTCTTTATTATGTAATGTGAAAGGATTCAGTAATTATAAAGTAAGCTCAGCATACAAATAAAATCACGTATAACCTAATCTGACTAGTTTCTCACACATGAGACTTACCTATACCTAGTTACCTATAGCTCTACACTGCAATACAAGAGCAATATTGTTTCCAATTTTGCAGATCACTACGACAGCTTTAAAAGAAATATTGTATCACGTTTGTTTACAAGCCTTTTGAATGATTTAAAGAAAAACACACTGCATAATTTTATGCTTGAAATACTTTAAAGTCAAATTGAGTCTATTTTATCAACATAAAGGAGCTAATGTGTGTTAATTTAATTAGTTTAATTAGATAATTACCAACAAGTAAAAAGCTCTCCATTTGATCAAATGCTGTTAATGCAGAAAGCCACCGTTTTAAGACAAGCAGGATGAATTTTAATTCCAGTTTTCTTATTTTATGGTCATATTTTCTTTTTTTTCTTGCATTTTATTTCATGTTTGATCCATTTACAGAATATCAAATACTTGATATCTCTGTAGATGTGATTCTAAATTGTCTTTATGAATTGAGTTCCTTTTGTTTCTGCAGCAGGTTTAGTCAAATCAAAACAAGTAATTTGCGGATGGTTTTTGCTCAGTCTTTGCCGTATTGTCGCTATCTTATACCAAGCCTTGTTTGACTGTCAGCTGTCATTCTCTCATCATGCATGAATCTTGAACTGCCTACCATTCATTTGATCAAGTGCTTGTCGCATGGACAACAAACCTGAATCCAAGGCCAAATCTTTGAATCTGTGACTTGACCTTCTTGAACTACTCAGACTGCATCATTAAACATGATGAAGCAAACTGCAATACTGGTTTGTAATGTTGGATTCAGATGCAAGTGATAACCCAGTTTTTAGGACTCATGTAACATTTCTTTAATTAGTTTTATTCTAAATGCCGTTATTATTATATAGACAATTTCCTAAAAGGCCATTGTTTTTCTTATTTGATCTCTTCATTTGATATTTTGGTTGAGACTCAGTAGTTGTTGTGTGTATATTACAGACAAGGACATAGCAGCTGCCTGTTTTAATACGACAGTTACTATTTGTGTATTACTTCAGTGAAAGGCTACCTCTAGAAATAGCACTTAGAACGCAATCATACCTACGATTTCACTCTTGTTTTCACTATGTGCTGTCAATGAAATAGTTTATCAACTGCTACCAAACAAAAAAATCTATTGTTACATTTTTTTTTCTTTCTTTCTTTCTGAAACTATGCTGTTGTCAGTTGATGCAAACATATGCCTTATTTTGTTTATGTATGTGAAGCATCCATAAATGTTTTGTACCCTGTTTTACCACTGTTCTCCCCCAAGTAGATTGCAACAAGGTGTGACCAGGTGGGGAACCCCCCATGCAACCCCAATCCACTTGCATCCTACTCCACCCCATTTTACCTTATACCTCATCCTAATACACCCTTTTAACCACCATTCTTTTTATGCTTAGATCAGCTTCATGTATAAATTATTAAACTCATGCTTCAGTGAAACAAATGTCTTTTTAAACATAACAGTAATGTGTCTGAGTGCCATCAACTAAAACCTGCCTGTACTTACCAAAACCCTTAACTACATTTCAATTAGCTGTACAGACATTTTTCATTGTTGTATTTTCTTGTATTTCAATCCCATAACATCAATTAAGTCCCAAATAACCCAACTAAGGTGCCTATAGATTGGAAATAATTTGTTTATCGCACATTGCTTTGAAGCTGATGGCTTGTTGTTTGCATACATTCCAGGCTCCAGGTGCTTAGTTATCCTGTGGAAGATATTACTACCTGGTCATATGTCAAACATTTATTTTTCACTCTTACTGGTTGACTCACCTGGAAGTTGAGAAACATTTATCTTGGGTCCCACACACTTCGCATTGCCAGCAGTTATTTCATCCATAGTCACTTGAAGTTGTAGATTTTCCTTTACTTTCCTGGTTGCCACGTCACTGTGAATCACTTCCAGTGTGTATGCAGTTGTAGGGATAATGTAATTTTATTTAAAAAAAAATCATGAATATAGAAAACATAGTTTAAGGCTCACGTGTTGATTTTTTTTCCCCATTTCAACCTGGGAACAAAATAGAAAACCTGTGAATGGTTTAGTTGTAAATGAATTGATAATGTTCTCACATTTGAATTTCATTTGGATAAAACTGTCAGTAGCGGATTCAAAGAAGCTAATTCAAAATGGACTTCTGCGCAGAGAAGGAATAGAAACAGTATGAAAATTTCAATTAAATTTTATTTACATAGCATGAAATCACAACTACAATTGCCTAAAGGCACTTTATATTGTAAGGCAAAGACCCTACAATGATAAAAAGAACATAGAGAAAATCCCAACAATCATATGACCCGGTATGAGCAAGTGCTTTGGCAACAGTAGAAAGGAAAACCTCCCTTTTAACATGAAGAAACCTCCGGCAAGGCCAGGCTTAGGGAGGGACAGCCATCTGCCATGACCAATTGGGGGTGAGGGGAGGAAAACAGGACAAAGACACGCTGTGGTACAGAGCCAGAGATTAATAATAACTAATAATTAAATTGAGAACAGAGAATTGTATAAACACATAGTATAAGTGAAAAGGGTGACATTCAATGCATCATGGGAAAACACAAATAAGCCCACAGTCTGACAGCGAAGTTCTCTAATGAGGTGATATGGCACTAGAAGGTCACTTATAAGACCTGATTATTTAAGACTTTGTATGTGAAGAGCAGGATTTTAAATTCAGTTGCTGGATTTAACAGGGAGCCAATGAAGAAGCCAGTATGGGAGAAATACTCTTTCTCTTTCTAGTCCCTGTCAGTACTAGTCCCTGTCAGCCCAAAGCTGATAAACGCATAGACTGTTTTTTCAGCATCAGATGAGTATTTTGCTAAATGACCGTGACATATCTCCATGAAATGAAAGAATGCTACACATGTGTTTTGCCTTAGTGTCACCTCAAGTTGAATGCTTGCATAGATGCAGTTATCCCTTAGTTGATTCTTTGCCAGCTCCACTGCTAATACAGTAACTGCTAACATGAGTTAGCACGAGCTAACTCCTACATGCTCATATATATGTATATGGGAAAGCAGGTGGTAGAGAGCAGAAATAAGCACAGAGTGGGGATAAGTGACAAAACATGACTGATGATATTCAGTGAGTTACGCAAGTGTAGCAATTGTAGGGGGTACTGGGAATTCTGTAACAGCAACTGTATGCAGGCTACAGCAGCTCAAATGCCCAGTTTGAGATTTGACAATGAGATATGTAGAAGAAAATCAGTTAATTAATGAGCTGGGTAGTAGCAGTTTTAAACAGTGTGATCAGCTGATGTGCTGTGGTTAATTGACTGCTTTAATGTGCTTCACATTGGTCAGCTGACTTGGGTTAATGCATGCCTGGCAGACATTAACACAATGTTGTGTACACTGTTGGCTCTTTTAATAAGTCTATTTATTTTATTTTAGTTTATCGTAAGCCCGTGCATGCAGACCAGTACCTTTGACTCCCACCACACTCTGGAACACAAACATAGAGGAAATGTTTTCTGATGGTGTTGCAGAATCTTGATTACTCAAAGCCAGAAAGGAAAGAAAAGGAACACACATATGTAAAGAAAGCTCTTAAAAAATGCGGTTATCCCAACTGGGCTATCATCAGATCAATAACGATGCACAGTAACAATGGTCAGACATCAACATTGTCATCCTTTATGTCGCAGGTTTATCAGAGAAACTCAGGGAGAATCTTCTCCAAGCACGACATCCCAGTGCATGTCAAACCCAGCCACTACAAAAACTGGTTCATCCCAAGGACACAACTCCCAAACACAAACTAAACAACATAATAATAATAATAATAATAATAATAATAATAATAATAATAATACATTTTATTTAAATAGCGCCTTTCAAAGCACCCAAGGACACTGTACAACAGATAAAAACTGGAAATATACACAATGATAAGAATAGAAGATAAAAGTTAAAACATACAGAAATTTAAGAATAGGCAATTTTAAACAAATGAGTTTTAAGGGTGGACTTAAAAAGAGAGAATGAGCTAATATTTCTGAGGTCCGGGGGTAGGGAATTCCAAAGTCGAGGGGCAGAGCAACTAAAGGCCCTCCCTCCCATTGTGATCAGACGAGCAGAGGGAACAGAGAGAGAAAGAGAAGATGAAGATCTGAGGCAGCGGGATGGGAGCTTCATCTGTAATAAGTCAGAGAGGTACGGTGGAGAGAGAGAGTGAATAGCCTTGAACGTATACAGAATTATTTTAAAATGGATGCGAAATTTGACCGGGAGCCAGTGAAGTTGCTTCAGGATTGGGGAGATGTGGTGGGTAGAAGAAGTCCTAGTAATAATACGGGCAGCAGAGTTCTGGACACGTTGGAGCTTGTTGATAGATTTTTGTGTGAGGCCAAATAATAATGAGTTGCAGTAGTCAATTCTAGAGATAACAAGATTATGGATGAGAATGGCAGTGGCGTAAGGTGTGAGGAAGGGGCGGAGGCGATTAATGTTACGGAGTTGGAAATATGCTGCACGTGTAATATTATTGATATGCGAGTTAAAGGATAATGTGCTATCGAGAATGACACCCAAGCTTTTCACAGAAGGAGAGATAGGGACCAGCGAGTTATTGATGGTGAGAGAGAAATTGTTAATTCTGGATAGCAGTCGTTTGGTGCCAACCAGAAGAAGTTCCGATTTATTGCTGTTGAGTTTAAGAAAGTTGGAGGAGAACCAAGAATTGAGTTCAGCTAGACAGAGGATAAGGGAGGGTGGAGGAAGAGTAGAGTCAGGTTTGGTAGAGAGATAGAGCTGGGTGTCATCGGCATAGCAGTGGAACTGAATATTATATTTACGAAAAATATATCCGAGTGGAAGAAGGTAGATGATGGAATTAAACCTCACAGGTGTGCCATAGTGCATGCTGTGCAGTGCAGCAGTGGCGGAGCGGGGGGGGTTGGCTTAAGCCCGGGTTGTTTTTTCAGAAGCCCGGGGTCTTTTGGAGTGTAATTTTTTCATAGTTAGATGCCTGGCTGACAACTGTATAAAACAAAAAACTACACACAATATTCGAAGCACATAGTGCACACTGTGGGAATTTACAACTGTGCGTAAATCCCCCCTAATATTGGTATGATCCGAGCTCAGGCACTAAGCGGGGCGGGGCAGCTGCAGCCTGCGAGTGCGCTGTTGGAGAAACAGAGCCAGACAGACAGAGGAGAAGTGAAGTTCGACCAGGTACCAAAGCAAATCATTCGTACTGTACAAATAATGTAAATATGACGGTGTATCATGAAAGATTGATATCAAACTGATCACTTGACCCATATTACATTACTTGCTCTTCAATTGAATTAACAAATAGCGAAATGAAAAGCCGAACAACAACAATGCTGTTTCTTTAGAGAGTCTTAGCTTACATGTGTGTCTATTTCATATTTTCAGTTGTTACCCTCCACGGCTAAATAAATCGGTTTCAGTAATGTACTGATACACAAGAATGGACGTAAGGGGCTTCTTTCAATGAGAAAAGAAAAAACAGAAGAACATTTTTTTACTGTACAACATCAATTTAGAGTAAACTTGTTTTGTTTTGGATAAATAAATATTGAAATATCTTTTGAATTAGTTAAATGTCAGAATAAAGAGAGACAGAGCTTTCTATTTTTTATCACTTTCATCAAATTTAGGAGTACATGTAAACTAAGTTTATTGTTAATTAATAAGAAAACTCCAGACGATTCCATTCTGAGCTGAAGAAGCTTCTGAGAGGTTAGTAGAGTCCATGTGAGTAAATTGGCGGCACACCTGTGGATGCATATAAGGCAAAACACAGAGCCTGTTTCTTTGAAATGGGAAAATCAAGAAATGTCAACCAAAACACCAGGAAACGAATTGTGGCGCACCATAAGTGTGGCTCAATTTTGAATACAATTTGGTGCCATTTGCAATTAAGAAATGCAGATAGTTTCTCTCTTTACTCTTAAAGTTAACAAATATGTTTTTTATATTTATTAATCTAAAAAAAATAAACATTTAGTCTGATTTGATGTTACAATTAAAAAAGTGTTTGTGTTTTCATCTGAAGAGTACGTAAATATCTGGTTTCAACTGTATATTTGATGATTGTCAGCACAAAGAGGGAGAGAGAGGAACAGAGAGGGATAGAGAGGAGAATGAGGACAGAACAGAGATGGAACAAGAGCAGGTGAGACACACGTTAGTCAAATGGTTGTTTACAAAAGAATCACCGTATCATAGGTACTCTTTTATCCCGTACCTAGTGTTTCTTTTTAGGTTTGTTATTTTTCAAGTTATATATTTATTAAGTTATGCAGGCTTGTTTGCACAACAAGGCTAAATAATTATATGAACTTTTCTGAATCTGTACTTTGGTAGAAATAAAAAAAATAAGTGTAGTGCAGGTCTATGATGATTTTTAGTGCTACTATCATCTAGTTTTGATTCTGGTTCTGTCTTGGTTAAGTCCTAAGCAGTCCTGATTTTGAACTGTTGCAGTCCTGTTTTAATTCCGGATCAGTTCTGGGTCTGGTTGAATTGGGGTTTAGTCCTTGTGTCTTGATACAGCCCTGATTATGTTCTGCCTTGCTGCTTAATTAAAAGCACCCCCCCCCCCCCCCCCCCAAAAAAAAAAATAAAAATAAAAATAAAAATCCCACATGCATACTACCCTTTAGGGCTAAGCCCCGGGTGTTTCAAATGTCTGGCTCTGATTTGAGGAGTGTATAGTGGGCTTCCCTCTGTACTTATCCTACTAGAGCTTAGTAGAGAATTTGATACTGTTGAACATAATATTTTATTACAGCGATTGGAGTATGATGTAGGTATAATTTCTTATGGTCTTCTTCTGACAGTGGACTGAATTTATCTTTATCTATACATGAAGCTAGATAACACACCAATTACTGCAGGAAGCTCTTAAAGACAAAAAAAAACCTGGATGACTTATAATTTCCTGCTTCTAAATTCAGATAAAACAGGGGGTACTGTACTCAGCCCTAAAAATCTTAGAAACATGGTATCTAACCAGGTGCTTACTCTGTCTTGGCCAGTAACACTTTGAGGAATCTTGAAGTCATTTTGACATTGGTCTTTCAGTGAACAAATTAAACAAATGTGCTGGGCTGCTTTCTTGCATTTGTTCAATAGTTCTAAAATTAGGAACACCCTGTCTCAGAATGATACTGAAAAACTAGTTTATGCATTTATTACTTTTAGGATGGACTATTCTAATTTACAATCAGGTTGTTCGAAAATCATCCTGAAAGTTAATCCACTTAATCCTCTGAGTAGTTTATTTTACGTAATTTTATATATTTATACACATGCACACACACACACACACACACACACACACACACACACACACACACACACACACACATATATATATATATATATATATATATATATATATATATATATATATATATATATATACACTGAACAAAAATATAAACGCAACACTTTTGTTTTTGCTCCCATTCCCCATGGGATGGACTTAGAGACCTAAAATTCATTCCAGATACACAATATAACCATCCCTCCCAAACAGTGGTCACAAATCAGTCCAAATGTGTGGTAGTGGGCACATCTGCTATATTGAGATAATCCATCCCACCTCACAGGTGTGCCACATCAGGATGCTGATCTGACACCATGAGTAGTCCACAGGTGTACCTCAGACTGCCCACAACAAAAGGCCACCCTGGA
>NC_137937.1:10440457-10681457 GCF_963969265.1 Rhamphochromis sp. 'chilingali' | reverse complement strand
TGTTTTCCCAGCACGGGGACCTTGAGTTCTATAAGATAAAGCCATAAACATGTTTGTCTGAGTCTTCTATCAAAAGTTACAGCTATTTATATGAAGTTGTACAAAAACGCTTTCATTCGCCAAGACAGTGCGTTTCTCACTGTTACATGCATTTGAATGGGGAACTCGACCGAAACAAAGTATAGGTTTTCATTATGTGTATAACTTGAAAATCTTAGCTCAAACAGCTGCAAAACCTGTTTTCCCAGCACAGGGACCTTGAGTTCTATAAGATAAAGCCATAAACATGTTTGTCTGAGTCTTCTATCAAAAGTTACAGCTATTTATATGAAGTTGTACAAAAACGCTTTCATTCGCCAAGACAGTGCGTTTCTCACTGTTACATGCATTTGAATGGGGAACTCGACCGAAACAAAGTATAGGTTTTCATTATGTGTATAACTTGAAAATCTTAGCTCAAACAGCTTTAAATCCTGTTTTCCCAGCACGGGAACCTTGAGTTCAATAAGATAAAGCCATGAACATGTTTGTCTGAGTCTTCTATCAAAAGTTACAGCTATTTATATGAAGTTGTACAAAAACGCTTTCTTTCGCCAAGACAGTGCGTTTCTCACTGTTACATGCATTTGAATGGGGAACTCGACCGAAACAAAGTATAGGTTTTCATTATGTGTATAACTTGAAAATCTTAGCTCAAACAGCTGCAAATCCTGTTTTCCCAGCACGGGGACCTTGAGTTCTATAAGATAAAGCCATAAACATGTGTATCCGAGTCTTCTATCAAAAGTTACAGCTATTTATATGAAGTGGTACAAAAACGCTTTATTTCGCCAAGACAGTGCATTTCTCACTGTTACATGCATTTGAATGGGGAACTCGACCGAAACAAAGTATAGGTTTTCATTATGTGTATAACTTGAAAATCTTAGCTCAAACAGCTGCAAAACCTGTTTTCCCAGCACAGGGACCTTGAGTTCTATAAGATAAAGCCATAAACATGTTTGTCTGAGTCTTCTATCAAAAGTTACAGCTATTTATATGAAGTTGTACAAAAACGCTTTCATTCGCCAAGACAGTGCGTTTCTCACTGTTACATGCATTTGAATGGGGAACTCGACCGAAACAAAGTATAGGTTTTCATTATGTGTATAACTTGAAAATCTTAGCTCAAACAGCTGCAAAACCTGTTTTCCCAGCACAGGGACCTTGAGTTCTATAAGATAAAGCCATAAACATGTTTGTCTGAGTCTTCTATCAAAAGTTACAGCTATTTATATGAAGTTGTACAAAAACGCTTTATTTCGCCAAGACAGTGCGTTTCTCACTGTTACATGCATTTGAATGGGGAACTCGACCGAAACAAAGTATAGGTTTTCATTATGTGTATAACTTGAAAATCTTAGCTTAAATAGCTGCAAATCCTGTTTTCCCAGCACGGGGACCTTGAGTTCTATAAGATAAAGCCATAAACACGTGTATCCGAGTCTTCTATCAAAAGTTACAGCTATTTATATGAAGTTGTACAAAAACGCTTTATTTCGCCAAGACAGTGCGTTTCTCACTGTTACATGCATTTGAATGGGGAACTCGACCGAAACAAAGTATAGGTTTTCATTATGTGTATAACTTGAAAATCTTAGCTTAAATAGCTGCAAATCCTGTTTTCCCAGCACGGGGACCTTGAGTTCTATAAGATAAAGCCATAAACATGTTTGTCTGAGTCTTCTATCAAAAGTTACAGCTATTTATATGAAGTTGTACAAAAACGCTTTCATTCGCCAAGACAGTGCGTTTCTCACTGTTACATGCATTTGAATGGGGAACTCGACCGAAACAAAGTATAGGTTTTCATTATGTGTATAACTTGAAAATCTTAGCTTAAATAGCTGCAAATCCTGTTTTCCCAGCACGGGGACCTTGAGTTCTATAAGATAAAGCCATAAACATGTGTATCCGAGTCTTCTATCAAAAGTTACAGCTATTTATATGAAGTTGTACAAAAACGCTTTCATTCGCCAAGACAGTGCGTTTCTCACTGTTACATGCATTTGAATGGGGAACTCGACCGAAACAAAGTATAGGTTTTCATTATGTGTATAACTTGAAAATCTTAGCTCAAACAGCTTTAAATCCTGTTTTCCCAGCACGGGGACCTTGAGTTCTATAAGATAAAGCCATAAACATGTTTGTCTGAGTCTTCTATCAAAAGTTACAGCTATTTATATGAAGTTGTACAAAAACGCTTTATTTCGCCAAGACAGTGCATTTCTCACTGTTACATGCATTTGAATGGGGAACTCGACCGAAACAAAGTATAGGTTTTCATTATGTGTATAACTTGAAAATCTTAGCTCAAACGGCTGCAAAACCTGTTTTCCCAGCACGGGGACCTTGAGTTCTATAAGATAAAGCCATAAACATGTTTGTCTGAGTCTTCTATCAAAAGTTACAGCTATTTATATGAAGTTGTACAAAAACGCTTTCATTCGCCAAGACAGTGCGTTTCTCACTGTTACATGCATTTGAATGGGGAACTCGACCGAAACAAAGTATAGGTTTTCATTATGTGTATAACTTGAAAATCTTAGCTCAAACAGCTGCAAAACCTGTTTTCCCAGCACAGGGACCTTGAGTTCTATAAGATAAAGCCATAAACATGTTTGTCTGAGTCTTCTATCAAAAGTTACAGCTATTTATATGAAGTTGTACAAAAACGCTTTCATTCGCCAAGACAGTGCGTTTCTCACTGTTACATGCATTTGAATGGGGAACTCGACCGAAACAAAGTATAGGTTTTCATTATGTGTATAACTTGAAAATCTTAGCTTAAATAGCTGCAAATCCTGTTTTCCCAGCACGGGGACCTTGAGTTCTATAAGATAAAGCCATAAACATGTGTATCCGAGTCTTATATCAAAAGTTACAGCTATTTATATGAAGTTGTACAAAAACGCTTTCTTTCGCCAAGACAGTGCGTTTCTCACTGTTACATGCATTTGAATGGGGAACTCGACCGAAACAAAGTATAGGTTTTCATTATGTGTATAACTTGAAAATCTTAGCTCAAACGGCTGCAAAACCTGTTTTCCCAGCACGGGGACCTTGAGTTCTATAAGATAAAGCCATA
Organism: Rhamphochromis sp. 'chilingali'; assembly: GCF_963969265.1. Classification (NCBI taxonomy): domain Eukaryota; kingdom Metazoa; phylum Chordata; class Actinopteri; order Cichliformes; family Cichlidae; genus Rhamphochromis; species Rhamphochromis sp. 'chilingali'. The sequence goes on along the minus strand of NC_137937.1, from coordinate 10,678,330 downwards.
AACATGTTTGTCTGAGTCTTATATCAAAAGTTACAGCTATTTATATGAAGTTGTACAAAAACGCTTTATTTCGCCAAGACAGTGCGTTTCTCACTGTTACATGCATTTGAATGGGGAACTCGACCGAAACAAAGTATAGGTTTTCATTATGTGTATAACTTGAAAATCTTAGCTCAAACAGCTGCAAAACCTGTTTTCCCAGCACAGGGACCTTGAGTTCTATAAGATAAAGCCATAAACATGTTTGTCTGAGTCTTCTATCAAAAGTTACAGCTATTTATATGAAGTTGTACAAAAACGCTTTCATTCGCCAAGACAGTGCGTTTCTCACTGTTACATGCATTTGAATGGGGAACTCGACCGAAACAAAGTATAGGTTTTCATTATGTGTATAACTTGAAAATCTTAGCTCAAACAGCTGCAAAACCTGTTTTCCCAGCACAGGGACCTTGAGTTCTATAAGATAAAGCCATAAACATGTTTGTCTGAGTCTTCTATCAAAAGTTACAGCTATTTATATGAAGTTGTACAAAAACGCTTTCATTCGCCAAGACAGTGCGTTTCTCACTGTTACATGCATTTGAATGGGGAACTCGACCGAAACAAAGTATAGGTTTTCATTATGTGTATAACTTGAAAATCTTAGCTTAAATAGCTGCAAATCCTGTTTTCCCAGCACGGGGACCTTGAGTTCTATAAGATAAAGCCATAAACATGTGTATCCGAGTCTTCTATCAAAAGTTACAGCTATTTATATGAAGTTGTACAAAAACGCTTTCTTTCGCCAAGACAGTGCGTTTCTCACTGTTACATGCATTTGAATGGGGAACTCGACCGAAACAAAGTATAGGTTTTCATTATGTGTATAACTTGAAAATCTTAGCTCAAACAGCTGCAAAACCTGTTTTCCCAGCACAGGGACTTTGAGTTCTATAAGATAAACGTTTGTCTGAGTCTTCTATCAAAAGTTACAGCTATTTATATGAAGTTGTACAAAAACGCTTTCTTTCGCCAAGACAGTGCGTTTCTCACTGTTACATGCATTTGAATGGGGAACTCGACCGAAACAAAGTATAGGTTTTCATTATGTGTATAACTTGAAAATCTTAGCTCAAACAGCTTTAAATCCTGTTTTCCCAGCACGGGAACCTTGAGTTCTATAAGATAAAGCCATGAACATGTTTGTCTGAGTCTTCTATCAAAAGTTACAGCTATTTATATGAAGTTGTACAAAAACGCTTTCTTTCGCCAAGACAGTGCGTTTCTCACTGTTACATGCATTTGAATGGGGAACTCGACCGAAACAAAGTATAGGTTTTCATTATGTGTATAACTTGAAAATCTTAGCTCAAACAGCTGCAAAACCTGTTTTCCCAGCACAGGGACCTTGAGTTCTATAAGATAAAGCCATAAACATGTTTGTCTGAGTCTTCTATCAAAAGTTACAGCTATTTATATGAAGTTGTACAAAAACGCTTTCATTCGCCAAGACAGTGCGTTTCTCACTGTTACATGCATTTGAATGGGGAACTCGACCGAAACAAAGTATAGGTTTTCATTATGTGTATAACTTGAAAATCTTAGCTCAAACAGCTGCAAAACCTGTTTTCCCAGCACAGGGACCTTGAGTTCTATAAGATAAAGCCATAAACATGTTTGTCTGAGTCTTCTATCAAAAGTTACAGCTATTTATATGAAGTTGTACAAAAACGCTTTCTTTCGCCAAGACAGTGCGTTTCTCACTGTTACATGCATTTGAATGGGGAACTCGACCGAAACAAAGTATAGGTTTTCATTATGTGTATAACTTGAAAATCTTAGCTTAAATAGCTGCAAATCCTGTTTTCCCAGCACGGGGACCTTGAGTTCTATAAGATAAAGCCATAAACATGTGTATCCGAGTCTTCTATCAAAAGTTACAGCTATTTATATGAAGTTGTACAAAAACGCTTTATTTCGCCAAGACAGTGCGTTTCTCACTGTTACATGCATTTGAATGGGGAACTCGACCGAAACAAAGTATAGGTTTTCATTATGTGTATAACTTGAAAATCTTAGCTCAAACAGCTGCAAAACCTGTTTTCCCAGCACAGGGACCTTGAGTTCTATAAGATAAAGCCATAAACATGTTTGTCTGAGTCTTCTATCAAAAGTTACAGCTATTTATATGAAGTTGTACAAAAACGCTTTCATTCGCCAAGACAGTGCGTTTCTCACTGTTACATGCATTTGAATGGGGAACTCGACCGAAACAAAGTATAGGTTTTCATTATGTGTATAACTTGAAAATCTTAGCTCAAACAGCTTTAAATCCTGTTTTCCCAGCACGGGGACCTTGAGTTCTATAAGATAAAGCCATAAACATGTTTGTCTGAGTCTTCTATCAAAAGTTACAGCTATTTATATGAAGTTGTACAAAAACGCTTTATTTCGCCAAGACAGTGCATTTCTCACTGTTACATGCATTTGAATGGGGAACTCGACCGAAACAAAGTATAGGTTTTCATTATGTGTATAACTTGAAAATCTTAGCTCAAACGGCTGCAAAACCTGTTTTCCCAGCACGGGGACCTTGAGTTCTATAAGATAAAGCCATAAACATGTTTGTCTGAGTCTTCTATCAAAAGTTACAGCTATTTATATGAAGTTGTACAAAAACGCTTTCATTCGCCAAGACAGTGCGTTTCTCACTGTTACATGCATTTGAATGGGGAACTCGACCGAAACAAAGTATAGGTTTTCATTATGTGTATAACTTGAAAATCTTAGCTCAAACAGCTGCAAAACCTGTTTTCCCAGCACAGGGACCTTGAGTTCTATAAGATAAAGCCATAAACATGTTTGTCTGAGTCTTCTATCAAAAGTTACAGCTATTTATATGAAGTTGTACAAAAACGCTTTCATTCGCCAAGACAGTGCGTTTCTCACTGTTACATGCATTTGAATGGGGAACTCGACCGAAACAAAGTATAGGTTTTCATTATGTGTATAACTTGAAAATCTTAGCTCAAACAGCTGCAAAACCTGTTTTCCCAGCACAGGGACCTTGAGTTCTATAAGATAAAGCCATAAACATGTTTGTCTGAGTCTTCTATCAAAAGTTACAGCTATTTATATGAAGTTGTACAAAAACGCTTTCTTTCGCCAAGACAGTGCGTTTCTCACTGTTACATGCATTTGAATGGGGAACTCGACCGAAACAAAGTATAGGTTTTCATTATGTGTATAACTTGAAAATCTTAGCTCAAACAGCTGCAAAACCTGTTTTCCCAGCACAGGGACCTTGAGTTCTATAAGATAAAGCCATGAACATGTTTGTCTGAGTCTTCTATCAAAAGTTACAGCTATTTATATGAAGTTGTACAAAAACGCTTTCTTTCGCCAAGACAGTGCGTTTCTCACTGTTACATGCATTTGAATGGGGAACTCGACCGAAACAAAGTATAGGTTTTCATTATGTGTATAACTTGAAAATCTTAGCTCAAACAGCTTTAAATCCTGTTTTCCCAGCACGGGAACCTTGAGTTCTATAAGATAAAGCCATGAACATGTTTGTCTGAGTCTTCTATCAAAAGTTACAGCTATTTATATGAAGTTGTACAAAAACGCTTTCTTTCGCCAAGACAGTGCGTTTCTCACTGTTACATGCATTTGAATGGGGAACTCGACCGAAACAAAGTATAGGTTTTCATTATGTGTATAACTTGAAAATCTTAGCTCAAACAGCTGCAAATCCTGTTTTCCCAGCACGGGGACCTTGAGTTCTATAAGATAAAGCCATAAACATGTGTATCCGAGTCTTCTATCAAAAGTTACAGCTATTTATATGAAGTGGTACAAAAACGCTTTATTTCGCCAAGACAGTGCATTTCTCACTGTTACATGCATTTGAATGGGGAACTCGACCGAAACAAAGTATAGGTTTTCATTATGTGTATAACTTGAAAATCTTAGCTCAAACAGCTGCAAAACCTGTTTTCCCAGCACAGGGACCTTGAGTTCTATAAGATAAAGCCATAAACATGTTTGTCTGAGTCTTCTATCAAAAGTTACAGCTATTTATATGAAGTTGTACAAAAACGCTTTCATTCGCCAAGACAGTGCGTTTCTCACTGTTACATGCATTTGAATGGGGAACTCGACTGAAACAAAGTATAGGTTTTCATTATGTGTATAACTTGAAAATCTTAGCTCAAACAGCTGCAAAACCTGTTTTCCCAGCACAGGGACCTTGAGTTCTATAAGATAAAGCCATAAACATGTTTGTCTGAGTCTTCTATCAAAAGTTACAGCTATTTATATGAAGTTGTACAAAAACGCTTTATTTCGCCAAGACAGTGCGTTTCTCACTGTTACATGCATTTGAATGGGGAACTCGACCGAAACAAAGTATAGGTTTTCATTATGTGTATAACTTGAAAATCTTAGCTTAAATAGCTGCAAATCCTGTTTTCCCAGCACGGGGACCTTGAGTTCTATAAGATAAAGCCATAAACACGTGTATCCGAGTCTTCTATCAAAAGTTACAGCTATTTATATGAAGTTGTACAAAAACGCTTTCTTTCGCCAAGACAGTGCGTTTCTCACTGTTACATGCATTTGAATGGGGAACTCGACCGAAACAAAGTATAGGTTTTCATTATGTGTATAACTTGAAAATCTTAGCTTAAATAGCTGCAAATCCTGTTTTCCCAGCACGGGGACCTTGAGTTCTATAAGATAAAGCCATAAACATGTTTGTCTGAGTCTTCTATCAAAAGTTACAGCTATTTATATGAAGTTGTACAAAAACGCTTTCATTCGCCAAGACAGTGCGTTTCTCACTGTTACATGCATTTGAATGGGGAACTCGACCGAAACAAAGTATAGGTTTTCATTATGTGTATAACTTGAAAATCTTAGCTTAAATAGCTGCAAATCCTGTTTTCCCAGCACGGGGACCTTGAGTTCTATAAGATAAAGCCATAAACATGTGTATCCGAGTCTTCTATCAAAAGTTACAGCTATTTATATGAAGTTGTACAAAAACGCTTTCATTCGCCAAGACAGTGCGTTTCTCACTGTTACATGCATTTGAATGGGGAACTCGACCGAAACAAAGTATAGGTTTTCATTATGTGTATAACTTGAAAATCTTAGCTCAAACAGCTTTAAATCCTGTTTTCCCAGCACGGGGACCTTGAGTTCTATAAGATAAAGCCATAAACATGTTTGTCTGAGTCTTCTATCAAAAGTTACAGCTATTTATATGAAGTTGTACAAAAACGCTTTATTTCGCCAAGACAGTGCATTTCTCACTGTTACATGCATTTGAATGGGGAACTCGACCGAAACAAAGTATAGGTTTTCATTATGTGTATAACTTGAAAATCTTAGCTCAAACGGCTGCAAAACCTGTTTTCCCAGCACGGGGACCTTGAGTTCTATAAGATAAAGCCATAAACATGTTTGTCTGAGTCTTCTATCAAAAGTTACAGCTATTTATATGAAGTTGTACAAAAACGCTTTCATTCGCCAAGACAGTGCGTTTCTCACTGTTACATGCATTTGAATGGGGAACTCGACCGAAACAAAGTATAGGTTTTCATTATGTGTATAACTTGAAAATCTTAGCTCAAACAGCTGCAAAACCTGTTTTCCCAGCACAGGGATATTGAGTTCTATAAGATAAAGCCATAAACATGTTTGTCTGAGTCTTCTATCAAAAGTTACAGCTATTTATATGAAGTTGTACAAAAACGCTTTCATTCGCCAAGACAGTGCGTTTCTCACTGTTACATGCATTTGAATGGGGAACTCGACCGAAACAAAGTATAGGTTTTCATTATGTGTATAACTTGAAAATCTTAGCTTAAATAGCTGCAAATCCTGTTTTCCCAGCACGGGGACCTTGAGTTCTATAAGATAAAGCCATAAACACGTGTATCCGAGTCTTCTATCAAAAGTTACAGCTATTTATATGAAGTTGTACAAAAACGCTTTCTTTCGCCAAGACAGTGCGTTTCTCACTGTTACATGCATTTGAATGGGGAACTCGACCGAAACAAAGTATAGGTTTTCATTATGTGTATAACTTGAAAATCTTAGCTCAAACAGCTGCAAAACCTGTTTTCCCAGCACAGGGACCTTGAGTTCTATAAGATAAAGCCATAAACATGTTTGTCTGAGTCTTCTATCAAAAGTTACAGCTATTTATATGAAGTTGTACAAAAACGCTTTCATTCGCCAAGACAGTGCGTTTCTCACTGTTACATGCATTTGAATGGGGAACTCGACCGAAACAAAGTATAGGTTTTCATTATGTGTATAACTTGAAAATCTTAGCTCAAACAGCTTTAAATCCTGTTTTCCCAGCACGGGGACCTTGAGTTCTATAAGATAAAGCCATAAACATGTTTGTCTGAGTCTTCTATCAAAAGTTACAGCTATTTATATGAAGTTGTACAAAAACGCTTTATTTCGCCAAGACAGTGCATTTCTCACTGTTACATGCATTTGAATGGGGAACTCGACCGAAACAAAGTATAGGTTTTCATTATGTGTATAACTTGAAAATCTTAGCTCAAACGGCTGCAAAACCTGTTTTCCCAGCACGGGGACCTTGAGTTCTATAAGATAAAGCCATAAACATGTTTGTCTGAGTCTTCTATCAAAAGTTACAGCTATTTATATGAAGTTGTACAAAAACGCTTTCATTCGCCAAGACAGTGCGTTTCTCACTGTTACATGCATTTGAATGGGGAACTCGACCGAAACAAAGTATAGGTTTTCATTATGTGTATAACTTGAAAATCTTAGCTCAAACAGCTGCAAAACCTGTTTTCCCAGCACAGGGACCTTGAGTTCTATAAGATAAAGCCATAAACATGTGTATCCGAGTCTTCTATCAAAAGTTACAGCTATTTATATGAAGTTGTACAAAAACGCTTTCTTTCGCCAAGACAGTGCGTTTCTCACTGTTACATGCATTTGAATGGGGAACTCGACCGAAACAAAGTATAGGTTTTCATTATGTGTATAACTTGAAAATCTTAGCTCAAACAGCTGCAAAACCTGTTTTCCCAGCACAGGGACTTTGAGTTCTATAAGATAAACGTTTGTCTGAGTCTTCTATCAAAAGTTACAGCTATTTATATGAAGTTGTACAAAAACGCTTTCTTTCGCCAAGACAGTGCGTTTCTCACTGTTACATGCATTTGAATGGGGAACTCGACCGAAACAAAGTATAGGTTTTCATTATGTGTATAACGTGGAAATCTTAGCTCACACAGCTGCAAAATCTGTTTGCCCAGCACGGGGATATTGAATTCTATAAGATAAAACCATAAATACCTAAATCTGAGCCTTCTATCAAAAGTTACAGCTGTCTTCATGAAGCTGTACAAAAACACTTTATTTCGCCGAGACAGTGCGTTTCTGACTATTACATGCATTTGAATGCAGTTCTCGCACGAAACAAAGTATAGGTTTTCATTACGTGAATAACTCGAAAATCTTAGCTCAAACCTGTTTGCTCAACACGGGGATACTGAATATTATAAGATAAAGCCATAACTACGTAAATCTGAATCTTCTATCAAAAGTTACAGCTAACTTCATGAAGTTGTACAAAAAGGCTTTATTTTGCAAAGATAGTGCGTTTCTGACTATTACATGCGAGACATGTGTCTCTTTACTGTGTTTAAGACACTTTACAGGTCCCTCCCCTAATGAAGAGTAGTGAGCAGCTGATTGGACCATGGAACAGGTGACCACGTTCAAAAAGCCGCTCTGACAGCTCCAGAGGGGAGAGAGAGAGAGAGTGTGTGCAACGAGCGAGTAGCCTGACAGCCGTCGCGGTCCTGACCATGGTTTTCCCAGCCTGTGCTTATCTTGTGTATTTGTGTGAGGGTGAATTGTAAAAGCCGCTCCTAGTGCATTAGCTGAGAGCTTAGGCACTCGTGGGCTGAAGCGGAAGGGGTGAGCTGCCTTTTCTTTTGGAATCGTTTTCTCCTGTTTTCTTGGTCAGGGAGCCAGGGATAGCTCTGTCATTTGTTTGTTCTTTTTCTTTCCTAGGGTTTAGTTAGTCTTTTCTGGTGGGTCTTAGTTGGTTTTGTTTATTATTTTGGCCTGGGCTCACCCTGGAGCTATGCTTCTTGTCCTTAAATAAAATCACCTTTTTTTACTCACAACTGGTTTGGATGTTTGGCTTGGGAACCAGGGCGGGGATTTGTCTCTCTCTCCTCCAACCTTATGTGCGTCCCTACACGCCTAGATTAGGGGCGTAACATAAATGGAGTTCTCACACGAAACAAAGTATAGCTTTTTATTTTGTGAATAACTTAAAAATCTTAGCTCCCATAGCTTTAAAACTGTTTGCTCAACGGGGATATTGAATTCTATAAGATAAAGCCATAAATACGTATATCTGAGTTTCCTATCAAAAGTTACAGCTGTCTTCATGAAGTTGTAAACCCTTTATTTCGCCAAGACAGTGCGTTTCTGACTTTTACATGCATTTGAATGGAGTTCTCGCACGAAACAAAGTATAGGCTTTCATTTTTTCAATAACTGGAAGCTCTTGGCTCAAACAGCTGCAAAACCTGTTTCCCCAGCACGGAGATGCTGAATTGTATAAGGCAAAGCCATATTGATCTGTGTCTGAGCCTTCTATCAAAAGTTACAGGTAACTTCATGAAGCTGTACAAAAACACTTTATTTCGCCGAGACCGTGCGTTTCTGACATGCATTTGAATGGAGTTGTCGCACGAAACAAAGTATAGGTATTCATTTTGTGAATAACTTGAAAATCTTAGATCAAACAGCTGCAAAACCTGTTTGCTCAACACGGGGATATCGAACTTTATAAGATAAAGCCATAAATATGTTTATATGCGTCTTCTATCAAAAGTTACAGCTGTCTTGAATGAAAGCATTATAGCAGCTTACCTCGATCATGTGGTAGAACAGACACATGGGCCACCTACGGCAGGAGTAGTTGCCACAAACCTGCAAAACAAAAATAAATGATCAGGTGACATGAACAGATTTATACAGCCATAAGCAAGAGATTCTTCCTGCCTGTGGGCGTCAAACTGGACCCCCCCCCCCTCCTTACTGTAACTATCAAAACTATCATAGTCTAAAACTATCATCCCATATCAAAACTATTATAATCACATTATCTGACTTTATCAGTTATGAGAAACGGTAAACAATTTGGCAAATAAATTACTTATAATTGTGCTTACCTGGTCCAAATGATCCACAGTCCCTTTGCATTTGTTATAATCCAGGATGATGTGGGGCTTTCTCTTCCCAGAGTCCTGGACTTGTAGCTCACGGTGCCTGGTGCTCAATAAGACAGCCTTTTTTCTTTGCTTGGGGATGTAGGAAACCACAGCCTTGCCCCCCCCCCCCCCCCCCCCCCCTGTAGCGACCTGGACGGGAGAGACGATCATCGAATCTTACTGCCCGATTAATTTGCTCAAATCTTTCTTTCTTTTTTTTGACATGGTAGCATGAAACAGAAGAGCCCTGTCTCCCCATTTCACAGGCTTGTTGTCGTTTCATGTTGAGACCTGTACAGGCCAGCCAGCATCACAAGCCCCATGTAAGCCTGCAACTCCTCATCTATGTCCTTCCAGTCTTTTACTGACCTGTTGCCCCTGCAGGTTGGTGAAATGCAGGATTAGCTGCATAATGTCCTCTGCAAAAAAAAGATGGAAAGTGCTCACAGGGCTGCTGATCCTATACGAATTGCATAATGGGTTGGTCCTGGGGTTAAAATGGGGGGAGGAAAAAATGGCAGGACCTCTTCGTGTGTGGGTTGCCACATGATTTCTCCATTTTTAGATCTCCACTGGCCATCCTCCAGTCTTGTCTCTTCCTCCTGCTCTTCTTCCTCCTTCTCCTTCTCCTCCTCCGCACATGAGCTGCAAAGCTCCTCGGTGCCTGGCCAAAATTCTTCTTCGCTGTCAGAAGTATCTCCACTGCTTGTGGAGAGTGCAAAACTGCAGCAACAGCCTCCTCTAAACTGAGTGCACGCTTCATTGTGTCTGTGCAGAAATGACCACTCAGACCAGGCTGCAAAGTATTCTCATAGACTTCAAAGGTGCACCTGAATAAACATGCTATACCATACATCCAATAAGAGAGAGGAGGCACACTCTTGATCAAGAAAAAACACAAGCGCACGCCTTTGATCTCTCCCCCCCCTCTCTCTTTCTCTCTCTCTCTCTCTCTCTCTCTCTCTCTCTCTCTCTCTCTCTCTCACACACACACACACACACACACACACATGCACATACATACATACACAATACCATTTTATGGTGGTTAGCTGTTTTATTGTCATGCATTTTACAAGGTAAGATAACCATGTCCTGCATTCAAAACCACTGAAAATGTCTATGGTGGTGCTGTGCCTAATATTGTGCTGGTGTATGCTGGGTAATCGCACAGCTAGCGACTGGGTGACTTTATTCACCCGCTTCGGCTGTTATCAGTCCATATCCCCTAGATATGGACCATCTCCTGCTAGATTGTTCAGAAGGTTGTTATCATCCATCCAGATGGAGGATCACTAACAGGAGCGTGGGAAGACTCCAGAATCCACTCTGGCTGCAATGTGTGTACAGGTAAGACCGTTTAAACGGACAGCATTTATAGAATGACTATTAAAAGTCAGACCAGCGAGTGTCAATAATGTTAATGTGGTTATGTTAGTAATACACCGAGTGCTAATATAACAGCTTTAAGATGCATTTGTAGATGTTATTACGTGTTTTACCGTCTTTATGGTGCTAGCTTAAAGTTACGGTGTAAACGTTAGCTTATATTGGAGTAAAGCTGTTACTGTTTAAACGATGTTAGCACAGAAATATTAGCTTCTGTCATGACTGACGAAGTTACTAGTTAATAAAGTTTCCAGTAAAGTGTTTAATCGCAGCCACAGACTGACAGCAAATATCTCGATTAGCTTCAGTGCATCTGTAATAAATATGTGCAAGTTTCAGTGCTTCGTTTAAACTGTATGATACTTATACTGACCCAGGGTCAGTGTAAAATACAATCCTAGCTGTGTGAACAAAGCCTGGCTCCTTTAATCCTGCATGAAAAACCTCAGGATGCAGGCTATTATTACTCTTTCCTGCTGGCACACCTGTCACACCTGAGAGTCAGCTAGAAACTTACAGTGACGTGGACATCATGCAAAGACTGCCAGACTCTGTAATACTGCAAATGATCAGTGACTCAAGTTAACACTAAACTTTAAACGGTACCTCTGTGTCTCTGTGTGCTGAACATTTAGGATTGAGTCAGGCTGCATCTGTGTTAGTCCTCTGACAGACTGGTGACCTGTCCAGGTGTGCTCTACCTATGACTACTGGGACAGGCTCTAGCTCCTGTAATAGAAATTTTATGTTATTCTCATTTAAAGCATTTAAGTGCTTATGCATATGCTTAGTTGTGACACTGTTATAGACTGTTCAATGAAAGTTTCTAAAACTAGATGAACTTACTTCAGCAGTTTGAGAAAACAACTCCCTTTACAGGTGCTGATAACGTCAAGGGCACAAAACAGCATAACCATTGATCCGTTAGGTTTCATAGCGAGACACGTGAAGTGGCAGAGCTGACATGACTGAACTGTGATGTTTGATGTGTGTTTGCTCTCCTGTGCACAGTAATAAATAGCATGATCACAGCTCTTTCTGTGTTGCAGACTTTATTAAAAAAATTCCATGACATCTACTATAACTGAACCAACCTGGTGCTCTTCATTTATGGAGGCTGTTGAGTCTGAATGTTGGATGTTGTGTATCTCGTGTTCTCTGGGCTTTGTTGTCCTCAGTCTTTTTGCAGGATCAGAAAACAAAACCGGGAGGCGCGTAAATGTTTCTTCTCCATGATGTTTCTTCAAATGTTTCTTCTGGATGATGATATGACCGTGACACGGGATGCCACCTTTGGTCTTGTGACGAAGCAAAGCTCAGGAAGAAGTGTGATTAAATGGTACCCACATGTTGAGAAGGATGTACAGGGCACCTGCAGCCAAATCCAAGCTTCAGCTTAGTTGTAGTTGCAGAATGCTATAGGACTGAGACATCTAAGGCATCAAATGTTTGATTAAACGGATGAAAAAGAGAAGTTTTTTCCCTATAATTATCACTTCTTAAAATCTGTAGCAACTTCAAGTCTGTCAGCATGCTGAGCATGCTCAGAATGTGACAATATATTTTTGTTCAATATTTAATTTCTTTCAGTTGCAATTGTTAAATGAAAAAATATATATTCTTATAATTTAGCAAACGAATTTATCAAAAAAAAAAATACATATATCTGTATTAGTTTTAGTAAATTAATTTGACACCTGTATTGAAAATACCATATTGTATTCATACAGAATCAGTATGGTATCATTGTTTGTCTGTTCACTGATTGTTGAAGCTAAGAGCTACTTTGATCTGTTTAGATCTAAAGTATCCAAAGTTGAGTTCTAATGTTTCTTCACCCCTGTGTGTGTGATATGTGATTTCCTACATGCTGGCAGAGCAGAGCAGCAGTTTGTGCTCACAGATGGTGACGGTGTGGAGAGACGGTGGTATTTCCTCAGAAGAACCAGCAGAGTCACAAAGGACACCAGTCCATCTCACCACCTTGACTTGCTGACTGATGTTCGTCTGCACTGCACAGAGGAAATCAACTGACCGAGGTTTGTCCAGTGACGTGTTATGAAATGTATATTTGTTTTATGCTTACAGATATGTTTTTCTTGACAGAGGCTCTGCAGAGGTTAGACAAAGCAGAGAAAACATGTGCTTTACATTTTACTGTGATTTATTGAGATATTTGTTGCCTGATGTTCAGCAGGAATGGAGAAATAGAATCAAAGGGAGATGTTTTTCCTGTTTTTGTAATGATGTAAGTAAATCTTCAATATTATTTATTTGCTTGGTTATATTAGGAGCGTTTCTGAGTGAGGGGGAGAGGAGTCATCATCCAGGTAAAGTGACGTGGATCAGTGGATACACTTGTCTCCCCTTTAAAGGAGACGATCCAAGTCATCCTTAAATGTTAGTGCTTTCAAATACACAAACATTTTTAAAGGACAAAAATGAACATCCAACTTTGACTGTAATACAAAATAAATCTTTGCATGTGTGTTTTCAAACTCTCAGATGGGCAGTATATCAGTCTTGGACTGTCTAACCTGCCGGAGCAGCACTGAATGACCACCGCACGAGCATGTTCCTGCAACATTCAGCATCTGATCCTTCATCTGTGTGCTTCTGCTTTTGGTAAGTAGAGTTACCCAACTCCAGTAACTCTAAACACATGCCATCCATTTCTAACGGCCTGGTTACTTCCTGTCAGTTACTTTAGAAACCATGTGGTCACCTGACCTAACACTGTTTCTTCTTCTTCCCCTTAATGTTGAAGTGTCAAATGTCAAACAGCTGGAGAGGAAACTACACCAGTGTACTGGGATGTTTCAGCAACACGTGCCAGATGCTGTTCCTTCATGGTGACATCACCAGAGACAGTCCCGCCCACCTCAGGACCCATTGATTATGATGATCTGATCCATCAAACCCCCAGCAGGTGAACTTTATTCATGACATAACACCGCAACAATGTAAAAAATTAAACAGCAACAGTCTAAATGTAAAGTGCATTCTAAAGTCCTCTTCAATAAATTGTATGCAAAGAGTCATTCAGGTCACTACAGAACCCAGAGTCTTCATCATTAAATCTCTGGTTGCTTCATTTTTTCTATCCTATATCAGATATTTTAAAGGTTAGCTTAGGTAAAGTTCCATTCTCATGGTGAGGCAAAATGCTTTATGTGTGTGTGTGCGTGTCATGAACGGCTATAAAAGGCCTATAATTAAAGAACAAAGTGGGGTTTGAGTTCGAGTTGCGGCAGACTGTCACTACTTGTAAATGGAACGCAGCCTTCCTACGGCGGACAGCTAATAACAGGAATCGGACGCGGTCCAGCCAAGTCCACAGCAACCACCATAGCAACCGCCTAGCATGACCTTAAAAACATATTCTGTCTTCATAACTATCAAAATCGTGAAATGATTTGCAAAGTGTGAAAGTGTTACAGCTGCAGAGAGCTATGGCGGTATCTATGGAAGCTGTTTACATAGCTAATAATATACGATGTAACCATGGAGACAGTCAGTCACTTGAGCTAGCGGTGCATGTTTACTACAGTGAATAAGGTGATTGAGTGCACAGCGTCCACACATAAACATGTTTGTCTGAGTCTTCTATCAAAAGTTACAGCGATTTTATATGAAGTTGTTCAAAAACGCTTTATTTCGCCAAGACAATGCGTTTCTCACTGTTACATGCATTTGAATGGGAAACTCGCCTGAAACAAAGTATAGGTTTTCATTATGTGAATAATTTTAAAATCTTAGCTCAAACGGCTGCAAAACCTGTTTGCCCAGCACGGGGATATTGAGTTCCATAAGATAAAGCCATAAACATGTTTGTCTGAGTCTTCTATCAAAAGTTACAGCGATTTACATGAAGTTGTTCAAAAACGCTTTATTTCGCCAAGACAATGCGTTTCTCACTGTTACATGCATTTGAATGGGAAACTCGCCTGAAACAAAGTATAGGTTTTCATTATGTGAATAATTTTAAAATCTTAGCTCAAACGGCTGCAAAACATGTTTGCCCAGCACGGGGATATTGAGTTCTATAAGATAAAGCCATAAACATGTTTGTCTGAGTCTTCTATCAAAAGTTACAGCGATTTATATGAAGTTGTACGAAAACGCTTTATTTCGCCAAGACAGTGTGTTTCTCACTGTTACATGCATTTGAATGGGAAACTCACCCGAGACAAAGTATAGGTTTTCATTATGTGAATAATTTTAAAATCTTAGCTCAAACGGCTGCAAAACCTGTTTGCCCAGCACGGGGATATTGAGTTCCATAAGATAAAGCCATAAACATGTTTGTCTGAGTCTTCTATCAAAAGTTACAGCGATTTATATGAAGTTGTACAAAAACGCTTTATTTCGCCAAGACAATGCGTTTCTCACTGTTACATGCATTTGAATGGGGAACTCGCCTGAAACAAAGTATAGGTTTTCATTATGTGAATAATTTTAAAATCTTAGCTCAAACGGCTGCAAAACCTGTTCTGTTTGCCCAGCACGGGGATATTGAGTTCTATAAGATAAAGCCATAAACATGTTTGTCTGAGTCTTCTATCAAAAGTTACAGCGATTTATATGAAGTTGTACGAAAACGCTTTATTTCGCCAAGACAGTGTGTTTCTCACTGTTACATGCATTTGAATGGGAAACTCACCCGAGACAAAGTATAGGTTTTCATTATGTGAATAATTTTAAAATCTTAGCTCAAACGGCTGCAAAACCTGTTTGCCCAGCACGGGGATATTGAGTTCTATAAGATAAAGCCATAAACATGTTTGTCTGAGTCTTCTATCAAAAGTTACAGCGATTTACATGAAGTTGTTCAAAAACGCTTTATTTCGCCAAGACAATGCGTTTCTCACTGTTACATGCATTTGAATGGGAAACTCGCCTGAAACAAAGTATAGGTTTTCATTATGTGAATAATTTTAAAATCTTAGCTCAAACGGCTGCAAAACCTGTTTGCCCAGCACGGGGATATTGAGTTCTATAAGATAAAGTCATGAATACGTATATCTGAATCTTCTATCAAAAGTTACAGCTATTTATATGAAGTTGTACAAAAACGCTTTATTTTGTCAAGACAGTGGGTTTTAGAGTCTTCATCACTAAATCTCTGGTTGCTTCCTTTTTCTATCCTATATCAGATATTTTAAAGGTTAGCTTAGGTAAAGTTCCATTCTCATGGTGAGGCAAAGTGCTTTATGTGTGTGTGTGCGGGTGTCATGAACGGCTATAAAAGGCCTATAATTAAAGAACAAAGCGGGGTTTGAGTTCGAGTTGCGGCAGACTGTCACTACTTGTAAATGGAACGCAGCCTTCCTACGGCGGACAGCTAATAACAGGAATCGGACGCGGTCCAGCCAAGTCCACAGCAACCACCATAGCAACCGCCTAGCATGACCTTAAAAACATATTCTGTCTTCATAACTATCAAAATCGTGAAATGATTTGCAAAGTGTGAAAGTGTTACAGCTGCAGAGAGCTATGGCGGTATCTATGGAAGCTGTTTACATAGCTAATAATATACGATGTAACCATGGAGACAGTCAGTCACCTTTTCTACAGTGAATAAGGTGATTGAGTGCACAGCGTCCACACTCTGCAGGGGGTAAAGACATTACTTCAATATTGTTTTATATTGATATATATTTGCCTTCTGTTGACCATCACCTCAGGTTCACCATTATAGTTTCAGCATACAAATGCACACTGTCTAAACACATTCAAAAACTCATGTCTCAGAGATAAGCACAGCTGTTCATGTTTGTCATTAGAGTTTTATTTGTAAGAAAATTATGAACTTCATATTGTGCATTAAATAAAAGAACATTTCACAACTCTGAGTCAACAGAAACAGGTAACAGAAATGTCTCTAATGTGTACAGTGTAGTGTAAGCATTAAAAGATCATAAAGGAAAATCTAACATTTATGTGAAACTAATTGTAATAAAAAATGAGCAGGTGCTTTATAGATTTAAAAGAAAGAATCTGAAAACAACACTTTTTTGGTCTAAATGATCAAAGTAGAAAACAGAACTGATGTTCAAGAACAAACCGTAGCTGCACTAATATTACACATCTCGATCGTTGTACTGAACAGACATGTTGCTTTTAAAACCACATGCAGTGTGTGACCATGACTGTTCACTGAGACCATGAACGCCACTTCGCTGAAGCATTCTTCTTCTTCTTCTTGCCATTAAATTGGAAGCAGAAGCAGCACGAGCTGATTTGATCTACTGAAAGGAAAAAGCAGAACATCTGAGTTGAAACCAGTCAGCTGAAATCATTAAGACAGGAACAAATTCAATGCAGTGGCTTAGCCTGTTACAACTGTTGATACAAGCTAAATACGGTTAACACACAGTGTCAGGGAGCTCAAGTGTGGGAACTAGTGGCTTTAGGTTTGTAGTCATTTAACTTTCATCCATTCATTCATTTAATTCAGGAGGAAGAAATGCCAGGTTGGTGCAGGCTGGTTACATGCATTTGGTCCCATGCTGTCTTTAATTAAATGACTTGGTTCATTTTATGGCTGGGCTGTATGTGGGGTTATATCATGTTATTTGGGCAGGAGTACCTGTCCCCTGTTAGACTTAGAAAGTTTCTCCATAAGTAGAGTTTCTAACTCTTCTAGCACATCTGTGGCTGACAGCTTTTTGGTGGCTCTTTTTACCCCACACTGGTTGTGAGTGTGTAAATAGCCCCACTAGTTATTTTGGGTTGCAGTTAACTAGGGAGGAAGGGGTGGGTATGCCATGATTAGGTGAATAACAATTATAAGTGATACATAAATTTCACAATGCATGCATATATCTCTATCAATTAAACCTGGCCTGAGGGCTGCCATTTTTTACATTCAGTTATTTCTCTTAGAAATGTTGGAACTAAATAATGAATGTGTTACAGTTAAAGTGAAACACTGGTCAGTGTAAATGGCTCATTGGGACACAGAAACCTTTAAATTAAACCTGATATCTAGTGTCAAACAATATCAAAGCTGTAAAAGATGTTTACATTCAGAATTTATAAAACTATGATTGTAAATAAATTCAAACAAGTGAGCTTTTCTCTTTGTGCTGAATATCAACACTGTGGTTTCTTAGACTGTAAGCTTTACTTTAGTGCAACCAGTTGCAGAAGCTGCCACTCCAAATGTCTTTTGATAACAAGAAAAAAATACCTTTTCAGTACACGGCCTGAAGTTCTTCTCCGACATCTTCTGCAATCGGCTTTGTCTGCTGGTTTGAAGACAATAAACCACAAAAAAGATGATTTAGTCACTTTGTCTGCGTCATGCAGCTCGAATGTGTCGTGTAACGATGTTGAATAGCCGTCGTTATCCCTCTGCTTTGAGCCTTTTATCAAAAGTTACAGCTAACTTCATGAAGTTGTACAAAAAGGCTTCATTTCGCCGAGACAGTGCGTTTCTGACTATTACATGCATTTGAATGGAGTTCTTGCACGAAACAAAGTATAAGTTTTCATTATGTGAATAACTTGTATTTTACACTGACCCTGGGTCAGTATCAACTTCATGAAGACAGCTGTAACTTTTGATAGAGGACTCACACACACACATATTTATGGCTTTGCCTTATAGAATTCAGCATCTCCGTGCTGAGGAAATAGGTTTTCCAGCTGTTTGAGCTAAGATTTTCAAGTTATTCACAAATTGAAAACCTATACTTTGTGTCGGGCGAGAACTCCATTCAAATGCATGTAATAGCGAGAAACGCACTAACGTGGTGAAATAAAGCGTTTTTCCATAAACTTCATAAAGACAGCTGTAAATTTTGAGAGAAGACTCACACACACATTGGGGGGATATTGAAGTCTATAAGATAAAGCCATGAATATGTTTGTCTGAGTCTTCTATCAAAAGTTACAGCAAGCTCTATGAAGTTGATGAGAAACGCTTTACTTCGCCAAGACAGTGCGTTTCTCACTGTTACATGCATTTGAATTTAGTTCTTGCCCGACACAAAGTATAGGTTTTAATTTGTGAATAACTTGAAAATCTTAGCTCAAACAGCTGCAAAACCTATTTCCTGAGCACTGAGATGCTGAATTCTATAAGGCAAAGCCATAAATATGTGTGTGTGATTCTTCTATCAACAGTTACAGCTGTCTTCTTGAAGTTGATACTGACCCAGGGTCAGTGTAAAATACAATCCTAGCTGTGTGAACAAAGCTTGGCTCCTTTAATCCTGCATGACAAACCTCAGGATGCAGGTTATTATTACTCTTTCCTGCTGGCACACCTGAGAGTCAGCTAGAAACTTACAGTGACGTGGACATCATGCAAAGACTGCCAGACTCTGTAATACTGTGAATGATCAGTGACTCAAGTTAACACTAAACTTTAAACGGTACCTCTGTGTCTCTGTGTGCTGAACATTTAGGATTGAGTCTGCATTGACTTTATTTATTGAGACTTTAATGTGCTAAAAGCAGGTTGAAGACAGCTCAGAAACATTTGAAGATTAAAATTTAGCATTATGGCTGCTGGTGGTTTGTAAAGCCTATACTCAGCTGTAGTTTTTGTTACTAATTTATGTTTGTTGTTGTTTAACACAGATTTCAGAAGAGCAAATATGCTTAATAGTTTAACTAGATTTCATTTGTCAGTGTGGGACTGCTGAGTCACCTGAAGAACTCATTTCATTCATTCTCCACATGATGTTCATATACAGAAATGTTTCACAGGAACTGGTTCCTCCCAAACT
Source organism: Rhamphochromis sp. 'chilingali' (assembly GCF_963969265.1). Classification (NCBI taxonomy): domain Eukaryota; kingdom Metazoa; phylum Chordata; class Actinopteri; order Cichliformes; family Cichlidae; genus Rhamphochromis; species Rhamphochromis sp. 'chilingali'. Next base: position 10,658,931 of record NC_137937.1, on the reverse strand, counting down.
GTGAACTAGTGTGTTTCCATAGATTATCTCTGTATGAATGTACTTTTAAATGAAGGCAAGTGTTTGTCCTTTTTTGTTCCTCAGTTACAGTACGTGATATCTTGATATCAGGCGGTCAACACTGGGGGAAGACAAGAAGCAGACGTACTTCCAAGAGGGAGCTGCAGTGAGGACACAGCCAGGTCACTGAGGTCAGAGGTCAGAATCTGAAACAGCTCAGGTTTATATTTTAGGGGTTATAAAAAATCAAAATGTATTTATGAAGAAACCTTTAAATAATAGTCATAATTATGATTATTATAAGAAATATCAAACATTTAAGTGGATTTTCTGTTACACATATTGTATTAGCCCTGCAATAAACTGGCAGCCTGTCTTTGTCCTGTATCAGCTGGGATAGGCTTCATCCTCCCGCAACCCTGAATTGGATACATTGTATTCCAATTATGTAATCTGATCATTTACAAACTCAAGGTATCTAATCAAAATGTAAGTAATAATTATAAAATGGGAAAGCAGAAATAAGTGTGACATAAATGTAAATGTGTTAGCTGACATAGAGGACAGCTACATGTAGTCTGAAAAACCTTTGTTGTCAAGTTTGCAGGTATATCAGCACGAGACATTCTTACATAGAAGAGTCTGTTAAAGTCTCTAACTCAGCGAAGCATTATTGGTCCCGTCTGTTTGGATAAATATAGTAAGTTGATGTTTGTCCATTTATTGACACATTTTCTTAAGTGCTTATCCAGTTCAGGATCACAGTGGAGCTGCAGCTGGATATGTTCATTAAATAAACCTTACAAAAGTTAACAATAAACCTGCATCCATGTACGTTGTTGTCCACAGGATAAGAAAATCAAACTGGAACACTGTGGAACATGTTAATAAATGTTTGTGTGTTTATGCCTGTGTCTTTCACAGGAGGCGCTGGAAGGTTTCCCTAATAGTTCCTGGTGAATCAAAGCAGAACCATAAAGGTTGCTGGATTGCATGATGGCCTTACCCCTGAGCAGTCATCCTGTTAAAGGAGGAACCAGTTAGAAGCTGTTTTCAAAGTAGCTGAGCAGATTTCATCTCAAGTAAGCGATTAACTGTTTGTTCATCTGTTCTGCCACTTAAAGAGCATTTAAGGACGTCTTTCGAGTGTCCAGCTGAATTAATTCTACTGGCTCTCATGGTCATTTGTTATTATAGACATATTTTTCATGTTCATCCAGCTATTTAGTAAATTCTATCTATTTAGTAATATCCGTCAGCTATAAAATGTAATATAGATATAAAAAATATCTAAATATCTCCTGCACTTTATATTTTAATGATGTAAGTCTGTTATCGTGTTACATTAGCATTCCTCACATATCAATGAGATGCTGTACAGTACAATCCTACTGACGCAGCAGAGGGATAACGACGGCTATTCAACATCGTTACACGACACATTCGAGCTGCATGACACAGACAAAGTGACTAAATCATCTTTTTTATGGTTTATTGTCTTCAAACCAGCAGACAAAGCCGATTGCAGAAGATTTCGGAGAAGAACTTCAGGCCGTGTACTGAAAAGGTATTTTTTTCTTGTTATCAAAAGACATTTGGAGTGGCAGCTTCTGCAACTGGTTGCACTAAAGTAAAGCTTACAGTCTAAGAAACCACAGTGTTGATATTCAGCACAAAGAGAAAAGCTCACTTGTTTGAATTTATTTACAATCATAGTTTTATAAATTCTGAATGTAAACATCTTTTACAGCTTTGATATTGTTTGACACTAGATATCAGGTTTAATTTAAAGGTTTCTGTGTCCCAATGAGCCATTTACACTGACCAGTGTTTCACTTTAACTGTAACACATTCATTATTTAGTTCCAACATTTCTAAGAGAAATAACTGAATGTAAAAAATGGCAGCCCTCAGGCCAGGTTTAATTGATAGAGATATATGCATGCATTGTGAAATTTATGTATCACATATAATTGTTATTCACCTAATCATGGCATACCCACCCCTTCCTCCCTAGTTAACTGCAACCCAAAATAACTAGTGGGGCTATTTACACACTCACAACCAGTGTGGGGTAAAAAGAGCCACCAAAAAGCTGTCAGCCACAGATGTGCTAGAAGAGTTAGAAACTCTACTTATGGAGAAACTTTCTAAGTCTAACAGGGGACAGGTACTCCTGCCCAAATAACATGATATAACCCCACATACAGCCCAGCCATAAAATGAACCAAGTCATTTAATTAAAGACAGCATGGGACCAAATGCATGTAACCAGCCTGCACCAACCTGGCATTTCTTCCTCCTGAATTAAATGAATGAATGGATGAAAGTTAAATGACTACAAACCTAAAGCCACTAGTTCCCACACTGGAGCTCCCTGACACTGTGTGTTAACCATATTTAGCTTGTATCAACAGTTGTAACAGGCTAAGCCACTTGAGACACTGCATTGAATTTGTTCCTGTCTTAATGATTTCAGCTGACTGGTTTCAACTCAGATGTTCTGCTTTTTCCTTTCAGTAGATCAAATCAGCTCGTGCTGCTTCTGCTTCCAATTTAATGGCAAGAAGAAGAAGAAGAATGCTTCAGCGAAGTGGCGTTCATGGTCTCAGTGAACAGTCATGGTCACACACTGCATGTGGTTTTAAAAGCAACATGTCTGTTCAGTACAACGATCGAGATGTGTAATATTAGTGCAGCTACGGTTTGTTCTTGAACATCAGTTCTGTTTTCTACTTTGATCACTTAGACCAAAAAAGTGTTGTTTTCAGATTCTTTCTTTTAAATCTATAAAGCACCTGCTCATTTTTTATTACAATTAGTTTCACATAAATGTTAGTTTTTCCTTTATGATCTTTTAATGCTTACACTACACTGTACACATTAGAGACATTTCTGTTACCTGTTTCTGTTGACTCAGAGTTGTGAAATGTTCTTTTATTTAATGCACAATATGAAGTTCATAATTTTCTTACAAATAAAACTCTAATGACAAACATGAACAGCTGTGCTTAACTCTGAGACATAAGTTTTTGAATGTGTTTAGACAGTGTGCATTTGTATGCTGAAACTATAATGGTGAACCTGAGGTGATGGTCAACAGAAGGCAAATATATATCAATATAAAACAATATTGAAGTAATGTCTTTACCCCCTGCAGAGTGTGGACGCTGTGCACTCAATCACCTTATTCACTGTAGAAAAGGTGACTGACTGTCTCCATGGTTACATCGTATATTATTAGCTATGTAAACAGCTTCCATAGATACCGCCATAGCTCTCTGCAGCTGTAACACTTTCACACTTTGCAAATCATTTCACGATTTTGATAGTTATGAAGACAGAATATGTTTTTAAGGTCATGCTAGGCGGTTGCTATGGTGGTTGCTGTGGACTTGGCTGGACCGCGTCCGATTCCTGTTATTAGCTGTCCGCCGTAGGAAGGCTGCGTTCCATTTACAAGTAGTGACAGTCTGCCGCAACTCGAACTCAAACCCCGCTTTGTTCTTTAATTATAGGCCTTTTATAGCCGTTCATGACACCCGCACACACACACATAAAGCACTTTGCCTCACAATGAGAATGGAACTTTACCTAAGCTAACCTTTAAAATATCTGATATAGGATAGAAAAATGAAGCAACCAGAGATTTAATGATGAAGACTCTAAAACCCACTGTCTTGACAAAATAAAGCCTTTTTGTACAACTTCATATAAATAGCTGTAACTTTTGATAGAAGACTCAGACAAACATGTTTATGGCTTTATCTTATAGAACTCAATATCCCCGTGCTGGGCAAACAGAACAGGTTTTGCAGCCGTTTGAGCTAAGATTTTAAAATTATTCACATAATGAAAACCTATACTTTGTCTCGGGTGAGTTTCCCATTCAAATGCATGTAACAGTGAGAAACACACTGTCTTGGCGAAATAAAGCGTTTTCGTACAACTTCATATAAATCGCTGTAACTTTTGATAGAAGACTCAGACAAACATGTTTATGGCTTTATCTTATAGAACTCAATATCCCCGTGCTGGGCAAACAGAACAGGTTTTGCAGCCGTTTGAGCTAAGATTTTAAAATTATTCACATAATGAAAACCTATACTTTGTCTCGGGTGAGTTTCCCATTCGAATGCATGTAGCAGTGAGAAACACACTGTCTTGGCGAAATAAAGCGTTTTCGTACAACTTCATATAAATCGCTGTAACTTTTGATAGAAGACTCAGACAAACATGTTTATGGCTTTATCTTATAGAACTCAATATCCCCGTGCTGGGCAGACAGGTTTTGCAGCCGTTTGAGCTAAGATTTTAAAATTATTCACATAATGAAAACCTATACTTTGTTTCAGGCGAGTTTCCCATTCAAATGCATGTAACAGTGAGAAACGCATTGTCTTGGCGAAATAAAGCCTTTTTGAACAACTTCATATAAATCGCTGTAACTTTTGATAGAAGACTCAGACAAACATGTTTATGGCTTTATCTTATAGAACTCAATATCCCCGTGCTGGGCAAACAGAACAGGTTTTGCAGCCGTTTGAGCTAAGATTTTAAAATTATTCACATAATGAAAACCTATACTTTGTTTCAGGCGAGTTCCCCATTCAAATGCATGTAACAGTGAGAAACGCATTGTCTTGGCGAAATAAAGCCTTTTTGAACAACTTCATATAAATCGCTGTAACTTTTGATAGAAGACTCAGACAAACATGTTTATGGCTTTATCTTATAGAACTCAATATCCCCGTGCTGGGCAAACAGAACAGGTTTTGCAGCCGTTTGAGCTAAGATTTTAAAATTATTCACATAATGAAAACCTATACTTTGTTTCAGGCGAGTTCCCCATTCAAATGCATGTAACAGTGAGAAACGCATTGTCTTGGCGAAATAAAGCGTTTTTGTACAACTTCATATAAATCGCTGTAACTTTTGATAGAAGACTCAGACAAACATGTTTATGGCTTTATCTTATGGAACTCAATATCCCCGTGCTGGGCAAACAGGTTTTGCAGCCGTTTGAGCTAAGATTTTAAAATTATTCACATAATGAAAACCTATACTTTGTTTCAGGCGAGTTTCCCATTCAAATGCATGTAACAGTGAGAAACGCATTGTCTTGGCGAAATAAAGCCTTTTTGAACAACTTCATATAAATCGCTGTAACTTTTGATAGAAGACTCAGACAAACATGTTTATGGCTTTATCTTATAGAACTCAATATCCCCGTGCTGGGCAAACAGAACAGGTTTTGCAGCCGTTTGAGCTAAGATTTTAAAATTATTCACATAATGAAAACCTATACTTTGTTTCAGGCGAGTTCCCCATTCAAATGCATGTAACAGTGAGAAACGCATTGTCTTGGCGAAATAAAGCCTTTTTGAACAACTTCATATAAATCGCTGTAACTTTTGATAGAAGACTCAGACAAACATGTTTATGGCTTTATCTTATAGAACTCAATATCCCCGTGCTGGGCAAACAGAACAGGTTTTGCAGCCGTTTGAGCTAAGATTTTAAAATTATTCACATAATGAAAACCTATACTTTGTTTCAGGCGAGTTCCCCATTCAAATGCATGTAACAGTGAGAAACGCATTGTCTTGGCGAAATAAAGCGTTTTTGTACAACTTCATATAAATCGCTGTAACTTTTGATAGAAGACTCAGACAAACATGTTTATGGCTTTATCTTATGGAACTCAATATCCCCGTGCTGGGCAAACAGGTTTTGCAGCCGTTTGAGCTAAGATTTTAAAATTATTCACATAATGAAAACCTATACTTTGTTTCAGGCGAGTTTCCCATTCAAATGCATGTAACAGTGAGAAACGCATTGTCTTGGCGAAATAAAGCGTTTTTGTACAACTTCATATAAATCGCTGTAACTTTTGATAGAAGACTCAGACAAACATGTTTATGGCTTTATCTTATAGAACTCAATATCCCCGTGCTGGGCAAACAGGTTTTGCAGCCCTTTGAGCTAAGATTTTAAAATTATTCACATAATGAAAACCTATACTTTGTTTCAGGCGAGTTCCCCATTCAAATGCATGTAACAGTGAGAAACGCATTGTCTTGGCGAAATAAAGCGTTTTTGTACAACTTCATATAAATCGCTGTAACTTTTGATAGAAGACTCAGACAAACATGTTTATGGCTTTATCTTATGGAACTCAATATCCCCGTGCTGGGCAAACAGGTTTTGCAGCCGTTTGAGCTAAGATTTTAAAATTATTCACATAATGAAAACCTATACTTTGTTTCAGGCGAGTTTCCCATTCAAATGCATGTAACAGTGAGAAACGCATTGTCTTGGCGAAATAAAGCGTTTTTGTACAACTTCATATAAATCGCTGTAACTTTTGATAGAAGACTCAGACAAACATGTTTATGGCTTTATCTTATGGAACTCAATATCCCCATGCTGGGCAAACAGGTTTTGCAGCCGTTTGAGCTAAGATTTTAAAATTATTCACATAATGAAAACCTATACTTTGTTTCAGGCGAGTTTCCCATTCAAATGCATGTAACAGTGAGAAACACACTGTCTTGGCGAAATAAAGCGTTTTTGAACAACTTCATATAAATCACTGTAACTTTTGATAGAAGACTCAGACAAACATGTTTATGGCTTTATCTTATGGAACTCAATATCCCCGTGCTGGGCAAACAGGTTTTGCAGCCGTTTGAGCTAAGATTTTAAAATTATTCACATAATGAAAACCTATACTTTGTTTCAGGCGAGTTCCCCATTCAAATGCATGTAACAGTGAGAAACGCATTGTCTTGGCGAAATAAAGCCTTTTTGAACAACTTCATATAAATCGCTGTAACTTTTGATAGAAGACTCAGACAAACATGTTTATGGCTTTATCTTATAGAACTCAATATCCCCGTGCTGGGCAAACAGAACAGGTTTTGCAGCCGTTTGAGCTAAGATTTTAAAATTATTCACATAATGAAAACCTATACTTTGTTTCAGGCGAGTTCCCCATTCAAATGCATGTAACAGTGAGAAACGCATTGTCTTGGCGAAATAAAGCGTTTTTGTACAACTTCATATAAATCGCTGTAACTTTTGATAGAAGACTCAGACAAACATGTTTATGGCTTTATCTTATGGAACTCAATATCCCCGTGCTGGGCAAACAGGTTTTGCAGCCGTTTGAGCTAAGATTTTAAAATTATTCACATAATGAAAACCTATACTTTGTTTCAGGCGAGTTTCCCATTCAAATGCATGTAACAGTGAGAAACGCATTGTCTTGGCGAAATAAAGCGTTTTTGTACAACTTCATATAAATCGCTGTAACTTTTGATAGAAGACTCAGACAAACATGTTTATGGCTTTATCTTATAGAACTCAATATCCCCGTGCTGGGCAAACAGGTTTTGCAGCCCTTTGAGCTAAGATTTTAAAATTATTCACATAATGAAAACCTATACTTTGTTTCAGGCGAGTTCCCCATTCAAATGCATGTAACAGTGAGAAACGCATTGTCTTGGCGAAATAAAGCGTTTTTGTACAACTTCATATAAATCGCTGTAACTTTTGATAGAAGACTCAGACAAACATGTTTATGGCTTTATCTTATGGAACTCAATATCCCCGTGCTGGGCAAACAGGTTTTGCAGCCGTTTGAGCTAAGATTTTAAAATTATTCACATAATGAAAACCTATACTTTGTTTCAGGCGAGTTTCCCATTCAAATGCATGTAACAGTGAGAAACGCATTGTCTTGGCGAAATAAAGCGTTTTTGTACAACTTCATATAAATCGCTGTAACTTTTGATAGAAGACTCAGACAAACATGTTTATGGCTTTATCTTATGGAACTCAATATCCCCATGCTGGGCAAACAGGTTTTGCAGCCGTTTGAGCTAAGATTTTAAAATTATTCACATAATGAAAACCTATACTTTGTTTCAGGCGAGTTTCCCATTCAAATGCATGTAACAGTGAGAAACACACTGTCTTGGCGAAATAAAGCGTTTTTGAACAACTTCATATAAATCACTGTAACTTTTGATAGAAGACTCAGACAAACATGTTTATGGCTTTATCTTATGGAACTCAATATCCCCGTGCTGGGCAAACAGGTTTTGCAGCCGTTTGAGCTAAGATTTTAAAATTATTCACATAATGAAAACCTATACTTTGTCTCGGGTGAGTTTCCCATTCAAATGCATGTAACAGTGAGAAACACACTGTCTTGGCGAAATAAAGCGTTTTCGTACAACTTCATATAAATCGCTGTAACTTTTGATAGAAGACTCAGACAAACATGTTTATGGCTTTATCTTATAGAACTCAATATCCCCGTGCTGGGCAAACAGAACAGGTTTTGCAGCCGTTTGAGCTAAGATTTTAAAATTATTCACATAATGAAAACCTATACTTTGTTTCAGGCGAGTTTCCCATTCAAATGCATGTAACAGTGAGAAACGCATTGTCTTGGCGAAATAAAGCGTTTTTGTACAACTTCATATAAATCGCTGTAACTTTTGATAGAAGACTCAGACAAACATGTTTATGGCTTTATCTTATAGAACTCAATATCCCCGTGCTGGGCAAACAGGTTTTGCAGCCGTTTGAGCTAAGATTTTAAAATTATTCACATAATGAAAACCTATACTTTGTCTCGGGTGAGTTTCCCATTCAAATGCATGTAACAGTGAGAAACACACTGTCTTGGCGAAATAAAGCGTTTTCGTACAACTTCATATAAATCGCTGTAACTTTTGATAGAAGACTCAGACAAACATGTTTATGGCTTTATCTTATAGAACTCAATATCCCCGTGCTGGGCAAACAGAACAGGTTTTGCAGCCGTTTGAGCTAAGATTTTAAAATTATTCACATAATGAAAACCTATACTTTGTTTCAGGCGAGTTTCCCATTCAAATGCATGTAACAGTGAGAAACGCATTGTCTTGGCGAAATAAAGCGTTTTTGAACAACTTCATATAAATCACTGTAACTTTTGATAGAAGACTCAGACAAACATGTTTATGGCTTTATCTTATAGAACTCAATATCCCCGTGCTGGGCAAACAGAACAGGTTTTGCAGCCGTTTGAGCTAAGATTTTAAAATTATTCACATAATGAAAACCTATACTTTGTTTCAGGCGAGTTCCCCATTCAAATGCATGTAACAGTGAGAAACGCATTGTCTTGGCGAAATAAAGCGTTTTTGTACAACTTCATATAAATCGCTGTAACTTTTGATAGAAGACTCAGACAAACATGTTTATGGCTTTATCTTATAGAACTCAATATCCCCGTGCTGGGCAAACAGAACAGGTTTTGCAGCCGTTTGAGCTAAGATTTTAAAATTATTCACATAATGAAAACCTATACTTTGTTTCAGGCGAGTTCCCCATTCAAATGCATGTAACAGTGAGAAACGCATTGTCTTGGCGAAATAAAGCGTTTTTGTACAACTTCATATAAATCGCTGTAACTTTTGATAGAAGACTCAGACAAACATGTTTATGGCTTTATCTTATGGAACTCAATATCCCCGTGCTGGGCAAACAGAACAGGTTTTGCAGCCGTTTGAGCTAAGATTTTAAAATTATTCACATAATGAAAACCTATACTTTGTTTCAGGCGAGTTCCCCATTCAAATGCATGTAACAGTGAGAAACGCATTGTCTTGGCGAAATAAAGCGTTTTTGTACAACTTCATATAAATCGCTGTAACTTTTGATAGAAGACTCAGACAAACATGTTTATGGCTTTATCTTATAGAACTCAATATCCCCGTGCTGGGCAAACAGAACAGGTTTTGCAGCCGTTTGAGCTAAGATTTTAAAATTATTCACATAATGAAAACCTATACTTTGTTTCAGGCGAGTTCCCCATTCAAATGCATGTAACAGTGAGAAACGCATTGTCTTGGCGAAATAAAGCGTTTTTGTACAACTTCATATAAATCGCTGTAACTTTTGATAGAAGACTCAGACAAACATGTTTATGGCTTTATCTTATGGAACTCAATATCCCCGTGCTGGGCAAACAGGTTTTGCAGCCGTTTGAGCTAAGATTTTAAAATTATTCACATAATGAAAACCTATACTTTGTTTCAGGCGAGTTTCCCATTCAAATGCATGTAACAGTGAGAAACGCATTGTCTTGGCGAAATAAAGCGTTTTTGTACAACTTCATATAAATCGCTGTAACATTTGATAGAAGACTCAGACAAACATGTTTATGGCTTTATCTTATAGAACTCAATATCCCCGTGCTGGGCAAACAGGTTTTGCAGCCCTTTGAGCTAAGATTTTAAAATTATTCACATAATGAAAACCTATACTTTGTTTCAGGCGAGTTCCCCATTCAAATGCATGTAACAGTGAGAAACGCATTGTCTTGGCGAAATAAAGCGTTTTTGTACAACTTCATATAAATCGCTGTAACTTTTGATAGAAGACTCAGACAAACATGTTTATGGCTTTATCTTATGGAACTCAATATCCCCGTGCTGGGCAAACAGGTTTTGCAGCCGTTTGAGCTAAGATTTTAAAATTATTCACATAATGAAAACCTATACTTTGTTTCAGGCAAGTTTCCCATTCAAATGCATGTAACAGTGAGAAACGCATTGTCTTGGCGAAATAAAGCGTTTTTGTACAACTTCATATAAATCGCTGTAACTTTTGATAGAAGACTCAGACAAACATGTTTATGGCTTTATCTTATGGAACTCAATATCCCCGTGCTGGGCAAACAGAACAGGTTTTGCAGCCGTTTGAGCTAAGATTTTAAAATTATTCACATAATGAAAACCTATACTTTGTTTCAGGCGAGTTCCCCATTCAAATGCATGTAACAGTGAGAAACGCATTGTCTTGGCGAAATAAAGCGTTTTTGTACAACTTCATATAAATCGCTGTAACTTTTGATAGAAGACTCAGACAAACATGTTTATGGCTTTATCTTATGGAACTCAATATCCCCGTGCTGGGCAAACAGAACAGGTTTTGCAGCCCTTTGAGCTAAGATTTTAAAATTATTCACATAATGAAAACCTATACTTTGTTTCAGGCGAGTTTCCCATTCAAATGCATGTAACAGTGAGAAACGCATTGTCTTGGCGAAATAAAGCGTTTTTGTACAACTTCATATAAATCGCTGTAACTTTTGATAGAAGACTCAGACAAACATGTTTATGGCTTTATCTTATGGAACTCAATATCCCCATGCTGGGCAAACAGGTTTTGCAGCCGTTTGAGCTAAGATTTTAAAATTATTCACATAATGAAAACCTATACTTTGTTTCAGGCGAGTTCCCCATTCAAATGCATGTAACAGTGAGAAACGCATTGTCTTGGCGAAATAAAGCGTTTTTGTACAACTTCATATAAATCGCTGTAACTTTTGATAGAAGACTCAGACAAACATGTTTATGGCTTTATCTTATGGAACTCAATATCCCCGTGCTGGGCAAACAGGTTTTGCAGCCGTTTGAGCTAAGATTTTAAAATTATTCACATAATGAAAACCTATACTTTGTTTCAGGCAAGTTTCCCATTCAAATGCATGTAACAGTGAGAAACGCATTGTCTTGGCGAAATAAAGCGTTTTTGTACAACTTCATATAAATCGCTGTAACTTTTGATAGAAGACTCAGACAAACATGTTTATGGCTTTATCTTATGGAACTCAATATCCCCGTGCTGGGCAAACAGAACAGGTTTTGCAGCCGTTTGAGCTAAGATTTTAAAATTATTCACATAATGAAAACCTATACTTTGTTTCAGGCGAGTTCCCCATTCAAATGCATGTAACAGTGAGAAACGCATTGTCTTGGCGAAATAAAGCGTTTTTGTACAACTTCATATAAATCGCTGTAACTTTTGATAGAAGACTCAGACAAACATGTTTATGGCTTTATCTTATGGAACTCAATATCCCCGTGCTGGGCAAACAGAACAGGTTTTGCAGCCCTTTGAGCTAAGATTTTAAAATTATTCACATAATGAAAACCTATACTTTGTTTCAGGCGAGTTTCCCATTCAAATGCATGTAACAGTGAGAAACGCATTGTCTTGGCGAAATAAAGCGTTTTTGTACAACTTCATATAAATCGCTGTAACTTTTGATAGAAGACTCAGACAAACATGTTTATGGCTTTATCTTATGGAACTCAATATCCCCATGCTGGGCAAACAGGTTTTGCAGCCGTTTGAGCTAAGATTTTAAAATTATTCACATAATGAAAACCTATACTTTGTTTCAGGCGAGTTTCCCATTCAAATGCATGTAACAGTGAGAAACACACTGTCTTGGCGAAATAAAGCGTTTTTGAACAACTTCATATAAATCACTGTAACTTTTGATAGAAGACTCAGACAAACATGTTTATGGCTTTATCTTATAGAACTCAATATCCCCGTGCTGGGCAAACAGGTTTTGCAGCCGTTTGAGCTAAGATTTTAAAATTATTCACATAATGAAAACCTATACTTTGTCTCGGGTGAGTTTCCCATTCAAATGCATGTAACAGTGAGAAACACACTGTCTTGGCGAAATAAAGCGTTTTCGTACAACTTCATATAAATCGCTGTAACTTTTGATAGAAGACTCAGACAAACATGTTTATGGCTTTATCTTATGGAACTCAATATCCCCGTGCTGGGCAAACAGAACAGGTTTTGCAGCCGTTTGAGCTAAGATTTTAAAATTATTCACATAATGAAAACCTATACTTTGTTTCAGGCGAGTTCCCCATTCAAATGCATGTAACAGTGAGAAACGCATTGTCTTGGCGAAATAAAGCGTTTTTGTACAACTTCATATAAATCGCTGTAACTTTTGATAGAAGACTCAGACAAACATGTTTATGGCTTTATCTTATAGAACTCAATATCCCCGTGCTGGGCAAACAGGTTTTGCAGCCGTTTGAGCTAAGATTTTAAAATTATTCACATAATGAAAACCTATACTTTGTCTCGGGTGAGTTTCCCATTCAAATGCATGTAACAGTGAGAAACACACTGTCTTGGCGAAATAAAGCGTTTTCGTACAACTTCATATAAATCGCTGTAACTTTTGATAGAAGACTCAGACAAACATGTTTATGGCTTTATCTTATAGAACTCAATATCCCCGTGCTGGGCAAACAGGTTTTGCAGCCGTTTGAGCTAAGATTTTAAAATTATTCACATAATGAAAACCTATACTTTGTTTCAGGCGAGTTTCCCATTCAAATGCATGTAACAGTGAGAAACGCATTGTCTTGGCGAAATAAAGCGTTTTCGTACAACTTCATATAAATTGCTGTAACTTTTGATAGAAGACTCAGACAAACATGTTTATGGCTTTATCTTATAGAACTCAATATCCCCGTGCTGGGCAAACATGTTTTGCAGCCGTTTGAGCTAAGATTTTAAAATTATTCACATAATGAAAACCTATACTTTGTTTCAGGCCAGTTTCCCATTCAAATGCATGTAACAGTGAGAAACGCATTGTCTTGGCGAAATAAAGCGTTTTTGTACAACTTCATATAAATCGCTGTAACTTTTGATAGAAGACTCAGACAAACATGTTTATGGCTTTATCTTATAGAACTCAATATCCCCGTGCTGGGCAAACAGAACAGGTTTTGCAGCCGTTTGAGTTAAGATTTTAAAATTATTCACATAATGAAAACCTATACTTTGTTTCAGGCGAGTTTCCCATTCAAATGCATGTAACAGTGAGAAACGCATTGTCTTGGCGAAATAAAGCGTTTTTGAACAACTTCATATAAATCGCTGTAACTTTTGATAGAAGACTCAGGCAAACATGTTTATGGCTTTATCTTATAGAACTCAATATCCCCGTGCTGGGCAAACAGGTTTTGCAGCCGTTTGAGCTAAGATTTTAAAATTATTCACATAATGAAAACCTATACTTTGTCTCGGGTGAGTTTCCCATTCAAATGCATGTAACAGTGAGAAACACTGTCTTGGCGAAATAAAGCGTTTTTGAACAACTTCATATAAATCGCTGTAACTTTTGATAGAAGACTCAGACAAACATGTTTATGGCTTTATCTTATAGAACTCAATATCCCCGTGCTGGGCAAACAGGTTTTGCAGCCGTTTGAGCTAAGATTTTAAAATTATTCACATAATGAAAACCTATACTTTGTTTCAGGCGAGTTTCCCATTCAAATGCATGTAGCAGTGAGAAACACACTGTCTTGGCGAAATAAAGCGTTTTCGTACAACTTCATATAAATCGCTGTAACTTTTGATAGAAGACTCAGACAAACATGTTTATGGCTTTATCTTATAGAACTCAATATCCCCGTGCTGGGCAAACAGAACAGGTTTTGCAGCCGTTTGAGCTAAGATTTTAAAATTATTCACATAATGAAAACCTATACTTTGTTTCAGGCGAGTTTCCCATTCAAATGCATGTAACAGTGAGAAACGCATTGTCTTGGCGAAATAAAGCGTTTTTGAACAACTTCATATAAATCGCTGTAACTTTTGATAGAAGACTCAGACAAACATGTTTATGGCTTTATCTTATAGAACTCAATATCCCCGTGCTGGGCAAATAGAACAGGTTTTGCAGACGTTTGAGCTAAGATTTTAAAATTATTCACATAATGAAAACCTATACTTTGTTTCAGGCGAGTTTCCCATTCAAATGCATGTAACAGTGAGAAACACACTGTCTTGGCGAAATAAAGCGTTTTCGTACAACTTCATATAAATCGCTGTAACTTTTGATAGAAGACTCAGACAAACATGTTTATGGCTTTATCTTATGGAACTCAATATCCCCGTGCTGGGCAAACAGAACAGGTTTTGCAGCCGTTTGAGCTAAGATTTTAAAATTATTCACATAATGAAAACCTATACTTTGTTTCAGGCGAGTTCCCCATTCAAATGCATGTAACAGTGAGAAACGCATTGTCTTGGCGAAATAAAGCGTTTTTGTACAACTTCATATAAATCGCTGTAACTTTTGATAGAAGACTCAGACAAACATGTTTATGGCTTTATCTTATAGAACTCAATATCCCCGTGCTGGGCAAACAGGTTTTGCAGCCGTTTGAGCTAAGATTTTAAAATTATTCACATAATGAAAACCTATACTTTGTCTCGGGTGAGTTTCCCATTCAAATGCATGTAACAGTGAGAAACACACTGTCTTGGCGAAATAAAGCGTTTTCGTACAACTTCATATAAATCGCTGTAACTTTTGATAGAAGACTCAGACAAACATGTTTATGGCTTTATCTTATAGAACTCAATATCCCCGTGCTGGGCAAACAGGTTTTGCAGCCGTTTGAGCTAAGATTTTAAAATTATTCACATAATGAAAACCTATACTTTGTTTCAGGCGAGTTTCCCATTCAAATGCATGTAACAGTGAGAAACGCATTGTCTTGGCGAAATAAAGCGTTTTCGTACAACTTCATATAAATTGCTGTAACTTTTGATAGAAGACTCAGACAAACATGTTTATGGCTTTATCTTATAGAACTCAATATCCCCGTGCTGGGCAAACATGTTTTGCAGCCGTTTGAGCTAAGATTTTAAAATTATTCACATAATGAAAACCTATACTTTGTTTCAGGCCAGTTTCCCATTCAAATGCATGTAACAGTGAGAAACGCATTGTCTTGGCGAAATAAAGCGTTTTTGTACAACTTCATATAAATCGCTGTAACTTTTGATAGAAGACTCAGACAAACATGTTTATGGCTTTATCTTATAGAACTCAATATCCCCGTGCTGGGCAAACAGAACAGGTTTTGCAGCCGTTTGAGTTAAGATTTTAAAATTATTCACATAATGAAAACCTATACTTTGTTTCAGGCGAGTTTCCCATTCAAATGCATGTAACAGTGAGAAACGCATTGTCTTGGCGAAATAAAGCGTTTTTGAACAAGTTCATATAAATCGCTGTAACTTTTGATAGAAGACTCAGGCAAACATGTTTATGGCTTTATCTTATAGAACTCAATATCCCCGTGCTGGGCAAACAGGTTTTGCAGCCGTTTGAGCTAAGATTTTAAAATTATTCACATAATGAAAACCTATACTTTGTCTCGGGTGAGTTTCCCATTCAAATGCATGTAACAGTGAGAAACACTGTCTTGGCGAAATAAAGCGTTTTTGAACAACTTCATATAAATCGCTGTAACTTTTGATAGAAGACTCAGACAAACATGTTTATGGCTTTATCTTATAGAACTCAATATCCCCGTGCTGGGCAAACAGGTTTTGCAGCCGTTTGAGCTAAGATTTTAAAATTATTCACATAATGAAAACCTATACTTTGTTTCAGGCGAGTTTCCCATTCAAATGCATGTAGCAGTGAGAAACACACTGTCTTGGCGAAATAAAGCGTTTTCGTACAACTTCATATAAATCGCTGTAACTTTTGATAGAAGACTCAGACAAACATGTTTATGGCTTTATCTTATAGAACTCAATATCCCCGTGCTGGGCAAACAGAACAGGTTTTGCAGCCGTTTGAGCTAAGATTTTAAAATTATTCACATAATGAAAACCTATACTTTGTTTCAGGCGAGTTTCCCATTCAAATGCATGTAACAGTGAGAAACGCATTGTCTTGGCGAAATAAAGCGTTTTTGAACAACTTCATATAAATCGCTGTAACTTTTGATAGAAGACTCAGACAAACATGTTTATGGCTTTATCTTATAGAACTCAATATCCCCGTGCTGGGCAAATAGAACAGGTTTTGCAGACGTTTGAGCTAAGATTTTAAAATTATTCACATAATGAAAACCTATACTTTGTTTCAGGCGAGTTTCCCATTCAAATGCATGTAACAGTGAGAAACACACTGTCTTGGCGAAATAAAGCGTTTTTGAACAACTTCATATAAATCGCTGTAACTTTTGATAGAAGACTCAGACAAACATGTTTATGGCTTTATCTTATAGAACTCAATATCCCCGTGCTGGGCAAACAGGTTTTGCAGCCGTTTGAGCTAAGATTTTAAAATTATTCACATAATGAAAACCTATACTTTGTCTCGGGTGAGTTTCCCATTCAAATGCATGTAGCAGTGAGAAACACACTGTCTTGGCGAAATAAAGCGTTTTCGTACAACTTCATATAAATCGCTGTAACTTTTGATAGAAGACTCAGACAAACATGTTTATGGCTTTATCTTATAGAACTCAATATCCCCGTGCTGGGCAAACAGAACAGGTTTTGCAGCCGTTTGAGCTAAGATTTTAAAATTATTCACATAATGAAAACCTATACTTTGTTTCAGGCGAGTTTCCCATTCAAATGCATGTAACAGTGAGAAACGCATTGTCTTGGCGAAATAAAGCGTTTTTGAACAACTTCATATAAATCACTGTAACTTTTGATAGAAGACTCAGACAAACATGTTTATGGCTTTATCTTATAGAACTCAATATCCCCGTGCTGGGCAAACAGAACAGGTTTTGCAGCCGTTTGAGCTAAGATTTTAAAATTATTCACATAATGAAAACCTATACTTTGTTTCAGGCGAGTTCCCCATTCAAATGCATGTAACAGTGAGAAACGCATTGTCTTGGCGAAATAAAGCGTTTTTGTACAACTTCATATAAATCGCTGTAACTTTTGATAGAAGACTCAGACAAACATGTTTATGGCTTTATCTTATAGAACTCAATATCCCCGTGCTGGGCAAACAGAACAGGTTTTGCAGCCGTTTGAGCTAAGATTTTAAAATTATTCACATAATGAAAACCTATACTTTGTTTCAGGCGAGTTTCCCATTCAAATGCATGTAACAGTGAGAAACGCATTGTCTTGGCGAAATAAAGCGTTTTTGTACAACTTCATATAAATCGCTGTAACTTTTGATAGAAGACTCAGACAAACATGTTTATGGCTTTATCTTATGGAACTCAATATCCCCGTGCTGGGCAAACAGGTTTTGCAGCCCTTTGAGCTAAGATTTTAAAATTATTCACATAATGAAAACCTATACTTTGTTTCAGGCGAGTTTCCCATTCAAATGCATGTAGCAGTGAGAAACACACTGTCTTGGCGAAATAAAGGGTTTTCGTACAACTTCATATAAATCGCTGTAACTTTTGATAGAAGACTCAGACAAACATGTTTATGGCTTTATCTTATAGAACTCAATATCCCCGTGCTGGGCAAACAGAACAGGTTTTGCAGCCGTTTGAGCTAAGATTTTAAAATTATTCACATAATGAAAACCTATACTTTGTTTCAGGCGAGTTCCCCATTCAAATGCATGTAACAGTGAGAAACGCATTGTCTTGGCGAAATAAAGCGTTTTTGTACAACTTCATATAAATCGCTGTAACTTTTGATAGAAGACTCAGACAAACATGTTTATGGCTTTATCTTATGGAACTCAATATCCCCGTGCTGGGCAAACAGGTTTTGCAGCCGTTTGAGCTAAGATTTTAAAATTATTCACATAATGAAAACCTATACTTTGTTTCAGGCGAGTTTCCCATTCAAATGCATGTAACAGTGAGAAACGCATTGTCTTGGCGAAATAAAGCGTTTTTGTACAACTTCATATAAATCGCTGTAACTTTTGATAGAAGACTCAGACAAACATGTTTATGGCTTTATCTTATGGAACTCAATATCCCCGTGCTGGGCAAACAGGTTTTGCAGCCGTTTGAGCTAAGATTTTAAAATTATTCACATAATGAAAACCTATACTTTGTTTCAGGCGAGTTCCCCATTCAAATGCATGTAACAGTGAGAAACGCATTGTCTTGGCGAAATAAAGCGTTTTTGTACAACTTCATATAAATCGCTGTAACTTTTGATAGAAGACTCAGACAAACATGTTTATGGCTTTATCTTATGGAACTCAATATCCCCGTGCTGGGCAAACAGGTTTTGCAGCCGTTTGAGCTAAGATTTTAAAATTATTCACATAATGAAAACCTATACTTTGTTTCAGGCGAGTTCCCCATTCAAATGCATGTAACAGTAAGAAACGCATTGTCTTGGCGAAATAAAGCGTTTTTGTACAACTTCATATAAATCGCTGTAACTTTTGATAGAAGACTCAGACAAACATGTTTATGGCTTTATCTTATAGAACTCAATATCCCCGTGCTGGGCAAACAGAACAGGTTTTGCAGCCGTTTGAGCTAAGATTTTAAAATTATTCACATAATGAAAACCTATACTTTGTTTCAGGCGAGTTTCCCATTCAAATGCATGTAACAGTGAGAAACGCATTGTCTTGGCGAAATAAAGCGTTTTTGTACAACTTCATATAAATCGCTGTAACTTTTGATAGAAGACTCAGACAAACATGTTTATGGCTTTATCTTATGGAACTCAATATCCCCGTGCTGGGCAAACAGGTTTTGCAGCCCTTTGAGCTAAGATTTTAAAATTATTCACATAATGAAAACCTATACTTTGTTTCAGGCGAGTTTCCCATTCAAATGCATGTAGCAGTGAGAAACACACTGTCTTGGCGAAATAAAGGGTTTTCGTACAACTTCATATAAATCGCTGTAACTTTTGATAGAAGACTCAGACAAACATGTTTATGGCTTTATCTTATAGAACTCAATATCCCCGTGCTGGGCAAACAGAACAGGTTTTGCAGCCGTTTGAGCTAAGATTTTAAAATTATTCACATAATGAAAACCTATACTTTGTTTCAGGCGAGTTCCCCATTCAAATGCATGTAACAGTGAGAAACGCATTGTCTTGGCGAAATAAAGCGTTTTTGTACAACTTCATATAAATCGCTGTAACTTTTGATAGAAGACTCAGACAAACATGTTTATGGCTTTATCTTATGGAACTCAATATCCCCGTGCTGGGCAAACAGGTTTTGCAGCCGTTTGAGCTAAGATTTTAAAATTATTCACATAATGAAAACCTATACTTTGTTTCAGGCGAGTTTCCCATTCAAATGCATGTAACAGTGAGAAACGCATTGTCTTGGCGAAATAAAGCGTTTTTGTACAACTTCATATAAATCGCTGTAACTTTTGATAGAAGACTCAGACAAACATGTTTATGGCTTTATCTTATGGAACTCAATATCCCCGTGCTGGGCAAACAGGTTTTGCAGCCGTTTGAGCTAAGATTTTAAAATTATTCACATAATGAAAACCTATACTTTGTTTCAGGCGAGTTCCCCATTCAAATGCATGTAACAGTGAGAAACGCATTGTCTTGGCGAAATAAAGCGTTTTTGTACAACTTCATATAAATCGCTGTAACTTTTGATAGAAGACTCAGACAAACATGTTTATGGCTTTATCTTATGGAACTCAATATCCCCGTGCTGGGCAAACAGGTTTTGCAGCCGTTTGAGCTAAGATTTTAAAATTATTCACATAATGAAAACCTATACTTTGTTTCAGGCGAGTTCCCCATTCAAATGCATGTAACAGTAAGAAACGCATTGTCTTGGCGAAATAAAGCGTTTTTGTACAACTTCATATAAATCGCTGTAACTTTTGATAGAAGACTCAGACAAACATGTTTATGGCTTTATCTTATAGAACTCAATATCCCCGTGCTGGGCAAACAGGTTTTGCAGCCGTTTGAGCTAAGATTTTAAAATTATTCACATAATGAAAACCTATACTTTGTCTCGGGTGAGTTTCCCATTCAAATGCATGTAGCAGTGAGAAACACACTGTCTTGGCGAAATAAAGCGTTTTCGTACAACTTCATATAAATCGCTGTAACTTTTGATAGAAGACTCAGACAAACATGTTTATGGCTTTATCTTATGGAACTCAATATCCCCGTGCTGGGCAAACAGAACAGGTTTTGCAGCCGTTTGAGCTAAGATTTTAAAATTATTCACATAATGAAAACCTATACTTTGTTTCAGGCGAGTTCCCCATTCAAATGCATGTAACAGTGAGAAACGCATTGTCTTGGCGAAATAAAGCGTTTTTGTACAACTTCATATAAATCGCTGTAACTTTTGATAGAAGACTCAGACAAACATGTTTATGGCTTTATCTTATAGAACTCAATATCCCCGTGCTGGGCAAACAGAACAGGTTTTGCAGCCGTTTGAGCTAAGATTTTAAAATTATTCACATAATGAAAACCTATACTTTGTTTCAGGCGAGTTTCCCATTCAAATGCATGTAACAGTGAGAAACGCATTGTCTTGGCGAAATAAAGCGTTTTTGTACAACTTCATATAAATCGCTGTAACTTTTGATAGAAGACTCAGACAAACATGTTTATGGCTTTATCTTATGGAACTCAATATCCCCGTGCTGGGCAAACAGGTTTTGCAGCCGTTTGAGCTAAGATTTTAAAATTATTCACATAATGAAAACCTATACTTTGTTTCAGGCGAGTTTCCCATTCAAATGCATGTAACAGTGAGAAACGCATTGTCTTGGCGAAATAAAGCGTTTTTGTACAACTTCATATAAATCGCTGTAACGTTTGATAGAAGACTCAGACAAACATGTTTATGGCTTTATCTTATAGAACTCAATATCCCCGTGCTGGGCAAACAGGTTTTGCAGCCCTTTGAGCTAAGATTTTAAAATTATTCACATAATGAAAACCTATACTTTGTTTCAGGCGAGTTCCCCATTCAAATGCATGTAACAGTGAGAAACGCATTGTCTTGGCGAAATAAAGCGTTTTTGTACCACTTCATATAAATCGCTGTAACTTTTGATAGAAGACTCAGACAAACATGTTTATGGCTTTATCTTATGGAACTCAATATCCCCGTGCTGGGCAAACAGAACAGGTTTTGCAGCCGTTTGAGCTAAGATTTTAAAATTATTCACATAATGAAAACCTATACTTTGTTTCAGGCGAGTTCCCCATTCAAATGCATGTAACAGTGAGAAACGCATTGTCTTGGCGAAATAAAGCGTTTTTGTACAACTTCATATAAATCGCTGTAACTTTTGATAGAAGACTCAGACAAACATGTTTATGGCTTTATCTTATGGAACTCAATATCCCCGTGCTGGGCAAACAGAACAGGTTTTGCAGCCCTTTGAGCTAAGATTTTAAAATTATTCACATAATGAAAACCTATACTTTGTTTCAGGCGAGTTTCCCATTCAAATGCATGTAACAGTGAGAAACGCATTGTCTTGGCGAAATAAAGCGTTTTTGTACAACTTCATATAAATCGCTGTAACTTTTGATAGAAGACTCAGACAAACATGTTTATGGCTTTATCTTATGGAACTCAATATCCCCATGCTGGGCAAACAGGTTTTGCAGCCGTTTGAGCTAAGATTTTAAAATTATTCACATAATGAAAACCTATACTTTGTTTCAGGCGAGTTTCCCATTCAAATGCATGTAACAGTGAGAAACACACTGTCTTGGCGAAATAAAGCGTTTTTGAACAACTTCATATAAATCACTGTAACTTTTGATAGAAGACTCAGACAAACATGTTTATGGCTTTATCTTATAGAACTCAATATCCCCGTGCTGGGCAAACAGGTTTTGCAGCCGTTTGAGCTAAGATTTTAAAATTATTCACATAATGAAAACCTATACTTTGTCTCGGGTGAGTTTCCCATTCAAATGCATGTAACAGTGAGAAACACACTGTCTTGGCGAAATAAAGCGTTTTCGTACAACTTCATATAAATCGCTGTAACTTTTGATAGAAGACTCAGACAAACATGTTTATGGCTTTATCTTATAGAACTCAATATCCCCGTGCTGGGCAAACAGAACAGGTTTTGCAGCCGTTTGAGCTAAGATTTTAAAATTATTCACATAATGAAAACCTATACTTTGTTTCAGGCGAGTTCCCCATTCAAATGCATGTAACAGTGAGAAACGCATTGTCTTGGCGAAATAAAGCGTTTTTGTACAACTTCATATAAATCGCTGTAACTTTTGATAGAAGACTCAGACAAACATGTTTATGGCTTTATCTTATAGAACTCAATATCCCCGTGCTGGGCAAACAGGTTTTGCAGCCGTTTGAGCTAAGATTTTAAAATTATTCACATAATGAAAACCTATACTTTGTCTCGGGTGAGTTTCCCATTCAAATGCATGTAACAGTGAGAAACACACTGTCTTGGCGAAATAAAGCGTTTTCGTACAACTTCATATAAATCGCTGTAACTTTTGATAGAAGACTCAGACAAACATGTTTATGGCTTTATCTTATAGAACTCAATATCCCCGTGCTGGGCAAACAGAACAGGTTTTGCAGCCGTTTGAGCTAAGATTTTAAAATTATTCACATAATGAAAACCTATACTTTGTTTCAGGCGAGTTCCCCATTCAAATGCATGTAACAGTGAGAAACGCATTGTCTTGGCGAAATAAAGCGTTTTTGTACAACTTCATATAAATCGCTGTAACTTTTGATAGAAGACTCAGACAAACATGTTTATGGCTTTATCTTATGGAACTCAATATCCCCGTGCTGGGCAAACAGGTTTTGCAGCCGTTTGAGCTAAGATTTTAAAATTATTCACATAATGAAAACCTATACTTTGTTTCAGGCGAGTTTCCCATTCAAATGCATGTAACAGTGAGAAACGCATTGTCTTGGCGAAATAAAGCGTTTTTGTACAACTTCATATAAATCGCTGTAACGTTTGATAGAAGACTCAGACAAACATGTTTATGGCTTTATCTTATAGAACTCAATATCCCCGTGCTGGGCAAACAGGTTTTGCAGCCCTTTGAGCTAAGATTTTAAATTATTCACATAATGAAAACCTATACTTTGTTTCAGGCGAGTTCCCCATTCAAATGCATGTAACAGTGAGAAACGCATTGTCTTGGCGAAATAAAGCGTTTTTGTACAACTTCATATAAATCGCTGTAACTTTTGATAGAAGACTCAGACAAACATGTTTATGGCTTTATCTTATGGAACTCAATATCCCCGTGCTGGGCAAACAGAACAGGTTTTGCAGCCCTTTGAGCTAAGATTTTAAAATTATTCACATAATGAAAACCTATACTTTGTTTCAGGCGAGTTTCCCATTCAAATGCATGTAACAGTGAGAAACGCATTGTCTTGGCGAAATAAAGCGTTTTTGTACAACTTCATATAAATCGCTGTAACTTTTGATAGAAGACTCAGACAAACATGTTTATGGCTTTATCTTATAGAACTCAATATCCCCGTGCTGGGCAAACAGGTTTTGCAGCCGTTTGAGCTAAGATTTTAAAATTATTCACATAATGAAAACCTATACTTTGTCTCGGGTGAGTTTCCCATTCAAATGCATGTAGCAGTGAGAAACACACTGTCTTGGCGAAATAAAGCGTTTTCGTACAACTTCATATAAATCGCTGTAACTTTTGATAGAAGACTCAGACAAACATGTTTATGGCTTTATCTTATAGAACTCAATATCCCCGTGCTGGGCAAACAGAACAGGTTTTGCAGCCGTTTGAGCTAAGATTTTAAAATTATTCACATAATGAAAACCTATACTTTGTTTCAGGCGAGTTTCCCATTCAAATGCATGTAACAGTGAGAAACGCATTGTCTTGGCGAAATAAAGCGTTTTTGAACAACTTCATATAAATCACTGTAACTTTTGATAGAAGACTCAGACAAACATGTTTATGGCTTTATCTTATAGAACTCAATATCCCCGTGCTGGGCAAACAGAACAGGTTTTGCAGCCGTTTGAGCTAAGATTTTAAAATTATTCACATAATGAAAACCTATACTTTGTTTCAGGCGAGTTCCCCATTCAAATGCATGTAACAGTGAGAAACGCATTGTCTTGGCGAAATAAAGCGTTTTTGTACAACTTCATATAAATCGCTGTAACTTTTGATAGAAGACTCAGACAAACATGTTTATGGCTTTATCTTATAGAACTCAATATCCCCGTGCTGGGCAAACAGAACAGGTTTTGCAGCCGTTTGAGCTAAGATTTTAAAATTATTCACATAATGAAAACCTATACTTTGTTTCAGGCGAGTTCCCCATTCAAATGCATGTAACAGTGAGAAACGCATTGTCTTGGCGAAATAAAGCGTTTTTGTACAACTTCATATAAATCGCTGTAACTTTTGATAGAAGACTCAGACAAACATGTTTATGGCTTTATCTTATAGAACTCAATATCCCCGTGCTGGGCAAACAGGTTTTGCAGCCGTTTGAGCTAAGATTTTAAAATTATTCACATAATGAAAACCTATACTTTGTTTCAGGCGAGTTTCCCATTCAAATGCATGTAACAGTGAGAAACGCATTGTCTTGGCGAAATAAAGCGTTTTTGTACAACTTCATATAAATCGCTGTAACTTTTGATAGAAGACTCAGACAAACATGTTTATGGCTTTATCTTATGGAACTCAATATCCCCGTGCTGGGCAAACAGGTTTTGCAGCCCTTTGAGCTAAGATTTTAAAATTATTCACATAATGAAAACCTATACTTTGTTTCAGGCGAGTTTCCCATTCAAATGCATGTAGCAGTGAGAAACACACTGTCTTGGCGAAATAAAGGGTTTTCGTACAACTTCATATAAATCGCTGTAACTTTTGATAGAAGACTCAGACAAACATGTTTATGGCTTTATCTTATAGAACTCAATATCCCCGTGCTGGGCAAACAGAACAGGTTTTGCAGCCGTTTGAGCTAAGATTTTAAAATTATTCACATAATGAAAACCTATACTTTGTTTCAGGCGAGTTCCCCATTCAAATGCATGTAACAGTGAGAAACGCATTGTCTTGGCGAAATAAAGCGTTTTTGTACAACTTCATATAAATCGCTGTAACTTTTGATAGAAGACTCAGACAAACATGTTTATGGCTTTATCTTATGGAACTCAATATCCCCGTGCTGGGCAAACAGGTTTTGCAGCCGTTTGAGCTAAGATTTTAAAATTATTCACATAATGAAAACCTATACTTTGTTTCAGGCGAGTTTCCCATTCAAATGCATGTAACAGTGAGAAACGCATTGTCTTGGCGAAATAAAGCGTTTTTGTACAACTTCATATAAATCGCTGTAACTTTTGATAGAAGACTCAGACAAACATGTTTATGGCTTTATCTTATGGAACTCAATATCCCCGTGCTGGGCAAACAGGTTTTGCAGCCGTTTGAGCTAAGATTTTAAAATTATTCACATAATGAAAACCTATACTTTGTCTCGGGTGAGTTTCCCATTCAAATGCATGTAGCAGTGAGAAACACACTATCTTGGCGAAATAAAGCGTTTTCGTACAACTTCATATAAATCGCTGTAACTTTTGATAGAAGACTCAGACAAACATGTTTATGGCTTTATCTTATAGAACTCAATATCCCCGTGCTGGGCAAACAGAACAGGTTTTGCAGCCGTTTGAGCTAAGATTTTAAAATTATTCACATAATGAAAACCTATACTTTGTTTCAGGCGAGTTCCCCATTCAAATGCATGTAACAGTGAGAAACGCATTGTCTTGGCGAAATAAAGCGTTTTTGTACAACTTCATATAAATCGCTGTAACTTTTGATAGAAGACTCAGACAAACATGTTTATGGCTTTATCTTATGGAACTCAATATCCCCGTGCTGGGCAAACAGGTTTTGCAGCCGTTTGAGCTAAGATTTTAAAATTATTCACATAATGAAAACCTATACTTTGTTTCAGGCGAGTTCCCCATTCAAATGCATGTAACAGTGAGAAACGCATTGTCTTGGCGAAATAAAGCGTTTTTGTACAACTTCATATAAATCGCTGTAACTTTTGATAGAAGACTCAGACAAACATGTTTATGGCTTTATCTTATGGAACTCAATATCCCCGTGCTGGGCAAACAGGTTTTGCAGCCGTTTGAGCTAAGATTTTAAAATTATTCACATAATGAAAACCTATACTTTGTTTCAGGCGAGTTTCCCATTCAAATGCATGTAGCAGTGAGAAACACACTGTCTTGGCGAAATAAAGGGTTTTCGTACAACTTCATATAAATCGCTGTAACTTTTGATAGAAGACTCAGACAAACATGTTTATGGCTTTATCTTATAGAACTCAATATCCCCGTGCTGGGCAAACAGAACAGGTTTTGCAGCCGTTTGAGCTAAGATTTTAAAATTATTCACATAATGAAAACCTATACTTTGTTTCAGGCGAGTTCCCCATTCAAATGCATGTAACAGTGAGAAACGCATTGTCTTGGCGAAATAAAGCGTTTTTGTACAACTTCATATAAATCGCTGTAACTTTTGATAGAAGACTCAGACAAACATGTTTATGGCTTTATCTTATGGAACTCAATATCCCCGTGCTGGGCAAACAGGTTTTGCAGCCGTTTGAGCTAAGATTTTAAAATTATTCACATAATGAAAACCTATACTTTGTTTCAGGCGAGTTCCCCATTCAAATGCATGTAACAGTGAGAAACGCATTGTCTTGGCGAAATAAAGCGTTTTTGTACAACTTCATATAAATCGCTGTAACTTTTGATAGAAGACTCAGACAAACATGTTTATGGCTTTATCTTATGGAACTCAATATCCCCGTGCTGGGCAAACAGGTTTTGCAGCCGTTTGAGCTAAGATTTTAAAATTATTCACATAATGAAAACCTATACTTTGTTTCAGGCGAGTTTCCCATTCAAATGCATGTAACAGTGAGAAACGCATTGTCTTGGCGAAATAAAGCGTTTTTGTACAACTTCATATAAATCGCTGTAACTTTTGATAGAAGACTCAGACAAACATGTTTATGGCTTTATCTTATGGAACTCAATATCCCCGTGCTGGGCAAACAGGTTTTGCAGCCCTTTGAGCTAAGATTTTAAAATTATTCACATAATGAAAACCTATACTTTGTTTCAGGCGAGTTCCCCATTCAAATGCATGTAACAGTGAGAAACGCATTGTCTTGGCGAAATAAAGCGTTTTTGTACAACTTCATATAAATCGCTG
Organism: Rhamphochromis sp. 'chilingali'; assembly: GCF_963969265.1. Taxonomy (NCBI): domain Eukaryota; kingdom Metazoa; phylum Chordata; class Actinopteri; order Cichliformes; family Cichlidae; genus Rhamphochromis; species Rhamphochromis sp. 'chilingali'. The sequence goes on along the minus strand of NC_137937.1, from coordinate 10,631,055 downwards.
TAACTTTTGATAGAAGACTCAGACAAACATGTTTATGGCTTTATCTTATGGAACTCAATATCCCCGTGCTGGGCAAACAGGTTTTGCAGCCGTTTGAGCTAAGATTTTAAAATTATTCACATAATGAAAACCTATACTTTGTTTCAGGCGAGTTCCCCATTCAAATGCATGTAACAGTGAGAAACGCATTGTCTTGGCGAAATAAAGCGTTTTTGTACAACTTCATATAAATCGCTGTAACTTTTGATAGAAGACTCAGACAAACATGTTTATGGCTTTATCTTATGGAACTCAATATCCCCGTGCTGGGCAAACAGGTTTTGCAGCCGTTTGAGCTAAGATTTTAAAATTATTCACATAATGAAAACCTATACTTTGTTTCAGGCGAGTTTCCCATTCAAATGCATGTAACAGTGAGAAACGCATTGTCTTGGCGAAATAAAGCGTTTTTGTACAACTTCATATAAATCGCTGTAACTTTTGATAGAAGACTCAGACAAACATGTTTATGGCTTTATCTTATGGAACTCAATATCCCCGTGCTGGGCAAACAGGTTTTGCAGCCGTTTGAGCTAAGATTTTAAAATTATTCACATAATGAAAACCTATACTTTGTTTCAGGCGAGTTTCCCATTCAAATGCATGTAACAGTGAGAAACGCATTGTCTTGGCGAAATAAAGCGTTTTTGTACAACTTCATATAAATCGCTGTAACTTTTGATAGAAGACTCAGACAAACATGTTTATGGCTTTATCTTATGGAACTCAATATCCCCGTGCTGGGCAAACAGGTTTTGCAGCCGTTTGAGCTAAGATTTTAAAATTATTCACATAATGAAAACCTATACTTTGTTTCAGGCGAGTTTCCCATTCAAATGCATGTAACAGTGAGAAACGCATTGTCTTGGCGAAATAAAGCGTTTTTGTACAACTTCATATAAATCGCTGTAACGTTTGATAGAAGACTCAGACAAACATGTTTATGGCTTTATCTTATAGAACTCAATATCCCCGTGCTGGGCAAACAGGTTTTGCAGCCCTTTGAGCTAAGATTTTAAAATTATTCACATAATGAAAACCTATACTTTGTTTCAGGCGAGTTCCCCATTCAAATGCATGTAACAGTGAGAAACGCATTGTCTTGGCGAAATAAAGCGTTTTTGTACAACTTCATATAAATCGCTGTAACTTTTGATAGAAGACTCAGACAAACATGTTTATGGCTTTATCTTATGGAACTCAATATCCCCGTGCTGGGCAAACAGGTTTTGCAGCCGTTTGAGCTAAGATTTTAAAATTATTCACATAATGAAAACCTATACTTTGTTTCAGGCAAGTTTCCCATTCAAATGCATGTAACAGTGAGAAACGCATTGTCTTGGCGAAATAAAGCGTTTTTGTACAACTTCATATAAATCGCTGTAACTTTTGATAGAAGACTCAGACAAACATGTTTATGGCTTTATCTTATGGAACTCAATATCCCCGTGCTGGGCAAACAGAACAGGTTTTGCAGCCGTTTGAGCTAAGATTTTAAAATTATTCACATAATGAAAACCTATACTTTGTTTCAGGCGAGTTTCCCATTCAAATGCATGTAACAGTGAGAAACGCATTGTCTTGGCGAAATAAAGCGTTTTTGTACAACTTCATATAAATCGCTGTAACTTTTGATAGAAGACTCAGACAAACATGTTTATGGCTTTATCTTATGGAACTCAATATCCCCATGCTGGGCAAACAGGTTTTGCAGCCGTTTGAGCTAAGATTTTAAAATTATTCACATAATGAAAACCTATACTTTGTTTCAGGCGAGTTTCCCATTCAAATGCATGTAACAGTGAGAAACACACTGTCTTGGCGAAATAAAGCGTTTTTGAACAACTTCATATAAATCACTGTAACTTTTGATAGAAGACTCAGACAAACATGTTTATGGCTTTATCTTATAGAACTCAATATCCCCGTGCTGGGCAAACAGGTTTTGCAGCCGTTTGAGCTAAGATTTTAAAATTATTCACATAATGAAAACCTATACTTTGTCTCGGGTGAGTTTCCCATTCAAATGCATGTAACAGTGAGAAACACACTGTCTTGGCGAAATAAAGCGTTTTCGTACAACTTCATATAAATCGCTGTAACTTTTGATAGAAGACTCAGACAAACATGTTTATGGCTTTATCTTATGGAACTCAATATCCCCGTGCTGGGCAAACAGGTTTTGCAGCCGTTTGAGCTAAGATTTTAAAATTATTCACATAATGAAAACCTATACTTTGTTTCAGGCGAGTTTCCCATTCAAATGCATGTAACAGTGAGAAACGCATTGTCTTGGCGAAATAAAGCGTTTTTGTACAACTTCATATAAATCGCTGTAACTTTTGATAGAAGACTCAGACAAACATGTTTATGGCTTTATCTTATGGAACTCAATATCCCCATGCTGGGCAAACAGGTTTTGCAGCTGTTTGAGCTAAGATTTTAAAATTATTCACATAATGAAAACCTATACTTTGTTTCAGGCGAGTTCCCCATTCAAATGCATGTAACAGTGAGAAACACACTGTCTTGGCGAAATAAAGCGTTTTTGAACAACTTCATATAAATCACTGTAACTTTTGATAGAAGACTCAGAAAAACATGTTTATGGCTTTATCTTATAGAACTCAATATCCCCGTGCTGGGCAAACAGGTTTTGCAGCCGTTTGAGCTAAGATTTTAAAATTATTCACATAATGAAAACCTATACTTTGTCTCGGGTGAGTTTCCCATTCAAATGCATGTAGCAGTGAGAAACACACTGTCTTGGCGAAATAAAGCGTTTTCGTACAACTTCATATAAATCGCTGTAACTTTTGATAGAAGACTCAGACAAACATGTTTATGGCTTTATCTTATGGAACTCAATATCCCCGTGCTGGGCAAACAGGTTTTGCAGCCGTTTGAGCTAAGATTTTAAAATTATTCACATAATGAAAACCTATACTTTGTTTCAGGCGAGTTTCCCATTCAAATGCATGTAACAGTGAGAAACGCATTGTCTTGGCGAAATAAAGCGTTTTTGTACAACTTCATATAAATCGCTGTAACTTTTGATAGAAGACTCAGACAAACATGTTTATGGCTTTATCTTATGGAACTCAATATCCCCGTGCTGGGCAAACAGAACAGGTTTTGCAGCCGTTTGAGCTAAGATTTTAAAATTATTCACATAATGAAAACCTATACTTTGTTTCAGGCGAGTTCCCCATTCAAATGCATGTAACAGTGAGAAACGCATTGTCTTGGCGAAATAAAGCGTTTTTGTACAACTTCATATAAATCGCTGTAACTTTTGATAGAAGACTCAGACAAACATGTTTATGGCTTTATCTTATAGAACTCAATATCCCCGTGCTGGGCAAACAGAACAGGTTTTTGCAGCTGTTTGAGCTAAGATTTTAAAATTATTCACATAATGAAAACCTATACTTTGTTTCAGGCGAGTTCCCCATTCAAATGCATGTAACAGTGAGAAACGCATTGTCTTGGCGAAATAAAGCGTTTTTGTACAACTTCATATAAATCGCTGTAACTTTTGATAGAAGACTCAGACAAACATGTTTATGGCTTTATCTTATGGAACTCAATATCCCCGTGCTGGGCAAACAGGTTTTGCAGCCGTTTGAGCTAAGATTTTAAAATTATTCACATAATGAAAACCTATACTTTGTTTCAGGCGAGTTTCCCATTCAAATGCATGTTGTTACATGAGAAACGCATTGTCTTGGCGAAATAAAGCGTTTTTGTACAACTTCATATAAATCGCTGTAACTTTTGATAGAAGACTCAGACAAACATGTTTATGGCTTTATCTTATGGAACTCAATATCCCCGTGCTGGGCAAACAGGTTTTGCAGCCGTTTGAGCTAAGATTTTAAAATTATTCACATAATGAAAACCTATACTTTGTTTCAGGCGAGTTTCCCATTCAAATGCATGTAACCGTGAGAAACGCATTGTCTTGGCGAAATAAAGCGTTTTTGTACAACTTCATATAAATCGCTGTAACTTTTGATAGAAGACTCAGACAAACATGTTTATGGCTTTATCTTATGGAACTCAATATCCCCGTGCTGGGCAAACAGAACAGGTTTTGCAGCCGTTTGAGCTAAGATTTTAAAATTATTCACATAATGAAAACCTATACTTTGTTTCAGGCGAGTTTCCCATTCAAATGCATGTAACAGTGAGAAACGCATTGTCTTGGCGAAATAAAGCGTTTTTGTACAACTTCATATAAATCGCTGTAACTTTTGATAGAAGACTCAGACAAACATGTTTATGGCTTTATCTTATGGAACTCAATATCCCCATGCTGGGCAAACAGGTTTTGCAGCCGTTTGAGCTAAGATTTTAAAATTATTCACATAATGAAAACCTATACTTTGTTTCAGGCGAGTTTCCCATTCAAATGCATGTAACAGTGAGAAACACACTGTCTTGGCGAAATAAAGCGTTTTTGAACAACTTCATATAAATCACTGTAACTTTTGATAGAAGACTCAGACAAACATGTTTATGGCTTTATCTTATAGAACTCAATATCCCCGTGCTGGGCAAACAGGTTTTGCAGCCGTTTGAGCTAAGATTTTAAAATTATTCACATAATGAAAACCTATACTTTGTCTCGGGTGAGTTTCCCATTCAAATGCATGTAACAGTGAGAAACACACTGTCTTGGCGAAATAAAGCGTTTTCGTACAACTTCATATAAATCGCTGTAACTTTTGATAGAAGACTCAGACAAACATGTTTATGGCTTTATCTTATGGAACTCAATATCCCCGTGCTGGGCAAACAGGTTTTGCAGCCGTTTGAGCTAAGATTTTAAAATTATTCACATAATGAAAACCTATACTTTGTTTCAGGCGAGTTTCCCATTCAAATGCATGTAACAGTGAGAAACGCATTGTCTTGGCGAAATAAAGCGTTTTTGTACAACTTCATATAAATCGCTGTAACTTTTGATAGAAGACTCAGACAAACATGTTTATGGCTTTATCTTATGGAACTCAATATCCCCATGCTGGGCAAACAGGTTTTGCAGCTGTTTGAGCTAAGATTTTAAAATTATTCACATAATGAAAACCTATACTTTGTTTCAGGCGAGTTCCCCATTCAAATGCATGTAACAGTGAGAAACACACTGTCTTGGCGAAATAAAGCGTTTTTGAACAACTTCATATAAATCACTGTAACTTTTGATAGAAGACTCAGAAAAACATGTTTATGGCTTTATCTTATAGAACTCAATATCCCCGTGCTGGGCAAACAGGTTTTGCAGCCGTTTGAGCTAAGATTTTAAAATTATTCACATAATGAAAACCTATACTTTGTCTCGGGTGAGTTTCCCATTCAAATGCATGTAGCAGTGAGAAACACACTGTCTTGGCGAAATAAAGCGTTTTCGTACAACTTCATATAAATCGCTGTAACTTTTGATAGAAGACTCAGACAAACATGTTTATGGCTTTATCTTATGGAACTCAATATCCCCGTGCTGGGCAAACAGGTTTTGCAGCCGTTTGAGCTAAGATTTTAAAATTATTCACATAATGAAAACCTATACTTTGTTTCAGGCGAGTTCCCCATTCAAATGCATGTAACAGTGAGAAACGCATTGTCTTGGCGAAATAAAGCGTTTTTGTACAACTTCATATAAATCGCTGTAACTTTTGATAGAAGACTCAGACAAACATGTTTATGGCTTTATCTTATGGAACTCAATATCCCCGTGCTGGGCAAACAGAACAGGTTTTGCAGCCGTTTGAGCTAAGATTTTAAAATTATTCACATAATGAAAACCTATACTTTGTTTCAGGCGAGTTCCCCATTCAAATGCATGTAACAGTGAGAAACGCATTGTCTTGGCGAAATAAAGCGTTTTTGTACCACTTCATATAAATCGCTGTAACTTTTGATAGAAGACTCAGACAAACATGTTTATGGCTTTATCTTATAGAACTCAATATCCCCGTGCTGGGCAAACAGAACAGGTTTTGCAGCTGTTTGAGCTAAGATTTTAAAATTATTCACATAATGAAAACCTATACTTTGTTTCAGGCGAGTTCCCCATTCAAATGCATGTAACAGTGAGAAACGCATTGTCTTGGCGAAATAAAGCGTTTTTGTACAACTTCATATAAATCGCTGTAACTTTTGATAGAAGACTCAGACAAACATGTTTATGGCTTTATCTTATGGAACTCAATATCCCCGTGCTGGGCAAACAGGTTTTGCAGCCGTTTGAGCTAAGATTTTAAAATTATTCACATAATGAAAACCTATACTTTGTTTCAGGCGAGTTCCCCATTCAAATGCATGTAACAGTGAGAAACGCATTGTCTTGGCGAAATAAAGCGTTTTTGTACAACTTCATATAAATCGCTGTAACTTTTGATAGAAGACTCAGACAAACATGTTTATGGCTTTATCTTATAGAACTCAATATCCCCGTGCTGGGCAAACAGAACAGGTTTTTGCAGCTGTTTGAGCTAAGATTTTAAAATTATTCACATAATGAAAACCTATACTTTGTTTCAGGCGAGTTCCCCATTCAAATGCATGTAACAGTGAGAAACGCATTGTCTTGGCGAAATAAAGCGTTTTTGTACAACTTCATATAAATCGCTGTAACTTTTGATAGAAGACTCAGACAAACATGTTTATGGCTTTATCTTATGGAACTCAATATCCCCGTGCTGGGCAAACAGGTTTTGCAGCCGTTTGAGCTAAGATTTTAAAATTATTCACATAATGAAAACCTATACTTTGTTTCAGGCGAGTTTCCCATTCAAATGCATGTTGTTACATGAGAAACGCATTGTCTTGGCGAAATAAAGCGTTTTTGTACAACTTCATATAAATCGCTGTAACTTTTGATAGAAGACTCAGACAAACATGTTTATGGCTTTATCTTATGGAACTCAATATCCCCGTGCTGGGCAAACAGGTTTTGCAGCCGTTTGAGCTAAGATTTTAAAATTATTCACATAATGAAAACCTATACTTTGTTTCAGGCGAGTTTCCCATTCAAATGCATGTAACCGTGAGAAACGCATTGTCTTGGCGAAATAAAGCGTTTTTGAACAACTTCATGTAAATCGCTGTAACTTTTGATATAAGACTCAGACAAACATGTTTATGGCTTTATCTTATAGAACTCAATATCCCCGTGCTGGGCAAACAGGTTTTGCAGCTGTTTGAGCTAAGATTTCCAAGTTATACACATAATGAAAACCTATACTTTGTTTCGGTCGAGTTCCCCATTCAAATGCATGTAACAGTGAGAAACGCATTGTCTTGGCGAAATAAAGCGTTTTTGTACAACTTCATATAAATCGCTGTAACTTTTGATAGAAGACTCAGACAAACATGTTTATGGCTTTATCTTATGGAACTCAATATCCCCGTGCTGGGCAAACAGGTTTTGCAGCCGTTTGAGCTAAGATTTTAAAATTATTCACATAATGAAAACCTATACTTTGTTTCAGGCGAGTTTCCCATTCAAATGCATGTAACAGTGAGAAACGTATTGTCTTGGCGAAATAAAGCGTTTTTGTACAACTTCATATAAATCGCTGTAACTTTTGATAGAAGACTCAGACAAACATGTTTATGGCTTTATCTTATGGAACTCAATATCCCCGTGCTGGGCAAACAGGTTTTGCAGCCGTTTGAGCTAAGATTTTAAAATTATTCACATAATGAAAACCTATACTTTGTTTCAGGCGAGTTCCCCATTCAAATGCATGTAACAGTGAGAAACGCATTGTCTTGGCGAAATAAAGCGTTTTTGAACAACTTCATGTAAATCGCTGTAACTTTTGATAGAAGACTCAGACAAACATGTTTATGGCTTTATCTTATAGAACTCAATATCCCCGTGCTGGGCAAACAGAACAGGTTTTGCAGCCGTTTGAGCTAAGATTTTAAAATTATTCACATAATGAAAACCTATACTTTGTTTCAGGCGAGTTCCCCATTCAAATGCATGTAACAGTGAGAAACGCATTGTCTTGGCGAAATAAAGCGTTTTTGTACCACTTCATATAAATCGCTGTAACTTTTGATAGAAGACTCAGACAAACATGTTTATGGCTTTATCTTATAGAACTCAATATCCCCGTGCTGGGCAAACAGAACAGGTTTTGCAGCTGTTTGAGCTAAGATTTTAAAATTATTCACATAATGAAAACCTATACTTTGTTTCAGGCGAGTTTCCCATTCAAATGCATGTAACAGTGAGAAACGCATTGTCTTGGCGAAATAAAGCGTTTTTGAACAACTTCATATAAATCGCTGTAACTTTTGATAGAAGACTCAGACAAACATGTTTATGGCTTTATCTTATAGAACTCAATATCCCCGTGCTGGGCAAACAGAACAGGTTTTGCAGCCCTTTGAGCTAAGATTTTAAAATTATTCACATAATGAAAACCTATACTTTGTTTCAGGCGAGTTCCCCATTCAAATGCATGTAACAGTGAGAAACGCATTGTCTTGGCGAAATAAAGCGTTTTTGTACCACTTCATATAAATCGCTGTAACTTTTGATAGAAGACTCAGACAAACATGTTTATGGCTTTATCTTATAGAACTCAATATCCCCGTGCTGGGCAAACAGGTTTTGCAGCCGTTTGAGCTAAGATTTTAAAATTATTCACATAATGAAAACCTATACTTTGTCTCGGGTGAGTTTCCCATTCAAATGCATGTAGCAGTGAGAAACACATTGTCTTGGCGAAATAAAGCGTTTTGTACAACTTCATATAAATCGCTGTAACTTTTGATAGAAGACTCAGACAAACATGTTTATGGCTTTATCTTATAGAACTCAATATCCCCGTGCTGGGCAAACAGAACAGGTTTTGCAGCCGTTTGAGCTAAGATTTTAAAATTATTCACATAATGAAAACCTATACTTTGTTTCAGGCGAGTTCCCCATTCAAATGCATGTAACAGTGAGAAACGCATTGTCTTGGCGAAATAAAGCGTTTTTGTACAACTTCATATAAATCGCTGTAACTTTTGATAGAAGACTCAGACAAACATGTTTATGGCTTTATCTTATGGAACTCAATATCCCCGTGCTGGGCAAACAGGTTTTGCAGCCGTTTGAGCTAAGATTTTAAAATTATTCACATAATGAAAACCTATACTTTGTTTCAGGCGAGTTCCCCATTCAAATGCATGTAACAGTGAGAAACGCATTGTCTTGGCGAAATAAAGCGTTTTTGTACAACTTCATATAAATCGCTGTAACTTTTGATAGAAGACTCAGACAAACATGTTTATGGCTTTATCTTATGGAACTCAATATCCCCGTGCTGGGCAAACAGGTTTTGCAGCCGTTTGAGCTAAGATTTTAAAATTATTCACATAATGAAAACCTATACTTTGTTTCAGGCGAGTTTCCCATTCAAATGCATGTAACAGTGAGAAACGCATTGTCTTGGCGAAATAAAGCGTTTTTGTACAACTTCATATAAATCGCTGTAACTTTTGATAGAAGACTCAGACAAACATGTTTATGGCTTTATCTTATGGAACTCAATATCCCCGTGCTGGGCAAACAGGTTTTGCAGCCCTTTGAGCTAAGATTTTAAAATTATTCACATAATGAAAACCTATACTTTGTTTCAGGCGAGTTCCCCATTCAAATGCATGTAACAGTGAGAAACGCATTGTCTTGGCGAAATAAAGCGTTTTTGTACAACTTCATATAAATCGCTGTAACTTTTGATAGAAGACTCAGACAAACATGTTTATGGCTTTATCTTATGGAACTCAATATCCCCGTGCTGGGCAAACAGAACAGGTTTTGCAGCCGTTTGAGCTAAGATTTTAAAATTATTCACATAATGAAAACCTATACTTTGTTTCAGGCGAGTTCCCCATTCAAATGCATGTAACAGTGAGAAACGCATTGTCTTGGCGAAATAAAGCGTTTTTGTACCACTTCATATAAATCGCTGTAACTTTTGATAGAAGACTCAGACAAACATGTTTATGGCTTTATCTTATAGAACTCAATATCCCCGTGCTGGGCAAACAGAACAGGTTTTGCAGCTGTTTGAGCTAAGATTTTAAAATTATTCACATAATGAAAACCTATACTTTGTTTCAGGCGAGTTCCCCATTCAAATGCATGTAACAGTGAGAAACGCATTGTCTTGGCGAAATAAAGCGTTTTTGTACAACTTCATATAAATCGCTGTAACTTTTGATAGAAGACTCAGACAAACATGTTTATGGCTTTATCTTATGGAACTCAATATCCCCGTGCTGGGCAAACAGGTTTTGCAGCCGTTTGAGCTAAGATTTTAAAATTATTCACATAATGAAAACCTATACTTTGTTTCAGGCGAGTTTCCCATTCAAATGCATGTTGTTACATGAGAAACGCATTGTCTTGGCGAAATAAAGCGTTTTTGTACAACTTCATATAAATCACTGTAACTTTTGATAGAAGACTCAGACAAACATGTTTATGGCTTTATCTTATAGAACTCAATATCCCCGTGCTGGGCAAACAGGTTTTGCAGCCGTTTGAGCTAAGATTTTAAAATTATTCACATAATGAAAACCTATACTTTGTCTCGGGTGAGTTTCCCATTCAAATGCATGTAGCAGTGAGAAACACATTGTCTTGGCGAAATAAAGCGTTTTGTACAACTTCATATAAATCGCTGTAACTTTTGATAGAAGACTCAGACAAACATGTTTATGGCTTTATCTTATAGAACTCAATATCCCCGTGCTGGGCAAACAGAACAGGTTTTGCAGCCGTTTGAGCTAAGATTTTAAAATTATTCACATAATGAAAACCTATACTTTGTTTCAGGCGAGTTCCCCATTCAAATGCATGTAACAGTGAGAAACGCATTGTCTTGGCGAAATAAAGCGTTTTTGTACAACTTCATATAAATCGCTGTAACTTTTGATAGAAGACTCAGACAAACATGTTTATGGCTTTATCTTATGGAACTCAATATCCCCGTGCTGGGCAAACAGGTTTTGCAGCCGTTTGAGCTAAGATTTTAAAATTATTCACATAATGAAAACCTATACTTTGTTTCAGGCGAGTTCCCCATTCAAATGCATGTAACAGTGAGAAACGCATTGTCTTGGCGAAATAAAGCGTTTTTGTACAACTTCATATAAATCGCTGTAACTTTTGATAGAAGACTCAGACAAACATGTTTATGGCTTTATCTTATGGAACTCAATATCCCCGTGCTGGGCAAACAGGTTTTGCAGCCGTTTGAGCTAAGATTTTAAAATTATTCACATAATGAAAACCTATACTTTGTTTCAGGCGAGTTTCCCATTCAAATGCATGTAACAGTGAGAAACGCATTGTCTTGGCGAAATAAAGCGTTTTTGTACAACTTCATATAAATCGCTGTAACTTTTGATAGAAGACTCAGACAAACATGTTTATGGCTTTATCTTATGGAACTCAATATCCCCGTGCTGGGCAAACAGGTTTTGCAGCCCTTTGAGCTAAGATTTTAAAATTATTCACATAATGAAAACCTATACTTTGTTTCAGGCGAGTTCCCCATTCAAATGCATGTAACAGTGAGAAACGCATTGTCTTGGCGAAATAAAGCGTTTTTGTACAACTTCATATAAATCGCTGTAACTTTTGATAGAAGACTCAGACAAACATGTTTATGGCTTTATCTTATGGAACTCAATATCCCCGTGCTGGGCAAACAGAACAGGTTTTGCAGCCGTTTGAGCTAAGATTTTAAAATTATTCACATAATGAAAACCTATACTTTGTTTCAGGCGAGTTCCCCATTCAAATGCATGTAACAGTGAGAAACGCATTGTCTTGGCGAAATAAAGCGTTTTTGTACCACTTCATATAAATCGCTGTAACTTTTGATAGAAGACTCAGACAAACATGTTTATGGCTTTATCTTATAGAACTCAATATCCCCGTGCTGGGCAAACAGAACAGGTTTTGCAGCTGTTTGAGCTAAGATTTTAAAATTATTCACATAATGAAAACCTATACTTTGTTTCAGGCGAGTTCCCCATTCAAATGCATGTAACAGTGAGAAACGCATTGTCTTGGCGAAATAAAGCGTTTTTGTACAACTTCATATAAATCGCTGTAACTTTTGATAGAAGACTCAGACAAACATGTTTATGGCTTTATCTTATGGAACTCAATATCCCCGTGCTGGGCAAACAGGTTTTGCAGCCGTTTGAGCTAAGATTTTAAAATTATTCACATAATGAAAACCTATACTTTGTTTCAGGCGAGTTTCCCATTCAAATGCATGTTGTTACATGAGAAACGCATTGTCTTGGCGAAATAAAGCGTTTTTGTACAACTTCATATAAATCGCTGTAACTTTTGATAGAAGACTCAGACAAACATGTTTATGGCTTTATCTTATGGAACTCAATATCCCCGTGCTGGGCAAACAGGTTTTGCAGCCGTTTGAGCTAAGATTTTAAAATTATTCACATAATGAAAACCTATACTTTGTTTCAGGCGAGTTCCCCATTCAAATGCATGTAACAGTGAGAAACGCATTGTCTTGGCGAAATAAAGCGTTTTTGTACAACTTCATATAAATCGCTGTAACTTTTGATAGAAGACTCAGACAAACATGTTTATGGCTTTATCTTATGGAACTCAATATCCCCGTGCTGGGCAAACAGAACAGGTTTTGCAGCCGTTTGAGCTAAGATTTTAAAATTATTCACATAATGAAAACCTATACTTTGTTTCAGGCGAGTTCCCCATTCAAATGCATGTAACAGTGAGAAACGCATTGTCTTGGCGAAATAAAGCGTTTTTGTACAACTTCATATAAATCGCTGTAACTTTTGATAGAAGACTCAGACAAACATGTTTATGGCTTTATCTTATGGAACTCAATATCCCCGTGCTGGGCAAACAGGTTTTGCAGCCGTTTGAGCTAAGATTTTAAAATTATTCACATAATGAAAACCTATACTTTGTTTCAGGCGAGTTCCCCATTCAAATGCATGTAACAGTGAGAAACGCATTGTCTTGGCGAAATAAAGCGTTTTTGTACAACTTCATATAAATCGCTGTAACTTTTGATAGAAGACTCAGACAAACATGTTTATGGCTTTATCTTATGGAACTCAATATCCCCGTGCTGGGCAAACAGAACAGGTTTTGCAGCCGTTTGAGCTAAGATTTTAAAATTATTCACATAATGAAAACCTATACTTTGTTTCAGGCGAGTTCCCCATTCAAATGCATGTAACAGTGAGAAACGCATTGTCTTGGCGAAATAAAGCGTTTTTGTACAACTTCATATAAATCGCTGTAACTTTTGATAGAAGACTCAGACAAACATGTTTATGGCTTTATCTTATAGAACTCAATATCCCCGTGCTGGGCAAACAGGTTTTGCAGCTGTGTGAGCTAAGATTTCCAAGTTATACACATAATGAAAACCTATACTTTGTTTCGGTCGAGTTCTCCATTCAAATGCATGTAACAATGAGAAACGCACTGTCTTGTCGAAAGAAAGCGTTTTTGTACAACTTCATATAAATCGCTGTGACTTTTGATAGAAGACTCAGACAAACATGTTTATGGCTTTATCTTATAGAACTCAATATCCCCGTGCTGGGCAAACAGAACAGGTTTTGCAGCCGTTTGAGCTAAGATTTTAAAATTATTCACATAATGAAAACCTATACTTTGTTTCAGGCGAGTTCCCCATTCAAATGCATGTAACAGTGAGAAACGCATTGTCTTGGCGAAATAAAGCGTTTTTGTACAACTTCATATAAATCGCTGTAACTTTTGATAGAAGACTCAGACAAACATGTTTATGGCTTTATCTTATGGAACTCAATATCCCCGTGCTGGGCAAACAGGTTTTGCAGCCGTTTGAGCTAAGATTTTAAAATTATTCACATAATGAAAACCTATACTTTGTTTCAGGCGAGTTTCCCATTCAAATGCATGTAACAGTGAGAAACACACTGTCTTGGCGAAATAAAGCGTTTTTGAACAACTTCATATAAATCACTGTAACTTTTGATAGAAGACTCAGACAAACATGTTTATGGCTTTATCTTATAGAACTCAATATCCCCGTGCTGGGCAAACAGGTTTTGCAGCCGTTTGAGCTAAGATTTTAAAATTATTCACATAATGAAAACCTATACTTTGTCTCGGGTGAGTTTCCCATTCAAATGCATGTAGCAGTGAGAAACACATTGTCTTGGCGAAATAAAGCGTTTTGTACAACTTCATATAAATCGCTGTAACTTTTGATAGAAGACTCAGACAAACATGTTTATGGCTTTATCTTATAGAACTCAATATCCCCGTGCTGGGCAAACAGAACAGGTTTTGCAGCCGTTTGAGCTAAGATTTTAAAATTATTCACATAATGAAAACCTATACTTTGTTTCAGGCGAGTTCCCCATTCAAATGCATGTAACAGTGAGAAACGCATTGTCTTGGCGAAATAAAGCGTTTTTGTACAACTTCATATAAATCGCTGTAACTTTTGATAGAAGACTCAGACAAACATGTTTATGGCTTTATCTTATGGAACTCAATATCCCCGTGCTGGGCAAACAGGTTTTGCAGCCGTTTGAGCTAAGATTTTAAAATTATTCACATAATGAAAACCTATACTTTGTTTCAGGCGAGTTCCCCATTCAAATGCATGTAACAGTGAGAAACGCATTGTCTTGGCGAAATAAAGCGTTTTTGTACAACTTCATATAAATCGCTGTAACTTTTGATAGAAGACTCAGACAAACATGTTTATGGCTTTATCTTATGGAACTCAATATCCCCGTGCTGGGCAAACAGGTTTTGCAGCCGTTTGAGCTAAGATTTTAAAATTATTCACATAATGAAAACCTATACTTTGTTTCAGGCGAGTTTCCCATTCAAATGCATGTAACAGTGAGAAACGCATTGTCTTGGCGAAATAAAGCGTTTTTGTACAACTTCATATAAATCGCTGTAACTTTTGATAGAAGACTCAGACAAACATGTTTATGGCTTTATCTTATGGAACTCAATATCCCCGTGCTGGGCAAACAGGTTTTGCAGCCCTTTGAGCTAAGATTTTAAAATTATTCACATAATGAAAACCTATACTTTGTTTCAGGCGAGTTCCCCATTCAAATGCATGTAACAGTGAGAAACGCATTGTCTTGGCGAAATAAAGCGTTTTTGTACAACTTCATATAAATCGCTGTAACTTTTGATAGAAGACTCAGACAAACATGTTTATGGCTTTATCTTATGGAACTCAATATCCCCGTGCTGGGCAAACAGAACAGGTTTTGCAGCCGTTTGAGCTAAGATTTTAAAATTATTCACATAATGAAAACCTATACTTTGTTTCAGGCGAGTTCCCCATTCAAATGCATGTAACAGTGAGAAACGCATTGTCTTGGCGAAATAAAGCGTTTTTGTACCACTTCATATAAATCGCTGTAACTTTTGATAGAAGACTCAGACAAACATGTTTATGGCTTTATCTTATAGAACTCAATATCCCCGTGCTGGGCAAACAGAACAGGTTTTGCAGCTGTTTGAGCTAAGATTTTAAAATTATTCACATAATGAAAACCTATACTTTGTTTCAGGCGAGTTCCCCATTCAAATGCATGTAACAGTGAGAAACGCATTGTCTTGGCGAAATAAAGCGTTTTTGTACAACTTCATATAAATCGCTGTAACTTTTGATAGAAGACTCAGACAAACATGTTTATGGCTTTATCTTATGGAACTCAATATCCCCGTGCTGGGCAAACAGGTTTTGCAGCCGTTTGAGCTAAGATTTTAAAATTATTCACATAATGAAAACCTATACTTTGTTTCAGGCGAGTTTCCCATTCAAATGCATGTTGTTACATGAGAAACGCATTGTCTTGGCGAAATAAAGCGTTTTTGTACAACTTCATATAAATCGCTGTAACTTTTGATAGAAGACTCAGACAAACATGTTTATGGCTTTATCTTATGGAACTCAATATCCCCGTGCTGGGCAAACAGGTTTTGCAGCCGTTTGAGCTAAGATTTTAAAATTATTCACATAATGAAAACCTATACTTTGTTTCAGGCGAGTTCCCCATTCAAATGCATGTAACAGTGAGAAACGCATTGTCTTGGCGAAATAAAGCGTTTTTGTACAACTTCATATAAATCGCTGTAACTTTTGATAGAAGACTCAGACAAACATGTTTATGGCTTTATCTTATAGAACTCAATATCCCCGTGCTGGGCAAACAGAACAGGTTTTTGCAGCTGTTTGAGCTAAGATTTTAAAATTATTCACATAATGAAAACCTATACTTTGTTTCAGGCGAGTTCCCCATTCAAATGCATGTAACAGTGAGAAACGCATTGTCTTGGCGAAATAAAGCGTTTTTGTACAACTTCATATAAATCGCTGTAACTTTTGATAGAAGACTCAGACAAACATGTTTATGGCTTTATCTTATGGAACTCAATATCCCCGTGCTGGGCAAACAGGTTTTGCAGCCGTTTGAGCTAAGATTTTAAAATTATTCACATAATGAAAACCTATACTTTGTTTCAGGCGAGTTTCCCATTCAAATGCATGTTGTTACATGAGAAACGCATTGTCTTGGCGAAATAAAGCGTTTTTGTACAACTTCATATAAATCGCTGTAACTTTTGATAGAAGACTCAGACAAACATGTTTATGGCTTTATCTTATGGAACTCAATATCCCCGTGCTGGGCAAACAGGTTTTGCAGCCGTTTGAGCTAAGATTTTAAAATTATTCACATAATGAAAACCTATACTTTGTTTCAGGCGAGTTTCCCATTCAAATGCATGTAACCGTGAGAAACGCATTGTCTTGGCGAAATAAAGCGTTTTTGAACAACTTCATGTAAATCGCTGTAACTTTTGATATAAGACTCAGACAAACATGTTTATGGCTTTATCTTATAGAACTCAATATCCCCGTGCTGGGCAAACAGGTTTTGCAGCTGTTTGAGCTAAGATTTCCAAGTTATACACATAATGAAAACCTATACTTTGTTTCGGTCGAGTTCCCCATTCAAATGCATGTAACAGTGAGAAACGCATTGTCTTGGCGAAATAAAGCGTTTTTGTACAACTTCATATAAATCGCTGTAACTTTTGATAGAAGACTCAGACAAACATGTTTATGGCTTTATCTTATGGAACTCAATATCCCCGTGCTGGGCAAACAGGTTTTGCAGCCGTTTGAGCTAAGATTTTAAAATTATTCACATAATGAAAACCTATACTTTGTTTCAGGCGAGTTCCCCATTCAAATGCATGTAACAGTGAGAAACGCATTGTCTTGGCGAAATAAAGCGTTTTTGAACAACTTCATGTAAATCGCTGTAACTTTTGATAGAAGACTCAGACAAACATGTTTATGGCTTTATCTTATAGAACTCAATATCCCCGTGCTGGGCAAACAGAACAGGTTTTGCAGCCGTTTGAGCTAAGATTTTAAAATTATTCACATAATGAAAACCTATACTTTGTTTCAGGCGAGTTCCCCATTCAAATGCATGTAACAGTGAGAAACGCATTGTCTTGGCGAAATAAAGCGTTTTTGTACCACTTCATATAAATCGCTGTAACTTTTGATAGAAGACTCAGACAAACATGTTTATGGCTTTATCTTATAGAACTCAATATCCCCGTGCTGGGCAAACAGAACAGGTTTTGCAGCTGTTTGAGCTAAGATTTTAAAATTATTCACATAATGAAAACCTATACTTTGTTTCAGGCGAGTTTCCCATTCAAATGCATGTAACAGTGAGAAACGCATTGTCTTGGCGAAATAAAGCGTTTTTGAACAACTTCATATAAATCGCTGTAACTTTTGATAGAAGACTCAGACAAACATGTTTATGGCTTTATCTTATAGAACTCAATATCCCCGTGCTGGGCAAACAGAACAGGTTTTGCAGCCCTTTGAGCTAAGATTTTAAAATTATTCACATAATGAAAACCTATACTTTGTTTCAGGCGAGTTCCCCATTCAAATGCATGTAACAGTGAGAAACGCATTGTCTTGGCGAAATAAAGCGTTTTTGTACCACTTCATATAAATCGCTGTAACTTTTGATAGAAGACTCAGACAAACATGTTTATGGCTTTATCTTATAGAACTCAATATCCCCGTGCTGGGCAAACAGAACAGGTTTTGCAGCTGTTTGAGCTAAGATTTTAAAATTATTCACATAATGAAAACCTATACTTTGTTTCAGGCGAGTTCCCCATTCAAATGCATGTAACAGTGAGAAACGCATTGTCTTGGCGAAATAAAGCGTTTTTGTACAACTTCATATAAATCGCTGTAACTTTTGATAGAAGACTCAGACAAACATGTTTATGGCTTTATCTTATAGAACTCAATATCCCCGTGCTGGGCAAACAGAACAGGTTTTGCAGCCGTTTGAGCTAAGATTTTAAAATTATTCACATAATGAAAACCTATACTTTGTTTCAGGCGAGTTCCCCATTCAAATGCATGTAACAGTGAGAAACGCATTGTCTTGGCGAAATAAAGCGTTTTTGTACAACTTCATATAAATCGCTGTAACTTTTGATAGAAGACTCAGACAAACATGTTTATGGCTTTATCTTATGGAACTCAATATCCCCGTGCTGGGCAAACAGGTTTTGCAGCCGTTTGAGCTAAGATTTTAAAATTATTCACATAATGAAAACCTATACTTTGTTTCAGGCGAGTTCCCCATTCAAATGCATGTAACAGTGAGAAACGCATTGTCTTGGCGAAATAAAGCGTTTTTGTACAACTTCATATAAATCGCTGTAACTTTTGATAGAAGACTCAGACAAACATGTTTATGGCTTTATCTTATGGAACTCAATATCCCCGTGCTGGGCAAACAGAACAGGTTTTGCAGCCGTTTGAGCTAAGATTTTCAAGTTATACACATAATGAAAACCTATACTTTGTTTCAGGCGAGTTCCCCATTCAAATGCATGTAACAGTGAGAAACGCATTGTCTTGGCGAAATAAAGCGTTTTTGTACAACTTCATATAAATCGCTGTAACTTTTGATAGAAGACTCAGACAAACATGTTTATGGCTTTATCTTATAGAACTCAATATCCCCGTGCTGGGCAAACAGGTTTTGCAGCTGTGTGAGCTAAGATTTCCAAGTTATACACATAATGAAAACCTATACTTTGTTTCGGTCGAGTTCCCCATTCAAATGCATGTAACAATGAGAAACGCACTGTCTTGGCGAAAGAAAGCGTTTTTGTACAACTTCATATAAATCGCTGTGACTTTTGATAGAAGACTCAGACAAACATGTTTATGGCTTTATCTTATAGAACTCAATATCCCCGTGCTGGGCAAACAGAACAGGTTTTGCAGCCGTTTGAGCTAAGATTTTAAAATTATTCACATAATGAAAACCTATACTTTGTTTCAGGCGAGTTCCCCATTCAAATGCATGTAACAGTGAGAAACGCATTGTCTTGGCGAAATAAAGCGTTTTTGTACAACTTCATATAAATCGCTGTAACTTTTGATAGAAGACTCAGACAAACATGTTTATGGCTTTATCTTATGGAACTCAATATCCCCGTGCTGGGCAAACAGGTTTTGCAGCCGTTTGAGCTAAGATTTTAAAATTATTCACATAATGAAAACCTATACTTTGTTTCAGGCGAGTTTCCCATTCAAATGCATGTAACAGTGAGAAACACACTGTCTTGGCGAAATAAAGCGTTTTTGAACAACTTCATATAAATCACTGTAACTTTTGATAGAAGACTCAGACAAACATGTTTATGGCTTTATCTTATAGAACTCAATATCCCCGTGCTGGGCAAACAGGTTTTGCAGCCGTTTGAGCTAAGATTTTAAAATTATTCACATAATGAAAACCTATACTTTGTCTCGGGTGAGTTTCCCATTCAAATGCATGTAGCAGTGAGAAACACATTGTCTTGGCGAAATAAAGCGTTTTGTACAACTTCATATAAATCGCTGTAACTTTTGATAGAAGACTCAGACAAACATGTTTATGGCTTTATCTTATAGAACTCAATATCCCCGTGCTGGGCAAACAGAACAGGTTTTGCAGCCGTTTGAGCTAAGATTTTAAAATTATTCACATAATGAAAACCTATACTTTGTTTCAGGCGAGTTCCCCATTCAAATGCATGTAACAGTGAGAAACGCATTGTCTTGGCGAAATAAAGCGTTTTTGTACAACTTCATATAAATCGCTGTAACTTTTGATAGAAGACTCAGACAAACATGTTTATGGCTTTATCTTATGGAACTCAATATCCCCGTGCTGGGCAAACAGGTTTTGCAGCCGTTTGAGCTAAGATTTTAAAATTATTCACATAATGAAAACCTATACTTTGTTTCAGGCGAGTTCCCCATTCAAATGCATGTAACAGTGAGAAACGCATTGTCTTGGCGAAATAAAGCGTTTTTGTACAACTTCATATAAATCGCTGTAACTTTTGATAGAAGACTCAGACAAACATGTTTATGGCTTTATCTTATGGAACTCAATATCCCCGTGCTGGGCAAACAGGTTTTGCAGCCGTTTGAGCTAAGATTTTAAAATTATTCACATAATGAAAACCTATACTTTGTTTCAGGCGAGTTTCCCATTCAAATGCATGTAACAGTGAGAAACGCATTGTCTTGGCGAAATAAAGCGTTTTTGTACAACTTCATATAAATCGCTGTAACTTTTGATAGAAGACTCAGACAAACATGTTTATGGCTTTATCTTATGGAACTCAATATCCCCGTGCTGGGCAAACAGGTTTTGCAGCCCTTTGAGCTAAGATTTTAAAATTATTCACATAATGAAAACCTATACTTTGTTTCAGGCGAGTTCCCCATTCAAATGCATGTAACAGTGAGAAACGCATTGTCTTGGCGAAATAAAGCGTTTTTGTACAACTTCATATAAATCGCTGTAACTTTTGATAGAAGACTCAGACAAACATGTTTATGGCTTTATCTTATGGAACTCAATATCCCCGTGCTGGGCAAACAGAACAGGTTTTGCAGCCGTTTGAGCTAAGATTTTAAAATTATTCACATAATGAAAACCTATACTTTGTTTCAGGCGAGTTCCCCATTCAAATGCATGTAACAGTGAGAAACGCATTGTCTTGGCGAAATAAAGCGTTTTTGTACCACTTCATATAAATCGCTGTAACTTTTGATAGAAGACTCAGACAAACATGTTTATGGCTTTATCTTATAGAACTCAATATCCCCGTGCTGGGCAAACAGAACAGGTTTTGCAGCTGTTTGAGCTAAGATTTTAAAATTATTCACATAATGAAAACCTATACTTTGTTTCAGGCGAGTTCCCCATTCAAATGCATGTAACAGTGAGAAACGCATTGTCTTGGCGAAATAAAGCGTTTTTGTACAACTTCATATAAATCGCTGTAACTTTTGATAGAAGACTCAGACAAACATGTTTATGGCTTTATCTTATGGAACTCAATATCCCCGTGCTGGGCAAACAGGTTTTGCAGCCGTTTGAGCTAAGATTTTAAAATTATTCACATAATGAAAACCTATACTTTGTTTCAGGCGAGTTTCCCATTCAAATGCATGTTGTTACATGAGAAACGCATTGTCTTGGCGAAATAAAGCGTTTTTGTACAACTTCATATAAATCGCTGTAACTTTTGATAGAAGACTCAGACAAACATGTTTATGGCTTTATCTTATGGAACTCAATATCCCCGTGCTGGGCAAACAGGTTTTGCAGCCGTTTGAGCTAAGATTTTAAAATTATTCACATAATGAAAACCTATACTTTGTTTCAGGCGAGTTCCCCATTCAAATGCATGTAACAGTGAGAAACGCATTGTCTTGGCGAAATAAAGCGTTTTTGTACAACTTCATATAAATCGCTGTAACTTTTGATAGAAGACTCAGACAAACATGTTTATGGCTTTATCTTATGGAACTCAATATCCCCGTGCTGGGCAAACAGAACAGGTTTTGCAGCCGTTTGAGCTAAGATTTTAAAATTATTCACATAATGAAAACCTATACTTTGTTTCAGGCGAGTTCCCCATTCAAATGCATGTAACAGTGAGAAACGCATTGTCTTGGCGAAATAAAGCGTTTTTGTACAACTTCATATAAATCGCTGTAACTTTTGATAGAAGACTCAGACAAACATGTTTATGGCTTTATCTTATGGAACTCAATATCCCCGTGCTGGGCAAACAGGTTTTGCAGCCGTTTGAGCTAAGATTTTAAAATTATTCACATAATGAAAACCTATACTTTGTTTCAGGCGAGTTCCCCATTCAAATGCATGTAACAGTGAGAAACGCATTGTCTTGGCGAAATAAAGCGTTTTTGTACAACTTCATATAAATCGCTGTAACTTTTGATAGAAGACTCAGACAAACATGTTTATGGCTTTATCTTATGGAACTCAATATCCCCGTGCTGGGCAAACAGAACAGGTTTTGCAGCCGTTTGAGCTAAGATTTTAAAATTATTCACATAATGAAAACCTATACTTTGTTTCAGGCGAGTTCCCCATTCAAATGCATGTAACAGTGAGAAACGCATTGTCTTGGCGAAATAAAGCGTTTTTGTACAACTTCATATAAATCGCTGTAACTTTTGATAGAAGACTCAGACAAACATGTTTATGGCTTTATCTTATAGAACTCAATATCCCCGTGCTGGGCAAACAGGTTTTGCAGCTGTGTGAGCTAAGATTTCCAAGTTATACACATAATGAAAACCTATACTTTGTTTCGGTCGAGTTCCCCATTCAAATGCATGTAACAATGAGAAACGCACTGTCTTGGCGAAAGAAAGCGTTTTTGTACAACTTCATATAAATCGCTGTGACTTTTGATAGAAGACTCAGACAAACATGTTTATGGCTTTATCTTATAGAACTCAATATCCCCGTGCTGGGCAAACAGAACAGGTTTTGCAGCCGTTTGAGCTAAGATTTTAAAATTATTCACATAATGAAAACCTATACTTTGTTTCAGGCGAGTTCCCCATTCAAATGCATGTAACAGTGAGAAACGCATTGTCTTGGCGAAATAAAGCGTTTTTGTACAACTTCATATAAATCGCTGTAACTTTTGATAGAAGACTCAGACAAACATGTTTATGGCTTTATCTTATGGAACTCAATATCCCCGTGCTGGGCAAACAGGTTTTGCAGCCGTTTGAGCTAAGATTTTAAAATTATTCACATAATGAAAACCTATACTTTGTTTCAGGCGAGTTTCCCATTCAAATGCATGTAACAGTGAGAAACACACTGTCTTGGCGAAATAAAGCGTTTTTGAACAACTTCATATAAATCACTGTAACTTTTGATAGAAGACTCAGACAAACATGTTTATGGCTTTATCTTATAGAACTCAATATCCCCGTGCTGGGCAAACAGGTTTTGCAGCCGTTTGAGCTAAGATTTTAAAATTATTCACATAATGAAAACCTATACTTTGTCTCGGGTGAGTTTCCCATTCAAATGCATGTAGCAGTGAGAAACACATTGTCTTGGCGAAATAAAGCGTTTTGTACAACTTCATATAAATCGCTGTAACTTTTGATAGAAGACTCAGACAAACATGTTTATGGCTTTATCTTATAGAACTCAATATCCCCGTGCTGGGCAAACAGAACAGGTTTTGCAGCCGTTTGAGCTAAGATTTTAAAATTATTCACATAATGAAAACCTATACTTTGTTTCAGGCGAGTTCCCCATTCAAATGCATGTAACAGTGAGAAACGCATTGTCTTGGCGAAATAAAGCGTTTTTGTACAACTTCATATAAATCGCTGTAACTTTTGATAGAAGACTCAGACAAACATGTTTATGGCTTTATCTTATGGAACTCAATATCCCCGTGCTGGGCAAACAGGTTTTGCAGCCGTTTGAGCTAAGATTTTAAAATTATTCACATAATGAAAACCTATACTTTGTTTCAGGCGAGTTCCCCATTCAAATGCATGTAACAGTGAGAAACGCATTGTCTTGGCGAAATAAAGCGTTTTTGTACAACTTCATATAAATCGCTGTAACTTTTGATAGAAGACTCAGACAAACATGTTTATGGCTTTATCTTATGGAACTCAATATCCCCGTGCTGGGCAAACAGGTTTTGCAGCCGTTTGAGCTAAGATTTTAAAATTATTCACATAATGAAAACCTATACTTTGTTTCAGGCGAGTTTCCCATTCAAATGCATGTAACAGTGAGAAACGCATTGTCTTGGCGAAATAAAGCGTTTTTGTACAACTTCATATAAATCGCTGTAACTTTTGATAGAAGACTCAGACAAACATGTTTATGGCTTTATCTTATGGAACTCAATATCCCCGTGCTGGGCAAACAGGTTTTGCAGCCCTTTGAGCTAAGATTTTAAAATTATTCACATAATGAAAACCTATACTTTGTTTCAGGCGAGTTCCCCATTCAAATGCATGTAACAGTGAGAAACGCATTGTCTTGGCGAAATAAAGCGTTTTTGTACAACTTCATATAAATCGCTGTAACTTTTGATAGAAGACTCAGACAAACATGTTTATGGCTTTATCTTATGGAACTCAATATCCCCGTGCTGGGCAAACAGAACAGGTTTTGCAGCCGTTTGAGCTAAGATTTTAAAATTATTCACATAATGAAAACCTATACTTTGTTTCAGGCGAGTTCCCCATTCAAATGCATGTAACAGTGAGAAACGCATTGTCTTGGCGAAATAAAGCGTTTTTGTACCACTTCATATAAATCGCTGTAACTTTTGATAGAAGACTCAGACAAACATGTTTATGGCTTTATCTTATAGAACTCAATATCCCCGTGCTGGGCAAACAGAACAGGTTTTGCAGCTGTTTGAGCTAAGATTTTAAAATTATTCACATAATGAAAACCTATACTTTGTTTCAGGCGAGTTCCCCATTCAAATGCATGTAACAGTGAGAAACGCATTGTCTTGGCGAAATAAAGCGTTTTTGTACAACTTCATATAAATCGCTGTAACTTTTGATAGAAGACTCAGACAAACATGTTTATGGCTTTATCTTATGGAACTCAATATCCCCGTGCTGGGCAAACAGGTTTTGCAGCCGTTTGAGCTAAGATTTTAAAATTATTCACATAATGAAAACCTATACTTTGTTTCAGGCGAGTTTCCCATTCAAATGCATGTTGTTACATGAGAAACGCATTGTCTTGGCGAAATAAAGCGTTTTTGTACAACTTCATATAAATCGCTGTAACTTTTGATAGAAGACTCAGACAAACATGTTTATGGCTTTATCTTATGGAACTCAATATCCCCGTGCTGGGCAAACAGGTTTTGCAGCCGTTTGAGCTAAGATTTTAAAATTATTCACATAATGAAAACCTATACTTTGTTTCAGGCGAGTTCCCCATTCAAATGCATGTAACAGTGAGAAACGCATTGTCTTGGCGAAATAAAGCGTTTTTGTACAACTTCATATAAATCGCTGTAACTTTTGATAGAAGACTCAGACAAACATGTTTATGGCTTTATCTTATGGAACTCAATATCCCCGTGCTGGGCAAACAGAACAGGTTTTGCAGCCGTTTGAGCTAAGATTTTAAAATTATTCACATAATGAAAACCTATACTTTGTTTCAGGCGAGTTCCCCATTCAAATGCATGTAACAGTGAGAAACGCATTGTCTTGGCGAAATAAAGCGTTTTTGTACAACTTCATATAAATCGCTGTAACTTTTGATAGAAGACTCAGACAAACATGTTTATGGCTTTATCTTATGGAACTCAATATCCCCGTGCTGGGCAAACAGGTTTTGCAGCCGTTTGAGCTAAGATTTTAAAATTATTCACATAATGAAAACCTATACTTTGTTTCAGGCGAGTTCCCCATTCAAATGCATGTAACAGTGAGAAACGCATTGTCTTGGCGAAATAAAGCGTTTTTGTACAACTTCATATAAATCGCTGTAACTTTTGATAGAAGACTCAGACAAACATGTTTATGGCTTTATCTTATAGAACTCAATATCCCCGTGCTGGGCAAACAGGTTTTGCAGCTGTGTGAGCTAAGATTTCCAAGTTATACACATAATGAAAACCTATACTTTGTTTCGGTCGAGTTCTCCATTCAAATGCATGTAACAATGAGAAACGCACTGTCTTGGCGAAAGAAAGCGTTTTTGTACAACTTCATATAAATCGCTGTGACTTTTGATAGAAGACTCAGACAAACATGTTTATGGCTTTATCTTATAGAACTCAATATCCCCGTGCTGGGCAAACAGAACAGGTTTTGCAGCCGTTTGAGCTAAGATTTTAAAATTATTCACATAATGAAAACCTATACTTTGTTTCAGGCGAGTTCCCCATTCAAATGCATGTAACAGTGAGAAACGCATTGTCTTGGCGAAATAAAGCGTTTTTGTACAACTTCATATAAATCGCTGTAACTTTTGATAGAAGACTCAGACAAACATGTTTATGGCTTTATCTTATGGAACTCAATATCCCCGTGCTGGGCAAACAGGTTTTGCAGCCGTTTGAGCTAAGATTTTAAAATTATTCACATAATGAAAACCTATACTTTGTTTCAGGCGAGTTTCCCATTCAAATGCATGTAACAGTGAGAAACACACTGTCTTGGCGAAATAAAGCGTTTTTGAACAACTTCATATAAATCACTGTAACTTTTGATAGAAGACTCAGACAAACATGTTTATGGCTTTATCTTATAGAACTCAATATCCCCGTGCTGGGCAAACAGGTTTTGCAGCCGTTTGAGCTAAGATTTTAAAATTATTCACATAATGAAAACCTATACTTTGTCTCGGGTGAGTTTCCCATTCAAATGCATGTAGCAGTGAGAAACACATTGTCTTGGCGAAATAAAGCGTTTTGTACAACTTCATATAAATCGCTGTAACTTTTGATAGAAGACTCAGACAAACATGTTTATGGCTTTATCTTATAGAACTCAATATCCCCGTGCTGGGCAAACAGAACAGGTTTTGCAGCCGTTTGAGCTAAGATTTTAAAATTATTCACATAATGAAAACCTATACTTTGTTTCAGGCGAGTTCCCCATTCAAATGCATGTAACAGTGAGAAACGCATTGTCTTGGCGAAATAAAGCGTTTTTGAACAACTTCATATAAATCGCTGTAACTTTTGATAGAAGACTCAGACAAACATGTTTATGGCTTTATCTTATAGAACTCAATATCCCGTGCTGGGCAAACAGAACAGGTTTTGCAGCCCTTTGAGCTAAGATTTTAAAATTATTCACATAATGAAAACCTATACTTTGTTTCAGGCGAGTTTCCCATTCAAATGCATGTAACAGTGAGAAACGCATTGTCTTGGCGAAATAAAGCGTTTTTGTACAACTTCATATAAATCGCTGTAACTTTTGATAGAAGACTCAGACAAACATGTTTATGGCTTTATCTTATGGAACTCAATATCCCCGTGCTGGGCAAACAGGTTTTGCAGCCGTTTGAGCTAAGATTTTAAAATTATTCACATAATGAAAACCTATACTTTGTTTCAGGCGAGTTCCCCATTCAAATGCATGTAACAGTGAGAAACGCATTGTCTTGGCGAAATAAAGCGTTTTTGTACAACTTCATATAAATCGCTGTAACTTTTGATAGAAGACTCAGACAAACATGTTTATGGCTTTATCTTATGGAACTCAATATCCCCGTGCTGGGCAAACAGGTTTTGCAGCCGTTTGAGCTAAGATTTTAAAATTATTCACATAATGAAAACCGATACTTTGTTTCAGGCGAGTTTCCCATTCAAATGCATGTAACAGTGAGAAACGCATTGTCTTGGCGAAATAAAGCGTTTTTGTACAACTTCATATAAATCGCTGTAACTTTTGATAGAAGACTCAGACAAACATGTTTATGGCTTTATCTTATGGAACTCAATATCCCCGTGCTGGGCAAACAGGTTTTGCAGCCCTTTGAGCTAAGATTTTAAAATTATTCACATAATGAAAACCTATACTTTGTTTCAGGCGAGTTCCCCATTCAAATGCATGTAACAGTGAGAAACGCATTGTCTTGGCGAAATAAAGCGTTTTTGTACAACTTCATATAAATCGCTGTAACTTTTGATAGAAGACTCAGACAAACATGTTTATGGCTTTATCTTATGGAACTCAATATCCCCGTGCTGGGCAAACAGAACAGGTTTTGCAGCCGTTTGAGCTAAGATTTTAAAATTATTCACATAATGAAAACCTATACTTTGTTTCAGGCGAGTTCCCCATTCAAATGCATGTAACAGTGAGAAACGCATTGTCTTGGCGAAATAAAGCGTTTTTGTACCACTTCATATAAATCGCTGTAACTTTTGATAGAAGACTCAGACAAACATGTTTATGGCTTTATCTTATAGAACTCAATATCCCCGTGCTGG
The DNA here is from genome assembly GCF_963969265.1 of Rhamphochromis sp. 'chilingali'. Lineage (NCBI taxonomy): Eukaryota > Metazoa > Chordata > Actinopteri > Cichliformes > Cichlidae > Rhamphochromis > Rhamphochromis sp. 'chilingali'. The sequence continues at coordinate 10,602,548 of NC_137937.1, read as the reverse complement.
GCAAACAGAACAGGTTTTGCAGCTGTTTGAGCTAAGATTTTAAAATTATTCACATAATGAAAACCTATACTTTGTTTCAGGCGAGTTCCCCATTCAAATGCATGTAACAGTGAGAAACGCATTGTCTTGGCGAAATAAAGCGTTTTTGTACAACTTCATATAAATCGCTGTAACTTTTGATAGAAGACTCAGACAAACATGTTTATGGCTTTATCTTATGGAACTCAATATCCCCGTGCTGGGCAAACAGGTTTTGCAGCCGTTTGAGCTAAGATTTTAAAATTATTCACATAATGAAAACCTATACTTTGTTTCAGGCGAGTTTCCCATTCAAATGCATGTAACAGTGAGAAACGCATTGTCTTGGCGAAATAAAGCGTTTTTGTACAACTTCATATAAATCGCTGTAACTTTTGATAGAAGACTCAGACAAACATGTTTATGGCTTTATCTTATGGAACTCAATATCCCCGTGCTGGGCAAACAGAACAGGTTTTGCAGCCGTTTGAGCTAAGATTTTAAAATTATTCACATAATGAAAACCTATACTTTGTTTCAGGCGAGTTCCCCATTCAAATGCATGTAACAGTGAGAAACGCATTGTCTTGGCGAAATAAAGCGTTTTTGTACAACTTCATATAAATCGCTGTAACTTTTGATAGAAGACTCAGACAAACATGTTTATGGCTTTATCTTATGGAACTCAATATCCCCGTGCTGGGCAAACAGGTTTTGCAGCCGTTTGAGCTAAGATTTTAAAATTATTCACATAATGAAAACCTATACTTTGTTTCAGGCGAGTTCCCCATTCAAATGCATGTAACAGTGAGAAACGCATTGTCTTGGCGAAATAAAGCGTTTTTGTACAACTTCATATAAATCGCTGTAACTTTTGATAGAAGACTCAGACAAACATGTTTATGGCTTTATCTTATGGAACTCAATATCCCCGTGCTGGGCAAACAGAACAGGTTTTGCAGCCGTTTGAGCTAAGATTTTAAAATTATTCACATAATGAAAACCTATACTTTGTTTCAGGCGAGTTCCCCATTCAAATGCATGTAACAGTGAGAAACGCATTGTCTTGGCGAAATAAAGCGTTTTTGTACAACTTCATATAAATCGCTGTAACTTTTGATAGAAGACTCAGACAAACATGTTTATGGCTTTATCTTATAGAACTCAATATCCCCGTGCTGGGCAAACAGGTTTTGCAGCTGTGTGAGCTAAGATTTCCAAGTTATACACATAATGAAAACCTATACTTTGTTTCGGTCGAGTTCCCCATTCAAATGCATGTAACAATGAGAAACGCACTGTCTTGGCGAAAGAAAGCGTTTTTGTACAACTTCATATAAATCGCTGTGACTTTTGATAGAAGACTCAGACAAACATGTTTATGGCTTTATCTTATAGAACTCAATATCCCCGTGCTGGGCAAACAGAACAGGTTTTGCAGCCGTTTGAGCTAAGATTTTAAAATTATTCACATAATGAAAACCTATACTTTGTTTCAGGCGAGTTCCCCATTCAAATGCATGTAACAGTGAGAAACGCATTGTCTTGGCGAAATAAAGCGTTTTTGTACAACTTCATATAAATCGCTGTAACTTTTGATAGAAGACTCAGACAAACATGTTTATGGCTTTATCTTATGGAACTCAATATCCCCGTGCTGGGCAAACAGGTTTTGCAGCCGTTTGAGCTAAGATTTTAAAATTATTCACATAATGAAAACCTATACTTTGTTTCAGGCGAGTTTCCCATTCAAATGCATGTAACAGTGAGAAACACACTGTCTTGGCGAAATAAAGCGTTTTTGAACAACTTCATATAAATCACTGTAACTTTTGATAGAAGACTCAGACAAACATGTTTATGGCTTTATCTTATAGAACTCAATATCCCCGTGCTGGGCAAACAGGTTTTGCAGCCGTTTGAGCTAAGATTTTAAAATTATTCACATAATGAAAACCTATACTTTGTCTCGGGTGAGTTTCCCATTCAAATGCATGTAGCAGTGAGAAACACATTGTCTTGGCGAAATAAAGCGTTTTGTACAACTTCATATAAATCGCTGTAACTTTTGATAGAAGACTCAGACAAACATGTTTATGGCTTTATCTTATGGAACTCAATATCCCCGTGCTGGGCAAACAGGTTTTGCAGCCGTTTGAGCTAAGATTTTAAAATTATTCACATAATGAAAACCTATACTTTGTTTCAGGCGAGTTTCCCATTCAAATGCATGTTGTTACATGAGAAACGCATTGTCTTGGCGAAATAAAGCGTTTTTGTACAACTTCATATAAATCGCTGTAACTTTTGATAGAAGACTCAGACAAACATGTTTATGGCTTTATCTTATGGAACTCAATATCCCCGTGCTGGGCAAACAGAACAGGTTTTGCAGCCGTTTGAGCTAAGATTTTAAAATTATTCACATAATGAAAACCTATACTTTGTTTCAGGCGAGTTCCCCATTCAAATGCATGTAACAGTGAGAAACGCATTGTCTTGGCGAAATAAAGCGTTTTTGTACAACTTCATATAAATCGCTGTAACTTTTGATAGAAGACTCAGACAAACATGTTTATGGCTTTATCTTATGGAACTCAATATCCCCGTGCTGGGCAAACAGGTTTTGCAGCCGTTTGAGCTAAGATTTTAAAATTATTCACATAATGAAAACCTATACTTTGTTTCAGGTGAGTTCCCCATTCAAATGCATGTAACAGTGAGAAACGCATTGTCTTGGCGAAATAAAGCGTTTTTGTACAACTTCATATAAATCGCTGTAACTTTTGATAGAAGACTCAGACAAACATGTTTATGGCTTTATCTTATGGAACTCAATATCCCCGTGCTGGGCAAACAGAACAGGTTTTGCAGCCGTTTGAGCTAAGATTTTAAAATTATTCACATAATGAAAACCTATACTTTGTTTCAGGCGAGTTCCCCATTCAAATGCATGTAACAGTGAGAAACGCATTGTCTTGGCGAAATAAAGCGTTTTTGTACAACTTCATATAAATCGCTGTAACTTTTGATAGAAGACTCAGACAAACATGTTTATGGCTTTATCTTATGGAACTCAATATCCCCGTGCTGGGCAAACAGGTTTTGCAGCCGTTTGAGCTAAGATTTTAAAATTATTCACATAATGAAAACCTATACTTTGTTTCAGGCGAGTTCCCCATTCAAATGCATGTAACAGTGAGAAACGCATTGTCTTGGCGAAATAAAGCGTTTTTGTACAACTTCATATAAATCGCTGTAACTTTTGATAGAAGACTCAGACAAACATGTTTATGGCTTTATCTTATGGAACTCAATATCCCCGTGCTGGGCAAACAGGTTTTGCAGCCGTTTGAGCTAAGATTTTAAAATTATTCACATAATGAAAACCTATACTTTGTTTCAGGCGAGTTTCCCATTCAAATGCATGTAACAGTGAGAAACACACTGTCTTGGCGAAATAAAGCGTTTTTGAACAACTTCATATAAATCACTGTAACTTTTGATAGAAGACTCAGACAAACATGTTTATGGCTTTATCTTATAGAACTCAATATCCCCGTGCTGGGCAAACAGGTTTTGCAGCCGTTTGAGCTAAGATTTTAAAATTATTCACATAATGAAAACCTATACTTTGTCTCGGGTGAGTTTCCCATTCAAATGCATGTAGCAGTGAGAAACACATTGTCTTGGCGAAATAAAGCGTTTTGTACAACTTCATATAAATCGCTGTAACTTTTGATAGAAGACTCAGACAAACATGTTTATGGCTTTATCTTATAGAACTCAATATCCCCGTGCTGGGCAAACAGAACAGGTTTTGCAGCCGTTTGAGCTAAGATTTTAAAATTATTCACATAATGAAAACCTATACTTTGTTTCAGGCGAGTTCCCCATTCAAATGCATGTAACAGTGAGAAACGCATTGTCTTGGCGAAATAAAGCGTTTTTGTACAACTTCATATAAATCGCTGTAACTTTTGATAGAAGACTCAGACAAACATGTTTATGGCTTTATCTTATGGAACTCAATATCCCCGTGCTGGGCAAACAGGTTTTGCAGCCGTTTGAGCTAAGATTTTAAAATTATTCACATAATGAAAACCTATACTTTGTTTCAGGTGAGTTCCCCATTCAAATGCATGTAACAGTGAGAAACGCATTGTCTTGGCGAAATAAAGCGTTTTTGTACAACTTCATATAAATCGCTGTAACTTTTGATAGAAGACTCAGACAAACATGTTTATGGCTTTATCTTATGGAACTCAATATCCCCGTGCTGGGCAAACAGAACAGGTTTTGCAGCCGTTTGAGCTAAGATTTTAAAATTATTCACATAATGAAAACCTATACTTTGTTTCAGGCGAGTTCCCCATTCAAATGCATGTAACAGTGAGAAACGCATTGTCTTGGCGAAATAAAGCGTTTTTGTACAACTTCATATAAATCGCTGTAACTTTTGATAGAAGACTCAGACAAACATGTTTATGGCTTTATCTTATGGAACTCAATATCCCCGTGCTGGGCAAACAGGTTTTGCAGCCGTTTGAGCTAAGATTTTAAAATTATTCACATAATGAAAACCTATACTTTGTTTCAGGCGAGTTCCCCATTCAAATGCATGTAACAGTGAGAAACGCATTGTCTTGGCGAAATAAAGCGTTTTTGTACAACTTCATATAAATCGCTGTAACTTTTGATAGAAGACTCAGACAAACATGTTTATGGCTTTATCTTATGGAACTCAATATCCCCGTGCTGGGCAAACAGGTTTTGCAGCCGTTTGAGCTAAGATTTTAAAATTATTCACATAATGAAAACCTATACTTTGTTTCAGGCGAGTTTCCCATTCAAATGCATGTAACAGTGAGAAACACACTGTCTTGGCGAAATAAAGCGTTTTTGAACAACTTCATATAAATCACTGTAACTTTTGATAGAAGACTCAGACAAACATGTTTATGGCTTTATCTTATAGAACTCAATATCCCCGTGCTGGGCAAACAGGTTTTGCAGCCGTTTGAGCTAAGATTTTAAAATTATTCACATAATGAAAACCTATACTTTGTCTCGGGTGAGTTTCCCATTCAAATGCATGTAGCAGTGAGAAACACATTGTCTTGGCGAAATAAAGCGTTTTGTACAACTTCATATAAATCGCTGTAACTTTTGATAGAAGACTCAGACAAACATGTTTATGGCTTTATCTTATGGAACTCAATATCCCCGTGCTGGGCAAACAGGTTTTGCAGCCGTTTGAGCTAAGATTTTAAAATTATTCACATAATGAAAACCTATACTTTGTTTCAGGCGAGTTTCCCATTCAAATGCATGTAACAGTGAGAAACGCATTGTCTTGGCGAAATAAAGCGTTTTTGTACAACTTCATATAAATCGCTGTAACTTTTGATAGAAGACTCAGACAAACATGTTTATGGCTTTATCTTATGGAACTCAATATCCCCGTGCTGGGCAAACAGGTTTTGCAGCCCTTTGAGCTAAGATTTTAAAATTATTCACATAATGAAAACCTATACTTTGTTTCAGGCGAGTTCCCCATTCAAATGCATGTAACAGTGAGAAACGCATTGTCTTGGCGAAATAAAGCGTTTTTGAACAACTTCATGTAAATCGCTGTAACTTTTGATAGAAGACTCAGACAAACATGTTTATGGCTTTATCTTATAGAACTCAATATCCCCGTGCTGGGCAAACAGGTTTTGCAGCTGTGTGAGCTAAGATTTCCAAGTTATACACATAATGAAAACCTATACTTTGTTTCGGTCGAGTTCCCCATTCAAATGCATGTAACAATGAGAAACGCACTGTCTTGGCGAAAGAAAGCGTTTTTGTACAACTTCATATAAATCGCTGTGACTTTTGATAGAAGACTCAGACAAACATGTTTATGGCTTTATCTTATAGAACTCAATATCCCCGTGCTGGGCAAACAGAACAGGTTTTGCAGCCGTTTGAGCTAAGATTTTAAAATTATTCACATAATGAAAACCTATACTTTGTTTCAGGCGAGTTCCCCATTCAAATGCATGTAACAGTGAGAAACGCATTGTCTTGGCGAAATAAAGCGTTTTTGTACAACTTCATATAAATCGCTGTAACTTTTGATAGAAGACTCAGACAAACATGTTTATGGCTTTATCTTATGGAACTCAATATCCCCGTGCTGGGCAAACAGGTTTTGCAGCCGTTTGAGCTAAGATTTTAAAATTATTCACATAATGAAAACCTATACTTTGTTTCAGGCGAGTTTCCCATTCAAATGCATGTAACAGTGAGAAACACACTGTCTTGGCGAAATAAAGCGTTTTTGAACAACTTCATATAAATCACTGTAACTTTTGATAGAAGACTCAGACAAACATGTTTATGGCTTTATCTTATAGAACTCAATATCCCCGTGCTGGGCAAACAGGTTTTGCAGCCGTTTGAGCTAAGATTTTAAAATTATTCACATAATGAAAACCTATACTTTGTCTCGGGTGAGTTTCCCATTCAAATGCATGTAGCAGTGAGAAACACATTGTCTTGGCGAAATAAAGCGTTTTGTACAACTTCATATAAATCGCTGTAACTTTTGATAGAAGACTCAGACAAACATGTTTATGGCTTTATCTTATAGAACTCAATATCCCCGTGCTGGGCAAACAGAACAGGTTTTGCAGCCGTTTGAGCTAAGATTTTAAAATTATTCACATAATGAAAACCTATACTTTGTTTCAGGCGAGTTCCCCATTCAAATGCATGTAACAGTGAGAAACGCATTGTCTTGGCGAAATAAAGCGTTTTTGTACAACTTCATATAAATCGCTGTAACTTTTGATAGAAGACTCAGACAAACATGTTTATGGCTTTATCTTATGGAACTCAATATCCCCGTGCTGGGCAAACAGGTTTTGCAGCCGTTTGAGCTAAGATTTTAAAATTATTCACATAATGAAAACCTATACTTTGTTTCAGGCGAGTTCCCCATTCAAATGCATGTAACAGTGAGAAACGCATTGTCTTGGCGAAATAAAGCGTTTTTGTACAACTTCATATAAATCGCTGTAACTTTTGATAGAAGACTCAGACAAACATGTTTATGGCTTTATCTTATGGAACTCAATATCCCCGTGCTGGGCAAACAGGTTTTGCAGCCGTTTGAGCTAAGATTTTAAAATTATTCACATAATGAAAACCTATACTTTGTTTCAGGCGAGTTTCCCATTCAAATGCATGTAACAGTGAGAAACGCATTGTCTTGGCGAAATAAAGCGTTTTTGTACAACTTCATATAAATCGCTGTAACTTTTGATAGAAGACTCAGACAAACATGTTTATGGCTTTATCTTATGGAACTCAATATCCCCGTGCTGGGCAAACAGGTTTTGCAGCCCTTTGAGCTAAGATTTTAAAATTATTCACATAATGAAAACCTATACTTTGTTTCAGGCGAGTTCCCCATTCAAATGCATGTAACAGTGAGAAACGCATTGTCTTGGCGAAATAAAGCGTTTTTGAACAACTTCATGTAAATCGCTGTAACTTTTGATAGAAGACTCAGACAAACATGTTTATGGCTTTATCTTATAGAACTCAATATCCCCGTGCTGGGCAAACAGGTTTTGCAGCTGTGTGAGCTAAGATTTCCAAGTTATACACATAATGAAAACCTATACTTTGTTTCGGTCGAGTTCCCCATTCAAATGCATGTAACAATGAGAAACGCACTGTCTTGGCGAAAGAAAGCGTTTTTGTACAACTTCATATAAATCGCTGTGACTTTTGATAGAAGACTCAGACAAACATGTTTATGGCTTTATCTTATAGAACTCAATATCCCTGTGCTGGGCAAACAGAACAGGTTTTGCAGCCGTTTGAGCTAAGATTTTAAAATTATTCACATAATGAAAACCTATACTTTGTTTCAGGCGAGTTCCCCATTCAAATGCATGTAACAGTGAGAAAGCATTGTCTTGGCGAAATAAAGCGTTTTTGTACAACTTCATATAAATCGCTGTAACTTTTGATAGAAGACTCAGACAAACATGTTTATGGCTTTATCTTATAGAACTCAATATCCCCGTGCTGGGCAAACAGGTTTTGCAGCCGTTTGAGCTAAGATTTTAAAATTATTCACATAATGAAAACCTATACTTTGTTTCAGGCGAGTTCCCCATTCAAATGCATGTAACAGTGAGAAACGCATTGTCTTGGCGAAATAAAGCGTTTTTGTACAACTTCATATAAATCGCTGTAACTTTTGATAGAAGACTCAGACAAACATGTTTATGGCTTTATCTTATGGAACTCAATATCCCCGTGCTGGGCAAACAGGTTTTGCAGCCGTTTGAGCTAAGATTTTAAAATTATTCACATAATGAAAACCTATACTTTGTTTCAGGCGAGTTTCCCATTCAAATACATGTAACAGTGAGAAACGCATTGTCTTGGCGAAATAAAGCGTTTTTGTACAACTTCATATAAATCGCTGTAACTTTTGATAGAAGACTCAGACAAACATGTTTATGGCTTTATCTTATGGAACTCAATATCCCCGTGCTGGGCAAACAGGTTTTGCAGCCGTTTGAGCTAAGATTTTAAAATTATTCACATAATGAAAACCTATACTTTGTTTCAGGCGAGTTCCCCATTCAAATACATGTAACAGTGAGAAACGCATTGTCTTGGCGAAATAAAGCGTTTTTGTACAACTTCATATAAATCGCTGTAACTTTTGATAGAAGACTCAGACAAACATGTTTATGGCTTTATCTTATGGAACTCAATATCCCCGTGCTGGGCAAACAGGTTTTGCAGCCGTTTGAGCTAAGATTTTAAAATTATTCACATAATGAAAACCTATACTTTGTTTCAGGCGAGTTTCCCATTCAAATGCATGTAACAGTGAGAAACGCATTGTCTTGGCGAAATAAAGCGTTTTTGAACAACTTCATATAAATCGCTGTAACTTTTGATATAAGATTCAGACAAACATGTTTATGGCTTTATCTTATAGAACTCAATATCCCCGTGCTGGGCAAACAGAACAGGTTTTGCAGCCGTTTGAGCTAAGATTTTAAAATTATTCACATAATGAAAACCTATACTTTGTTTCAGGCGAGTTCCCCATTCAAATGCATGTAACAGTGAGAAACGCATTGTCTTGGCGAAATAAAGCGTTTTTGTACAACTTCATATAAATCGCTGTAACTTTTGATAGAAGACTCAGACAAACATGTTTATGGCTTTATCTTATGGAACTCAATATCCCCGTGCTGGGCAAACAGGTTTTGCAGCCCTTTGAGCTAAGATTTTAAAATTATTCACATAATGAAAACCTATACTTTGTTTCAGGCGAGTTCCCCATTCAAATGCATGTAACAGTGAGAAACGCATTGTCTTGGCGAAATAAAGCGTTTTTGAACAACTTCATGTAAATCGCTGTAACTTTTGATAGAAGACTCAGACAAACATGTTTATGGCTTTATCTTATAGAACTCAATATCCCCGTGCTGGGCAAACAGGTTTTGCAGCCCTTTGAGCTAAGATTTTAAAATTATTCACATAATGAAAACCTATACTTTGTTTCAGGCGAGTTCCCCATTCAAATGCATGTAACAGTGAGAAACGCATTGTCTTGGCGAAATAAAGCGTTTTTGAACAACTTCATGTAAATCGCTGTAACTTTTGATAGAAGACTCAGACAAACATGTTTATGGCTTTATCTTATGGAACTCAATATCCCTGTGCTGGGCAAACAGGTTTTGCAGCCGTTTGAGCTAAGATTTTAAAATTATTCACATAATGAAAACCTATACTTTGTTTCAGGCGAGTTCCCCATTCAAATGCATGTAACAGTGAGAAACGCATTGTCTTGGCGAAATAAAGCGTTTTTGTACAACTTCATATAAATCGCTGTAACTTTTGATAGAAGACTCAGACAAACATGTTTATGGCTTTATCTTATGGAACTCAATATCCCCGTGCTGGGCAAACAGGTTTTGCAGCCGTTTGAGCTAAGATTTTAAAATTATTCACATAATGAAAACCTATACTTTGTTTCAGGCGAGTTTCCCATTCAAATGCATGTAACAGTGAGAAACGCATTGTCTTGGCGAAATAAAGCGTTTTTGTACAACTTCATATAAATCGCTGTAACTTTTGATATAAGACTCAGACAAACATGTTTATGGCTTTATCTTATAGAACTCAATATCCCCGTGCTGGGCAAACAGGTTTTGCAGCTGTGTGAGCTAAGATTTCCAAGTTATACACATAATGAAAACCTATACTTTGTTTCGGTCGAGTTCCCCATTCAAATGCATGTAACAATGAGAAACGCACTGTCTTGGCGAAAGAAAGCGTTTTTGTACAACTTCATATAAATCGCTGTGACTTTTGATAGAAGACTCAGACAAACATGTTTATGGCTTTATCTTATAGAACTCAATATCCCCGTGCTGGGCAAACAGAACAGGTTTTGCAGCCGTTTGAGCTAAGATTTTAAAATTATTCACATAATGAAAACCTATACTTTGTTTCAGGCGAGTTCCCCATTCAAATGCATGTAACAGTGAGAAAGCATTGTCTTGGCGAAATAAAGCGTTTTTGTACAACTTCATATAAATCGCTGTAACTTTTGATAGAAGACTCAGACAAACATGTTTATGGCTTTATCTTATAGAACTCAATATCCCCGTGCTGGGCAAACAGGTTTTGCAGCCGTTTGAGCTAAGATTTTAAAATTATTCACATAATGAAAACCTATACTTTGTTTCAGGCGAGTTCCCCATTCAAATGCATGTAACAGTGAGAAACGCATTGTCTTGGCGAAATAAAGCGTTTTTGTACAACTTCATATAAATCGCTGTAACTTTTGATAGAAGACTCAGACAAACATGTTTATGGCTTTATCTTATGGAACTCAATATCCCCGTGCTGGGCAAACAGGTTTTGCAGCCGTTTGAGCTAAGATTTTAAAATTATTCACATAATGAAAACCTATACTTTGTTTCAGGCGAGTTTCCCATTCAAATACATGTAACAGTGAGAAACGCATTGTCTTGGCGAAATAAAGCGTTTTTGTACAACTTCATATAAATCGCTGTAACTTTTGATAGAAGACTCAGACAAACATGTTTATGGCTTTATCTTATGGAACTCAATATCCCCGTGCTGGGCAAACAGGTTTTGCAGCCGTTTGAGCTAAGATTTTAAAATTATTCACATAATGAAAACCTATACTTTGTTTCAGGCGAGTTCCCCATTCAAATGCATGTAACAGTGAGAAAGCATTGTCTTGGCGAAATAAAGCGTTTTTGTACAACTTCATATAAATCGCTGTAACTTTTGATAGAAGACTCAGACAAACATGTTTATGGCTTTATCTTATAGAACTCAATATCCCCGTGCTGGGCAAACAGGTTTTGCAGCCGTTTGAGCTAAGATTTTAAAATTATTCACATAATGAAAACCTATACTTTGTTTCAGGCGAGTTCCCCATTCAAATGCATGTAACAGTGAGAAACGCATTGTCTTGGCGAAATAAAGCGTTTTTGTACAACTTCATATAAATCGCTGTAACTTTTGATAGAAGACTCAGACAAACATGTTTATGGCTTTATCTTATGGAACTCAATATCCCCGTGCTGGGCAAACAGGTTTTGCAGCCGTTTGAGCTAAGATTTTAAAATTATTCACATAATGAAAACCTATACTTTGTTTCAGGCGAGTTCCCCATTCAAATGCATGTAACAGTGAGAAACGCATTGTCTTGGCGAAATAAAGCGTTTTTGTACAACTTCATATAAATCGCTGTAACTTTTGATAGAAGACTCAGACAAACATGTTTATGGCTTTATCTTATGGAACTCAATATCCCCGTGCTGGGCAAACAGGTTTTGCAGCCCTTTGAGCTAAGATTTTAAAATTATTCACATAATGAAAACCTATACTTTGTTTCAGGCGAGTTCCCCATTCAAATGCATGTAACAGTGAGAAACGCATTGTCTTGGCGAAATAAAGCGTTTTTGTACAACTTCATATAAATCGCTGTAACTTTTGATAGAAGACTCAGACAAACATGTTTATGGCTTTATCTTATGGAACTCAATATCCCTGTGCTGGGCAAACAGGTTTTGCAGCCGTTTGAGCTAAGATTTTAAAATTATTCACATAATGAAAACCTATACTTTGTTTCAGGCGAGTTCCCCATTCAAATGCATGTAACAGTGAGAAACGCATTGTCTTGGTGAAATAAAGCGTTTTTGTACAACTTCATATAAATCGCTGTAACTTTTGATAGAAGACTCAGACAAACATGTTTATGGCTTTATCTTATGGAACTCAATATCCCCGTGCTGGGCAAACAGGTTTTGCAGCCGTTTGAGCTAAGATTTTAAAATTATTCACATAATGAAAACCTATACTTTGTTTCAGGCGAGTTTCCCATTCAAATGCATGTAACAGTGAGAAACGCATTGTCTTGGCGAAATAAAGCGTTTTTGTACAACTTCATATAAATCGCTGTAACTTTTGATATAAGACTCAGACAAACATGTTTATGGCTTTATCTTATAGAACTCAATATCCCCGTGCTGGGCAAACAGGTTTTGCAGCTGTGTGAGCTAAGATTTCCAAGTTATACACATAATGAAAACCTATACTTTGTTTCGGTCGAGTTCCCCATTCAAATGCATGTAACAATGAGAAACGCACTGTCTTGGCGAAAGAAAGCGTTTTTGTACAACTTCATATAAATCGCTGTGACTTTTGATAGAAGACTCAGACAAACATGTTTATGGCTTTATCTTATAGAACTCAATATCCCCGTGCTGGGCAAACAGAACAGGTTTTGCAGCCGTTTGAGCTAAGATTTTAAAATTATTCACATAATGAAAACCTATACTTTGTTTCAGGCGAGTTCCCCATTCAAATGCATGTAACAGTGAGAAACGCATTGTCTTGGCGAAATAAAGCGTTTTTGTACAACTTCATATAAATCGCTGTAACTTTTGATAGAAGACTCAGACAAACATGTTTATGGCTTTATCTTATGGAACTCAATATCCCCGTGCTGGACAAACAGAACAGGTTTTGCAGCCGTTTGAGCTAAGATTTTAAAATTATTCACATAATGAAAACCTATACTTTGTTTCAGGCGAGTTCCCCATTCAAATGCATGTAACAGTGAGAAACGCATTGTCTTGGCGAAATAAAGCGTTTTTGAACAACTTCATGTAAATCGCTGTAACTTTTGATAGAAGACTCAGACAAACATGTTTATGGCTTTATCTTATAGAACTCAATATCCCCGTGCTGGGCAAACAGAACAGGTTTTGCAGCCGTTTGAGCTAAGATTTTAAAATTATTCACATAATGAAAACCTATACTTTGTTTCAGGCGAGTTCCCCATTCAAATGCATGTAACAGTGAGAAACGCATTGTCTTGGCGAAATAAAGCGTTTTTGTACCACTTCATATAAATCGCTGTAACTTTTGATAGAAGACTCAGACAAACATGTTTATGGCTTTATCTTATAGAACTCAATATCCCCGTGCTGGGCAAACAGAACAGGTTTTGCAGCTGTTTGAGCTAAGATTTTAAAATTATTCACATAATGAAAACCTATACTTTGTTTCAGGCGAGTTTCCCATTCAAATGCATGTAACAGTGAGAAACGCATTGTCTTGGCGAAATAAAGCGTTTTTGTACAACTTCATATAAATCGCTGTAACTTTTGATAGAAGACTCAGACAAACATGTTTATGGCTTTATCTTATGGAACTCAATATCCCCGTGCTGGGCAAACAGAACAGGTTTTGCAGCCGTTTGAGCTAAGATTTTAAAATTATTCACATAATGAAAACCTATACTTTGTTTCAGGCAAGTTTCCCATTCAAATGCATGTAACAGTGAGAAACGCATTGTCTTGGCGAAATAAAGCGTTTTTGAACAACTTCATGTAAATCGCTGTAACTTTTGATAGAAGACGCAGACAAACATGTTTATGGCTTTATCTTATAGAACTCAATATCCCCGTGCTGGGCAAACAGAACAGGTTTTGCAGCCGTTTGAGCTAAGATTTTAAAATTATTCACATAATGAAAACCTATACTTTGTTTCAGGCGAGTTCCCCATTCAAATGCATGTAACAGTGAGAAACGCATTGTCTTGGCGAAATAAAGCGTTTTTGTACCACTTCATATAAATCGCTGTAACTTTTGATAGAAGACTCAGACAAACATGTTTATGGCTTTATCTTATAGAACTCAATATCCCCGTGCTGGGCAAACAGGTTTTGCAGCCGTTTGAGCTAAGATTTTAAAATTATTCACATAATGAAAACCTATACTTTGTTTCAGGCGAGTTCCCCATTCAAATGCATGTAACAGTGAGAAACGCATTGTCTTGGCGAAATAAAGCGTTTTTGTACAACTTCATATAAATCGCTGTAACTTTTGATAGAAGACTCAGACAAACATGTTTATGGCTTTATCTTATGGAACTCAATATCCCCGTGCTGGACAAACAGAACAGGTTTTGCAGCCGTTTGAGCTAAGATTTTAAAATTATTCACATAATGAAAACCTATACTTTGTTTCAGGCGAGTTCCCCATTCAAATGCATGTAACAGTGAGAAACGCATTGTCTTGGCGAAATAAAGCGTTTTTGAACAACTTCATGTAAATCGCTGTAACTTTTGATAGAAGACTCAGACAAACATGTTTATGGCTTTATCTTATAGAACTCAATATCCCCGTGCTGGGCAAACAGAACAGGTTTTGCAGCTGTTTGAGCTAAGATTTTAAAATTATTCACATAATGAAAACCTATACTTTGTTTCAGGCGAGTTTCCCATTCAAATGCATGTAACAGTGAGAAACGCATTGTCTTGGCGAAATAAAGCGTTTTTGAACAACTTCATATAAATCGCTGTAACTTTTGATAGAAGACTCAGACAAACATGTTTATGGCTTTATCTTATAGAACTCAATATCCCGTGCTGGGCAAACAGAACAGGTTTTGCAGCCCTTTGAGCTAAGATTTTAAAATTATTCACATAATGAAAACCTATACTTTGTTTCAGGCGAGTTTCCCATTCAAATGCATGTAACAGTGAGAAACGCATTGTCTTGGCGAAATAAAGCGTTTTTGTACAACTTCATATAAATCGCTGTAACTTTTGATAGAAGACTCAGACAAACATGTTTATGGCTTTATCTTATGGAACTCAATATCCCCGTGCTGGGCAAACAGGTTTTGCAGCCGTTTGAGCTAAGATTTTAAAATTATTCACATAATGAAAACCTATACTTTGTTTCAGGCGAGTTCCCCATTCAAATGCATGTAACAGTGAGAAACGCATTGTCTTGGCGAAATAAAGCGTTTTTGTACAACTTCATATAAATCGCTGTAACTTTTGATAGAAGACTCAGACAAACATGTTTATGGCTTTATCTTATGGAACTCAATATCCCCGTGCTGGGCAAACAGGTTTTGCAGCCGTTTGAGCTAAGATTTTAAATTATTCACATAATGAAAACCTATACTTTGTTTCAGGCGAGTTCCCCATTCAAATGCATGTTGTTACATGAGAAACGCATTGTCTTGGCGAAATAAAGCGTTTTTGTACAACTTCATATAAATCGCTGTAACTTTTGATAGAAGACTCAGACAAACATGTTTATGGCTTTATCTTATGGAACTCAATATCCCCGTGCTGGGCAAACAGGTTTTGCAGCCGTTTGAGCTAAGATTTTAAAATTATTCACATAATGAAAACCTATACTTTGTTTCAGGCGAGTTCCCCATTCAAATGCATGTAACAGTGAGAAACGCATTGTCTTGGCGAAATAAAGCGTTTTTGTACAACTTCATATAAATCGCTGTAACTTTTGATAGAAGACTCAGACAAACATGTTTATGGCTTTATCTTATGGAACTCAATATCCCCGTGCTGGGCAAACAGAACAGGTTTTGCAGCCGTTTGAGCTAAGATTTTAAAATTATTCACATAATGAAAACCTATACTTTGTTTCAGGCGAGTTCCCCATTCAAATGCATGTAACAGTGAGAAACGCATTGTCTTGGCGAAATAAAGCGTTTTTGTACAACTTCATATAAATCGCTGTAACTTTTGATAGAAGACTCAGACAAACATGTTTATGGCTTTATCTTATGGAACTCAATATCCCCGTGCTGGGCAAACAGGTTTTGCAGCCGTTTGAGCTAAGATTTTACAATTATTCACATAATGAAAACCTATACTTTGTTTCAGGCGAGTTCCCCATTCAAATGCATGTAACAGTGAGAAACGCATTGTCTTGGCGAAATAAAGCGTTTTTGTACAACTTCATATAAATCGCTGTAACTTTTGATAGAAGACTCAGACAAACATGTTTATGGCTTTATCTTATGGAACTCAATATCCCCGTGCTGGGCAAACAGAACAGGTTTTGCAGCCGTTTGAGCTAAGATTTTAAAATTATTCACATAATGAAAACCTATACTTTGTTTCAGGCGAGTTCCCCATTCAAATGCATGTAACAGTGAGAAACGCATTGTCTTGGCGAAATAAAGCGTTTTTGTACAACTTCATATAAATCGCTGTAACTTTTGATAGAAGACTCAGACAAACATGTTTATGGCTTTATCTTATGGAACTCAATATCCCCGTGCTGGGCAAACAGGTTTTGCAGCCGTTTGAGCTAAGATTTTAAAATTATTCACATAATGAAAACCTATACTTTGTTTCAGGCGAGTTTCCCATTCAAATGCATGTAACAGTGAGAAACGCATTGTCTTGGCGAAATAAAGCGTTTTTGAACAACTTCATGTAAATCGCTGTAACTTTTGATAGAAGACTCAGACAAACATGTTTATGGCTTTATCTTATAGAACTCAATATCCCCGTGCTGGGCAAACAGAACAGGTTTTGCAGCCGTTTGAGCTAAGATTTTAAAATTATTCACATAATGAAAACCTATACTTTGTTTCAGGCGAGTTCCCCATTCAAATGCATGTAACAGTGAGAAACGCATTGTCTTGGCGAAATAAAGCGTTTTTGTACAACTTCATATAAATCGCTGTAACTTTTGATAGAAGACTCAGACAAACATGTTTATGGCTTTATCTTATGGAACTCAATATCCCCGTGCTGGGCAAACAGGTTTTGCAGCCGTTTGAGCTAAGATTTTAAAATTATTCACATAATGAAAACCTATACTTTGTTTCAGGCAAGTTTCCCATTCAAATGCATGTAACAGTGAGAAACGCATTGTCTTGGCGAAATAAAGCGTTTTTGAACAACTTCATGTAAATCGCTGTAACTTTTGATAGAAGACGCAGACAAACATGTTTATGGCTTTATCTTATAGAACTCAATATCCCCGTGCTGGGCAAACAGAACAGGTTTTGCAGCCGTTTGAGCTAAGATTTTAAAATTATTCACATAATGAAAACCTATACTTTGTTTCAGGCGAGTTCCCCATTCAAATGCATGTAACAGTGAGAAACGCATTGTCTTGGCGAAATAAAGCGTTTTTGTACCACTTCATATAAATCGCTGTAACTTTTGATAGAAGACTCAGACAAACATGTTTATGGCTTTATCTTATAGAACTCAATATCCCGTGCTGGGCAAACAGGTTTTGCAGCCGTTTGAGCTAAGATTTTAAAATTATTCACATAATGAAAACCTATACTTTGTTTCAGGCGAGTTCCCCATTCAAATGCATGTAACAGTGAGAAACGCATTGTCTTGGCGAAATAAAGCGTTTTTGTACAACTTCATATAAATCGCTGTAACTTTTGATAGAAGACTCAGACAAACATGTTTATGGCTTTATCTTATGGAACTCAATATCCCCGTGCTGGACAAACAGAACAGGTTTTGCAGCCGTTTGAGCTAAGATTTTAAAATTATTCACATAATGAAAACCTATACTTTGTTTCAGGCGAGTTCCCCATTCAAATGCATGTAACAGTGAGAAACGCATTGTCTTGGCGAAATAAAGCGTTTTTGAACAACTTCATGTAAATCGCTGTAACTTTTGATAGAAGACTCAGACAAACATGTTTATGGCTTTATCTTATAGAACTCAATATCCCCGTGCTGGGCAAACAGAACAGGTTTTGCAGCTGTTTGAGCTAAGATTTTAAAATTATTCACATAATGAAAACCTATACTTTGTTTCAGGCGAGTTTCCCATTCAAATGCATGTAACAGTGAGAAACGCATTGTCTTGGCGAAATAAAGCGTTTTTGAACAACTTCATATAAATCGCTGTAACTTTTGATAGAAGACTCAGACAAACATGTTTATGGCTTTATCTTATAGAACTCAATATCCCGTGCTGGGCAAACAGAACAGGTTTTGCAGCCCTTTGAGCTAAGATTTTAAAATTATTCACATAATGAAAACCTATACTTTGTTTCAGGCGAGTTTCCCATTCAAATGCATGTAACAGTGAGAAACGCATTGTCTTGGCGAAATAAAGCGTTTTTGTACAACTTCATATAAATCGCTGTAACTTTTGATAGAAGACTCAGACAAACATGTTTATGGCTTTATCTTATGGAACTCAATATCCCCGTGCTGGGCAAACAGGTTTTGCAGCCGTTTGAGCTAAGATTTTAAAATTATTCACATAATGAAAACCTATACTTTGTTTCAGGCGAGTTCCCCATTCAAATGCATGTAACAGTGAGAAACGCATTGTCTTGGCGAAATAAAGCGTTTTTGTACAACTTCATATAAATCGCTGTAACTTTTGATAGAAGACTCAGACAAACATGTTTATGGCTTTATCTTATGGAACTCAATATCCCCGTGCTGGGCAAACAGGTTTTGCAGCCGTTTGAGCTAAGATTTTAAATTATTCACATAATGAAAACCTATACTTTGTTTCAGGCGAGTTCCCCATTCAAATGCATGTTGTTACATGAGAAACGCATTGTCTTGGCGAAATAAAGCGTTTTTGTACAACTTCATATAAATCGCTGTAACTTTTGATAGAAGACTCAGACAAACATGTTTATGGCTTTATCTTATGGAACTCAATATCCCCGTGCTGGGCAAACAGAACAGGTTTTGCAGCCGTTTGAGCTAAGATTTTAAAATTATTCACATAATGAAAACCTATACTTTGTTTCAGGCGAGTTCCCCATTCAAATGCATGTAACAGTGAGAAACGCATTGTCTTGGCGAAATAAAGCGTTTTTGTACAACTTCATATAAATCGCTGTAACTTTTGATAGAAGACTCAGACAAACATGTTTATGGCTTTATCTTATGGAACTCAATATCCCCGTGCTGGGCAAACAGGTTTTGCAGCCGTTTGAGCTAAGATTTTACAATTATTCACATAATGAAAACCTATACTTTGTTTCAGGCGAGTTCCCCATTCAAATGCATGTAACAGTGAGAAACGCATTGTCTTGGCGAAATAAAGCGTTTTTGTACAACTTCATATAAATCGCTGTAACTTTTGATAGAAGACTCAGACAAACATGTTTATGGCTTTATCTTATGGAACTCAATATCCCCGTGCTGGGCAAACAGAACAGGTTTTGCAGCCGTTTGAGCTAAGATTTTAAAATTATTCACATAATGAAAACCTATACTTTGTTTCAGGCGAGTTCCCCATTCAAATGCATGTAACAGTGAGAAACGCATTGTCTTGGCGAAATAAAGCGTTTTTGTACAACTTCATATAAATCGCTGTAACTTTTGATAGAAGACTCAGACAAACATGTTTATGGCTTTATCTTATGGAACTCAATATCCCCGTGCTGGGCAAACAGGTTTTGCAGCCGTTTGAGCTAAGATTTTAAAATTATTCACATAATGAAAACCTATACTTTGTTTCAGGCGAGTTCCCCATTCAAATGCATGTAACAGTGAGAAACGCATTGTCTTGGCGAAATAAAGCGTTTTTGAACAACTTCATGTAAATCGCTGTAACTTTTGATAGAAGACTCAGACAAACATGTTTATGGCTTTATCTTATAGAACTCAATATCCCCGTGCTGGGCAAACAGAACAGGTTTTGCAGCTGTTTGAGCTAAGATTTTAAAATTATTCACATAATGAAAACCTATACTTTGTTTCAGGCGAGTTTCCCATTCAAATGCATGTAACAGTGAGAAACGCATTGTCTTGGCGAAATAAAGCGTTTTTGAACAACTTCATATAAATCGCTGTAACTTTTGATAGAAGACTCAGACAAACATGTTTATGGCTTTATCTTATAGAACTCAATATCCCGTGCTGGGCAAACAGAACAGGTTTTGCAGCCCTTTGAGCTAAGATTTTAAAATTATTCACATAATGAAAACCTATACTTTGTTTCAGGCGAGTTTCCCATTCAAATGCATGTAACAGTGAGAAACGCATTGTCTTGGCGAAATAAAGCGTTTTTGTACAACTTCATATAAATCGCTGTAACTTTTGATAGAAGACTCAGACAAACATGTTTATGGCTTTATCTTATGGAACTCAATATCCCCGTGCTGGGCAAACAGGTTTTGCAGCCGTTTGAGCTAAGATTTTAAAATTATTCACATAATGAAAACCTATACTTTGTTTCAGGCGAGTTCCCCATTCAAATGCATGTAACAGTGAGAAACGCATTGTCTTGGCGAAATAAAGCGTTTTTGTACAACTTCATATAAATCGCTGTAACTTTTGATAGAAGACTCAGACAAACATGTTTATGGCTTTATCTTATGGAACTCAATATCCCCGTGCTGGGCAAACAGGTTTTGCAGCCGTTTGAGCTAAGATTTTAAATTATTCACATAATGAAAACCTATACTTTGTTTCAGGCGAGTTCCCCATTCAAATGCATGTTGTTACATGAGAAACGCATTGTCTTGGCGAAATAAAGCGTTTTTGTACAACTTCATATAAATCGCTGTAACTTTTGATAGAAGACTCAGACAAACATGTTTATGGCTTTATCTTATGGAACTCAATATCCCCGTGCTGGGCAAACAGAACAGGTTTTGCAGCCGTTTGAGCTAAGATTTTAAAATTATTCACATAATGAAAACCTATACTTTGTTTCAGGCGAGTTCCCCATTCAAATGCATGTAACAGTGAGAAACGCATTGTCTTGGCGAAATAAAGCGTTTTTGTACAACTTCATATAAATCGCTGTAACTTTTGATAGAAGACTCAGACAAACATGTTTATGGCTTTATCTTATGGAACTCAATATCCCCGTGCTGGGCAAACAGGTTTTGCAGCCGTTTGAGCTAAGATTTTACAATTATTCACATAATGAAAACCTATACTTTGTTTCAGGCGAGTTCCCCATTCAAATGCATGTAACAGTGAGAAACGCATTGTCTTGGCGAAATAAAGCGTTTTTGTACAACTTCATATAAATCGCTGTAACTTTTGATAGAAGACTCAGACAAACATGTTTATGGCTTTATCTTATGGAACTCAATATCCCCGTGCTGGGCAAACAGAACAGGTTTTGCAGCCGTTTGAGCTAAGATTTTAAAATTATTCACATAATGAAAACCTATACTTTGTTTCAGGCGAGTTCCCCATTCAAATGCATGTAACAGTGAGAAACGCATTGTCTTGGCGAAATAAAGCGTTTTTGTACAACTTCATATAAATCGCTGTAACTTTTGATAGAAGACTCAGACAAACATGTTTATGGCTTTATCTTATGGAACTCAATATCCCCGTGCTGGGCAAACAGGTTTTGCAGCCGTTTGAGCTAAGATTTTAAAATTATTCACATAATGAAAACCTATACTTTGTTTCAGGCGAGTTTCCCATTCAAATGCATGTAACAGTGAGAAACGCATTGTCTTGGCGAAATAAAGCGTTTTTGAACAACTTCATGTAAATCGCTGTAACTTTTGATAGAAGACTCAGACAAACATGTTTATGGCTTTATCTTATAGAACTCAATATCCCCGTGCTGGGCAAACAGAACAGGTTTTGCAGCCGTTTGAGCTAAGATTTTAAAATTATTCACATAATGAAAACCTATACTTTGTTTCAGGCGAGTTCCCCATTCAAATGCATGTAACAGTGAGAAACGCATTGTCTTGGCGAAATAAAGCGTTTTTGTACCACTTCATATAAATCGCTGTAACTTTTGATAGAAGACTCAGACAAACATGTTTATGGCTTTATCTTATAGAACTCAATATCCCCGTGCTGGGCAAACAGAACAGGTTTTGCAGCTGTTTGAGCTAAGATTTTAAAATTATTCACATAATGAAAACCTATACTTTGTTTCAGGCGAGTTTCCCATTCAAATGCATGTAACAGTGAGAAACGCATTGTCTTGGCGAAATAAAGCGTTTTTGAACAACTTCATATAAATCGCTGTAACTTTTGATAGAAGACTCAGACAAACATGTTTATGGCTTTATCTTATAGAACTCAATATCCCCGTGCTGGGCAAACAGAACAGGTTTTGCAGCCGTTTGAGCTAAGATTTTAAAATTATTCACATAATGAAAACCTATACTTTGTTTCAGGCGAGTTTCCCATTCAAATGCATGTAACAGTGAGAAACGCATTGTCTTGGCGAAATAAAGCGTTTTTGAACAACTTCATATAAATCGCTGTAACTTTTGATAGAAGACTCAGACAAACATGTTTATGGCTTTATCTTATAGAACTCAATATCCCCGTGCTGGGCAAACAGAACAGGTTTTGCAGCCGTTTGAGCTAAGATTTTAAAATTATTCACATAATGAAAACCTATACTTTGTTTCAGGCGAGTTCCCCATTCAAATGCATGTAACAGTGAGAAACGCATTGTCTTGGCGAAATAAAGCGTTTTTGTACAACTTCATATAAATCGCTGTAACTTTTGATAGAAGACTCAGACAAACATGTTTATGGCTTTATCTTATGGAACTCAATATCCCCGTGCTGGGCAAACAGGTTTTGCAGCCGTTTGAGCTAAGATTTCCAAATTATTCACATAATGAAAACCTATACTTTGTTTCAGGCGAGTTTCCCATTCAAATGCATGTAACAGTGAGAAACGCATTGTCTTGGCGAAATAATGCGTTTTTGTACAACTTCATATAAATCGCTGTAACTTTTGATAGAAGACTCAGACAAACATGTTTATGGCTTTATCTTATGGAACTCAATATCCCCGTGCTGGGCAAACAGGTTTTGCAGCCGTTTGAGCTAAGATTTCCAAATTATTCACATAATGAAATCCTATACTTTGTTTCAGGCGAGTTTCCCATTCAAATGCATGTAACAGTGAGAAACGCATTGTCTTGGCGAAATAAAGCGTTTTTGAACAACTTCATATAAATCGCTGTAACTTTTGATAGAAGACTCAGACAAACATGTTTATGGCTTTATCTTATAGAACTCAATATCCCCGTGCTGGGCAAACAGGTTTTGCAGCCGTTTGAGCTAAGATTTTAAAATTATTCACATAATGAAAACCTATACTTTGTCTCGGGTGAGTTTCCCATTCAAATGCATGTAACAGTGAGAAACGCATTGTCTTGGCGAAATAAAGCGTTTTTGTACAACTTCATATAAATCGCTGTAACTTTTGATAGAAGACTCAGACAAACATGTTTATGGCTTTATCTTATAGAACTCAATATCCCCGTGCTGGGCAAACAGAACAGGTTTTGCAGCCGTTTGAGCTAAGATTTTAAAATTATTCACATAATGAAAACCTATACTTTGTTTCAGGCGAGTTCCCCATTCAAATGCATGTAACAGTGAGAAACGCATTGTCTTGGCGAAATAAAGCGTTTTTGTACAACTTCATATAAATCGCTGTAACTTTTGATAGAAGACTCAGACAAACATGTTTATGGCTTTATCTTATGGAACTCAATATCCCCGTGCTGGGCAAACAGGTTTTGCAGCCGTTTGAGCTAAGATTTTAAAATTATTCACATAATGAAAACCTATACGTTGTTTCAGGCGAGTTTCCCATTCAAATGCATGTAACAGTGAGAAACGCATTGTCTTGGCGAAATAAAGCGTTTTTGAACAACTTCATGTAAATCGCTGTAACTTTTGATAGAAGACTCAGACAAACATGTTTATGGCTTTATCTTATAGAACTCAATATCCCCGTGCTGGGCAAACAGAACAGGTTTTGCAGCCGTTTGAGCTAAGATTTTAAAATTATTCACATAATGAAAACCTATACTTTGTCTCGGGTGAGTTTCCCATTCAAATGCATGTAACAGTGAGAAACGCATTGTCTTGGCGAAATAAAGCGTGTTTGTACAACTTCATATAAATCGCTGTAACTTTTGATAGAAGACTCAGACAAACATGTTTATAGCTTTATCTTATAGAACTCAATATCCCCGTGCTGGGCAAACAGCACAGGTTTTGCAGCCGTTTGAGCTAAGATTTTAAAATTATTCACATAATGAAAACCTATACTTTGTTTCAGGCGAGTTCCCCATTCAAATGCATGTAACAGTGAGAAACGCATTGTCTTGGCGAAAGAAAGCGTTTTTGTACAACTTCATATAAATCGCTGTAACTTTTGATAGAAGACTCAGACAAACATGTTTATGGCTTTATCTTATAGAACTCAATATCCCCGTGCTGGGCAAACAGAACAGGTTTTGCAGCCGTTTGAGCTAAGATTTTAAAATTATTCACATAATGAAAACCTATACTTTGTTTCAGGCGAGTTCCCCATTCAAATGCATGTAACAGTGAGAAACGCATTGTCTTGGCGAAATAAAGCGTTTTTGTACCACTTCATATAAATCGCTGTAACTTTTGATAGAAGACTCAGACAAACATGTTTATGGCTTTATCTTATAGAACTCAATATCCCCGTGCTGGGCAAACAGAACAGGTTTTGCAGCCGTTTGAGCTAAGATTTTAAAATTATTCACATAATGAAAACCTATACTTTGTTTCAGGCGAGTTCCCCATTCAAATGCATGTAACAGTGAGAAACGCATTGTCTTGGCGAAATAAAGCGTTTTTGTACAACTTCATATAAATCGCTGTAACTTTTGATAGAAGACTCAGACAAACATGTTTATGGCTTTATCTTATGGAACTCAATATCCCCGTGCTGGGCAAACAGGTTTTGCAGCCGTTTGAGCTAAGATTTTAAAATTATTCACATAATGAAAACCTATACGTTGTTTCAGGCGAGTTTCCCATTCAAATGCATGTAACAGTGAGAAACGCATTGTCTTGGCGAAATAAAGCGTTTTTGTACAACTTCATATAAATCGCTGTAACTTTTGATAGAAGACTCAGACAAACATGTTTATGGCTTTATCTTATGGAACTCAATATCCCCGTGCTGGGCAAACAGGTTTTGCAGCCGTTTGAGCTAAGATTTTAAAATTATTCACATAATGAAAACCTATACTTTGTCTCGGGTGAGTTTCCCATTCAAATGCATGTAACAGTGAGAAACGCATTGTCTTGGCGAAATAAAGCGTGTTTGTACAACTTCATATAAATCGCTGTAACTTTTGATAGAAGACTCAGACAAACATGTTTATAGCTTTATCTTATAGAACTCAATATCCCCGTGCTGGGCAAACAGCACAGGTTTTGCAGCCGTTTGAGCTAAGATTTTAAAATTATTCACATAATGAAAACCTATACTTTGTTTCAGGCGAGTTCCCCATTCAAATGCATGTAACAGTGAGAAACGCATTGTCTTGGCGAAAGAAAGCGTTTTTGTACAACTTCATATAAATCGCTGTAACTTTTGATAGAAGACTCAGACAAACATGTTTATGGCTTTATCTTATAGAACTCAATATCCCCGTGCTGGGCAAACAGAACAGGTTTTGCAGCCGTTTGAGCTAAGATTTTAAAATTATTCACATAATGAAAACCTATACTTTGTTTCAGGCGAGTTCCCCATTCAAATGCATGTAACAGTGAGAAACGCATTGTCTTGGCGAAATAAAGCGTTTTTGTACCACTTCATATAAATCGCTGTAACTTTTGATAGAAGACTCAGACAAACATGTTTATGGCTTTATCTTATAGAACTCAATATCCCCGTGCTGGGCAAACAGAACAGGTTTTGCAGCCGTTTGAGCTAAGATTTTAAAATTATTCACATAATGAAAACCTATACTTTGTTTCAGGCGAGTTCCCCATTCAAATGCATGTAACAGTGAGAAACGCATTGTCTTGGCGAAATAAAGCGTTTTTGTACAACTTCATATAAATCGCTGTAACTTTTGATAGAAGACTCAGACAAACATGTTTATGGCTTTATCTTATGGAACTCAATATCCCCGTGCTGGGCAAACAGGTTTTGCAGCCGTTTGAGCTAAGATTTTAAAATTATTCACATAATGAAAACCTATACGTTGTTTCAGGCGAGTTTCCCATTCAAATGCATGTAACAGTGAGAAACGCATTGTCTTGGCGAAATAAAGCGTTTTTGAACAACTTCATGTAAATCGCTGTAACTTTTGATAGAAGACTCAGACAAACATGTTTATGGCTTTATCTTATAGAACTCAATATCCCCGTGCTGGGCAAACAGAACAGGTTTTGCAGCCGTTTGAGCTAAGATTTTAAAATTATTCACATAATGAAAACCTATACTTTGTCTCGGGTGAGTTTCCCATTCAAATGCATGTAACAGTGAGAAACGCATTGTCTTGGCGAAATAAAGCGTGTTTGTACAACTTCATATAAATCGCTGTAACTTTTGATAGAAGACTCAGACAAACATGTTTATAGCTTTATCTTATAGAACTCAATATCCCCGTGCTGGGCAAACAGCACAGGTTTTGCAGCCGTTTGAGCTAAGATTTTAAAATTATTCACATAATGAAAACCTATACTTTGTTTCAGGCGAGTTCCCCATTCAAATGCATGTAACAGTGAGAAACGCATTGTCTTGGCGAAAGAAAGCGTTTTTGTACAACTTCATATAAATCGCTGTAACTTTTGATAGAAGACTCAGACAAACATGTTTATGGCTTTATCTTATAGAACTCAATATCCCCGTGCTGGGCAAACAGAACAGGTTTTGCAGCCGTTTGAGCTAAGATTTTAAAATTATTCACATAATGAAAACCTATACTTTGTTTCAGGCGAGTTCCCCATTCAAATGCATGTAACAGTGAGAAACGCATTGTCTTGGCGAAATAAAGCGTTTTTGTACCACTTCATATAAATCGCTGTAACTTTTGATAGAAGACTCAGACAAACATGTTTATGGCTTTATCTTATGGAACTCAATATCCCCGTGCTGGGCAAACAGAACAGGTTTTGCAGCCGTTTGAGCTAAGATTTTAAAATTATTCACATAATGAAAACCTATACTTTGTTTCAGGCGAGTTCCCCATTCAAATGCATGTAACAGTGAGAAACGCATTGTCTTGGCGAAATAAAGCGTTTTTGTACAACTTCATATAAATCGCTGTAACTTTTGATAGAAGACTCAGACAAACATGTTTATGGCTTTATCTTATGGAACTCAATATCCCCGTGCTGGGCAAACAGGTTTTGCAGCCATTTGAGCTAAGATTTTAAAATTATTCACATAATGAAAACCTATACGTTGTTTCAGGCGAGTTTCCCATTCAAATGCATGTAACAGTGAGAAACGCATTGTCTTGGCGAAATAAAGCGTTTTTGTACAACTTCATATAAATCGCTGTAACTTTTGATAGAAGACTCAGACAAACATGTTTATGGCTTTATCTTATGGAACTCAATATCCCCGTGCTGGGCAAACAGGTTTTGCAGCCGTTTGAGCTAAGATTTTAAAATTATTCACATAATGAAAACCTATACGTTGTTTCAGGCGAGTTTCCCATTCAAATGCATGTAACAGTGAGAAACGCATTGTCTTGGCGAAATAAAGCGTTTTTGAACAACTTCATGTAAATCGCTGTAACTTTTGATAGAAGACTCAGACAAACATGTTTATGGCTTTATCTTATAGAACTCAATATCCCCGTGCTGGGCAAACAGAACAGGTTTTGCAGCCGTTTGAGCTAAGATTTTAAAATTATTCACATAATGAAAACCTATACTTTGTTTCAGGCGAGTTCCCCATTCAAATGCATGTAACAGTGAGAAACGCATTGTCTTGGCGAAAGGAAGCGTTTTTGTACAACTTCATATAAATCGCTGTAACTTTTGATAGAAGACTCAGACAAACATGTTTATGGCTTTATCTTATAGAACTCAATATCCCCGTGCTGGGCAAACAGAACAGGTTTTGCAGCCGTTTGAGCTAAGATTTTAAAATTATTCACATAATGAAAACCTATACTTTGTTTCAGGCGAGTTCCCCATTCAAATGCATGTAACAGTGAGAAACGCATTGTCTTGGCGAAATAAAGCGTTTTTGTACCACTTCATATAAATCGCTGTAACTTTTGATAGAAGACTCAGACAAACATGTTTATGGCTTTATCTTATAGAACTCAATATCCCCGTGCTGGGCAAACAGAACAGGTTTTGCAGCCGTTTGAGCTAAGATTTTAAAATTATTCACATAATGAAAACCTATACTTTGTTTCAGGCGAGTTCCCCATTCAAATGCATGTAACAGTGAGAAACGCATTGTCTTGGCGAAATAAAGCGTTTTTGTACAACTTCATATAAATCGCTGTAACTTTTGATAGAAGACTCAGACAAACATGTTTATGGCTTTATCTTATGGAACTCAATATCCCCGTGCTGGGCAAACAGGTTTTGCAGCCGTTTGAGCTAAGATTTTAAAATTATTCACATAATGAAAACCTATACGTTGTTTCAGGCGAGTTTCCCATTCAAATGCATGTAACAGTGAGAAACGCATTGTCTTGGCGAAATAAAGCGTTTTTGAACAACTTCATGTAAATCGCTGTAACTTTTGATAGAAGACTCAGACAAACATGTTTATGGCTTTATCTTATAGAACTCAATATCCCCGTGCTGGGCAAACAGAACAGGTTTTGCAGCCGTTTGAGCTAAGATTTTAAAATTATTCACATAATGAAAACCTATACTTTGTCTCGGGTGAGTTTCCCATTCAAATGCATGTAACAGTGAGAAACGCATTGTCTTGGCGAAATAAAACGTGTTTGTACAACTTCATATAAATCGCTGTAACTTTTGATAGAAGACTCAGACAAACATGTTTATGGCTTTATCTTATGGAACTCAATATCCCCGTGCTGGGCAAACAGGTTTTGCAGCCGTTTGAGCTAAGATTTTAAAATTATTCACATAATGAAAACCTATACGTTGTTTCAGGCGAGTTTCCCATTCAAATGCATGTAACAGTGAGAAACGCATTGTCTTGGCGAAATAAAGCGTTTTTGAACAACTTCATGTAAATCGCTGTAACTTTTGATAGAAGACTCAGACAAACATGTTTATGGCTTTATCTTATAGAACTCAATATCCCCGTGCTGGGCAAACAGAACAGGTTTTGCAGCCGTTTGAGCTAAGATTTTAAAATTATTCACATAATGAAAACCTATACTTTGTCTCGGGTGAGTTTCCCATTCAAATGCATGTAACAGTGAGAAACGCATTGTCTTGGCGAAATAAAGCGTGTTTGTACAACTTCATATAAATCGCTGTAACTTTTGATAGAAGACTCAGACAAACATGTTTATAGCTTTATCTTATAGAACTCAATATCCCCGTGCTGGGCAAACAGCACAGGTTTTGCAGCCGTTTGAGCTAAGATTTTAAAATTATTCACATAATGAAAACCTATACTTTGTTTCAGGCGAGTTCCCCATTCAAATGCATGTAACAGTGAGAAACGCATTGTCTTGGCGAAATAAAGCGTTTTTGTACAACTTCATATAAATCGCTGTAACTTTTGATAGAAGACTCAGACAAACATGTTTATGGCTTTATCTTATAGAACTCAATATCCCCGTGCTGGGCAAACAGAACAGGTTTTGCAGCCGTTTGAGCTAAGATTTTAAAATTATTCACATAATGAAAACCTATACTTTGTTTCAGGCGAGTTCCCCATTCAAATGCATGTAACAGTGAGAAACGCATTGTCTTGGCGAAATAAAGCGTTTTTGTACCACTTCATATAAATCGCTGTAACTTTTGATAGAAGACTCAGACAAACATGTTTATGGCTTTATCTTATGGAACTCAATATCCCCGTGCTGGGCAAACAGAACAGGTTTTGCAGCCGTTTGAGCTAAGATTTTAAAATTATTCACATAATGAAAACCTATACTTTGTTTCAGGCGAGTTCCCCATTCAAATGCATGTAACAGTGAGAAACGCATTGTCTTGGCGAAATAAAGCGTTTTTGTACAACTTCATATAAATCGCTGTAACTTTTGATAGAAGACTCAGACAAACATGTTTATGGCTTTATCTTATGGAACTCAATATCCCCGTGCTGGGCAAACAGGTTTTGCAGCCATTTGAGCTAAGATTTTAAAATTATTCACATAATGAAAACCTATACGTTGTTTCAGGCGAGTTTCCCATTCAAATGCATGTAACAGTGAGAAACGCATTGTCTTGGCGAAATAAAGCGTTTTTGTACAACTTCATATAAATCGCTGTAACTTTTGATAGAAGACTCAGACAAACATGTTTATGGCTTTATCTTATGGAACTCAATATCCCCGTGCTGGGCAAACAGGTTTTGCAGCCGTTTGAGCTAAGATTTTAAAATTATTCACATAATGAAAACCTATACGTTGTTTCAGGCGAGTTTCCCATTCAAATGCATGTAACAGTGAGAAACGCATTGTCTTGGCGAAATAAAGCGTTTTTGAACAACTTCATGTAAATCGCTGTAACTTTTGATAGAAGACTCAGACAAACATGTTTATGGCTTTATCTTATAGAACTCAATATCCCCGTGCTGGGCAAACAGAACAGGTTTTGCAGCCGTTTGAGCTAAGATTTTAAAATTATTCACATAATGAAAACCTATACTTTGTTTCAGGCGAGTTCCCCATTCAAATGCATGTAACAGTGAGAAACGCATTGTCTTGGCGAAAGGAAGCGTTTTTGTACAACTTCATATAAATCGCTGTAACTTTTGATAGAAGACTCAGACAAACATGTTTATGGCTTTATCTTATAGAACTCAATATCCCCGTGCTGGGCAAACAGAACAGGTTTTGCAGCCGTTTGAGCTAAGATTTTAAAATTATTCACATAATGAAAACCTATACTTTGTTTCAGGCGAGTTCCCCATTCAAATGCATGTAACAGTGAGAAACGCATTGTCTTGGCGAAATAAAGCGTTTTTGTACCACTTCATATAAATCGCTGTAACTTTTGATAGAAGACTCAGACAAACATGTTTATGGCTTTATCTTATAGAACTCAATATCCCCGTGCTGGGCAAACAGAACAGGTTTTGCAGCCGTTTGAGCTAAGATTTTAAAATTATTCACATAATGAAAACCTATACTTTGTTTCAGGCGAGTTCCCCATTCAAATGCATGTAACAGTGAGAAACGCATTGTCTTGGCGAAATAAAGCGTTTTTGTACAACTTCATATAAATCGCTGTAACTTTTGATAGAAGACTCAGACAAACATGTTTATGGCTTTATCTTATGGAACTCAATATCCCCGTGCTGGGCAAACAGGTTTTGCAGCCGTTTGAGCTAAGATTTTAAAATTATTCACATAATGAAAACCTATACGTTGTTTCAGGCGAGTTTCCCATTCAAATGCATGTAACAGTGAGAAACGCATTGTCTTGGCGAAATAAAGCGTTTTTGAACAACTTCATGTAAATCGCTGTAACTTTTGATAGAAGACTCAGACAAACATGTTTATGGCTTTATCTTATAGAACTCAATATCCCCGTGCTGGGCAAACAGAACAGGTTTTGCAGCCGTTTGAGCTAAGATTTTAAAATTATTCACATAATGAAAACCTATACTTTGTCTCGGGTGAGTTTCCCATTCAAATGCATGTAACAGTGAGAAACGCATTGTCTTGGCGAAATAAAGCGTGTTTGTACAACTTCATATAAATCGCTGTAACTTTTGATAGAAGACTCAGACAAACATGTTTATAGCTTTATCTTATAGAACTCAATATCCCCGTGCTGGGCAAACAGCACAGGTTTTGCAGCCGTTTGAGCTAAGATTTTAAAATTATTCACATAATGAAAACCTATACTTTGTTTCAGGCGAGTTCCCCATTCAAATGCATGTAACAGTGAGAAACGCATTGTCTTGGCGAAATAAAGCGTTTTTGTACAACTTCATATAAATCGCTGTAACTTTTGATAGAAGACTCAGACAAACATGTTTATGGCTTTATCTTATAGAACTCAATATCCCCGTGCTGGGCAAACAGAACAGGTTTTGCAGCCGTTTGAGCTAAGATTTTAAAATTATTCACATAATGAAAACCTATACTTTGTTTCAGGCGAGTTCCCCATTCAAATGCATGTAACAGTGAGAAACGCATTGTCTTGGCGAAATAAAGCGTTTTTGTACCACTTCATATAAATCGCTGTAACTTTTGATAGAAGACTCAGACAAACATGTTTATGGCTTTATCTTATGGAACTCAATATCCCCGTGCTGGGCAAACAGAACAGGTTTTGCAGCCGTTTGAGCTAAGATTTTAAAATTATTCACATAATGAAAACCTATACTTTGTTTCAGGCGAGTTCCCCATTCAAATGCATGTAACAGTGAGAAACGCATTGTCTTGGCGAAATAAAGCGTTTTTGTACAACTTCATATAAATCGCTGTAACTTTTGATAGAAGACTCAGACAAACATGTTTATGGCTTTATCTTATGGAACTCAATATCCCCGTGCTGGGCAAACAGGTTTTGCAGCCATTTGAGCTAAGATTTTAAAATTATTCACATAATGAAAACCTATACGTTGTTTCAGGCGAGTTTCCCATTCAAATGCATGTAACAGTGAGAAACGCATTGTCTTGGCGAAATAAAGCGTTTTTGTACAACTTCATATAAATCGCTGTAACTTTTGATAGAAGACTCAGACAAACATGTTTATGGCTTTATCTTATGGAACTCAATATCCCCGTGCTGGGCAAACAGGTTTTGCAGCCGTTTGAGCTAAGATTTTAAAATTATTCACATAATGAAAACCTATACTTTGTTTCAGGCGAGTTCCCCATTCAAATGCATGTAACAGTGAGAAACGCATTGTCTTGGCGAAATAAAGCGTTTTTGTACAACTTCATATAAATCGCTGTAACTTTTGATAGAAGACTCAGACAAACATGTTTATGGCTTTATCTTATAGAACTCAATATCCCCGTGCTGGGCAAACAGGTTTTGCAGCCGTTTGAGCTAAGATTTTAAAATTATTCACATAATGAAAACCTATACTTTGTCTCGGGTGAGTTTCCCATTCAAATGCATGTAACAGTGAGAAACACACTGTCTTGGCGAAATAAAGCGTTTTCGTACAACTTCATATAAATCGCTGTAACTTTTGATAGAAGACTCAGACAAACATGTTTATGGCTTTATCTTATAGAACTCAATATCCCCGTGCTGGGCAAACAGAACAGGTTTTGCAGCCGTTTGAGCTAAGATTTTAAAATTATTCACATAATGAAAACCTATACTTTGTTTCAGGCGAGTTCCCCATTCAAATGCATGTAACAGTGAGAAACGCATTGTCTTGGCGAAAGGAAGCGTTTTTGTACAACTTCATATAAATCGCTGTAACTTTTGATAGAAGACTCAGACAAACATGTTTATGGCTTTATCTTATAGAACTCAATATCCCCGTGCTGGGCAAACAGAACAGGTTTTGCAGCCGTTTGAGCTAAGATTTTAAAATTATTCACATAATGAAAACCTATACTTTGTTTCAGGCGAGTTCCCCATTCAAATGCATGTAACAGTGAGAAACGCATTGTCTTGGCGAAATAAAGCGTTTTTGTACCACTTCATATAAATCGCTGTAACTTTTGATAGAAGACTCAGACAAACATGTTTATGGCTTTATCTTATAGAACTCAATATCCCCGTGCTGGGCAAACAGAACAGGTTTTGCAGCCGTTTGAGCTAAGATTTTAAAATTATTCACATAATGAAAACCTATACTTTGTTTCAGGCGAGTTCCCCATTCAAATGCATGTAACAGTGAGAAACGCATTGTCTTGGCGAAATAAAGCGTTTTTGTACAACTTCATATAAATCGCTGTAACTTTTGATAGAAGACTCAGACAAACATGTTTATGGCTTTATCTTATGGAACTCAATATCCCCGTGCTGGGCAAACAGGTTTTGCAGCCGTTTGAGCTAAGATTTCCAAATTATTCACATAATGAAAACCTATACTTTGTTTCAGGCGAGTTTCCCATTCAAATGCATGTAACAGTGAGAAACGCATTGTCTTGGCGAAATAAAGCCTTTTTGAACAACTTCATGTAAATCGCTGTAACTTTTGATAGAAGACTCAGACAAACATGTTTATGGCTTTATCTTATAGAACTCAATATCCCCGTGCTGGGCAAACAGAACAGGTTTTGCAGCCGTTTGAGCTAAGATTTTAAAATTATTCACATAATGAAAACCTATACTTTGTTTCAGGCGAGTTCCCCATTCAAATGCATGTAACAGTGAGAAACGCATTGTCTTGGCGAAATAAAGCGTTTTTGTACAACTTCATATAAATCGCTGTAACTTTTGATAGAAGACTCAGACAAACATGTTTATGGCTTTATCTTATGGAACTCAATATCCCCGTGCTGGGCAAACAGGTTTTGCAGCCGTTTGAGCTAAGATTTTAAAATTATTCACATAATGAAAACCTATACGTTGTTTCAGGCGAGTTTCCCATTCAAATGCATGTAACAGTGAGAAACGCATTGTCTTGGCGAAATAAAGCGTTTTTGAACAACTTCATGTAAATCGCTGTAACTTTTGATAGAAGACTCAGACAAACATGTTTATGGCTTTATCTTATAGAACTCAATATCCCCGTGCTGGGCAAACAGAACAGGTTTTGCAGCCGTTTGAGCTAAGATTTTAAAATTATTCACATAATGAAAACCTATACTTTGTTTCAGGCGAGTTCCCCATTCAAATGCATGTAACAGTGAGAAACGCATTGTCTTGGCGAAAGGAAGCGTTTTTGTACAACTTCATATAAATCGCTGTAACTTTTGATAGAAGACTCAGACAAACATGTTTATGGCTTTATCTTATAGAACTCAATATCCCCGTGCTGGGCAAACAGAACAGGTTTTGCAGCCGTTTGAGCTAAGATTTTAAAATTATTCACATAATGAAAACCTATACTTTGTTTCAGGCGAGTTCCCCATTCAAATGCATGTAACAGTGAGAAACGCATTGTCTTGGCGAAATAAAGCGTTTTTGTACCACTTCATATAAATCGCTGTAACTTTTGATAGAAGACTCAGACAAACATGTTTATGGCTTTATCTTATAGAACTCAATATCCCCGTGCTGGGCAAACAGAACAGGTTTTGCAGCCGTTTGAGCTAAGATTTTAAAATTATTCACATAATGAAAACCTATACTTTGTTTCAGGCGAGTTCCCCATTCAAATGCATGTAACAGTGAGAAACGCATTGTCTTGGCGAAATAAAGCGTTTTTGTACAACTTCATATAAATCGCTGTAACTTTTGATAGAAGACTCAGACAAACATGTTTATGGCTTTATCTTATGGAACTCAATATCCCCGTGCTGGGCAAACAGGTTTTGCAGCCGTTTGAGCTAAGATTTTAAAATTATTCACATAATGAAAACCTATACGTTGTTTCAGGCGAGTTTCCCATTCAAATGCATGTAACAGTGAGAAACGCATTGTCTTGGCGAAATAAAGCGTTTTTGAACAACTTCATGTAAATCGCTGTAACTTTTGATAGAAGACTCAGACAAACATGTTTATGGCTTTATCTTATAGAACTCAATATCCCCGTGCTGGGCAAACAGAACAGGTTTTGCAGCCGTTTGAGCTAAGATTTTAAAATTATTCACATAATGAAAACCTATACTTTGTCTCGGGTGAGTTTCCCATTCAAATGCATGTAACAGTGAGAAACGCATTGTCTTGGCGAAATAAAGCGTGTTTGTACAACTTCATATAAATCGCTGTAACTTTTGATAGAAGACTCAGACAAACATGTTTATAGCTTTATCTTATAGAACTCAATATCCCCGTGCTGGGCAAACAGCACAGGTTTTGCAGCCGTTTGAGCTAAGATTTTAAAATTATTCACATAATGAAAACCTATACTTTGTTTCAGGCGAGTTCCCCATTCAAATGCATGTAACAGTGAGAAACGCATTGTCTTGGCGAAATAAAGCGTTTTTGTACAACTTCATATAAATCGCTGTAACTTTTGATAGAAGACTCAGACAAACATGTTTATGGCTTTATCTTATAGAACTCAATATCCCCGTGCTGGGCAAACAGAACAGGTTTTGCAGCCGTTTGAGCTAAGATTTTAAAATTATTCACATAATGAAAACCTATACTTTGTTTCAGGCGAGTTCCCCATTCAAATGCATGTAACAGTGAGAAACGCATTGTCTTGGCGAAATAAAGCGTTTTTGTACCACTTCATATAAATCGCTGTAACTTTTGATAGAAGACTCAGACAAACATGTTTATGGCTTTATCTTATGGAACTCAATATCCCCGTGCTGGGCAAACAGAACAGGTTTTGCAGCCGTTTGAGCTAAGATTTTAAAATTATTCACATAATGAAAACCTATACTTTGTTTCAGGCGAGTTCCCCATTCAAATGCATGTAACAGTGAGAAACGCATTGTCTTGGCGAAATAAAGCGTTTTTGTACAACTTCATATAAATCGCTGTAACTTTTGATAGAAGACTCAGACAAACATGTTTATGGCTTTATCTTATGGAACTCAATATCCCCGTGCTGGGCAAACAGGTTTTGCAGCCATTTGAGCTAAGATTTTAAAATTATTCACATAATGAAAACCTATACGTTGTTTCAGGCGAGTTTCCCATTCAAATGCATGTAACAGTGAGAAACGCATTGTCTTGGCGAAATAAAGCGTTTTTGTACAACTTCATATAAATCGCTGTAACTTTTGATAGAAGACTCAGACAAACATGTTTATGGCTTTATCTTATGGAACTCAATATCCCCGTGCTGGGCAAACAGGTTTTGCAGCCGTTTGAGCTAAGATTTTAAAATTATTCACATAATGAAAACCTATACTTTGTTTCAGGCGAGTTCCCCATTCAAATGCATGTAACAGTGAGAAACGCATTGTCTTGGCGAAATAAAGCGTTTTTGTACAACTTCATATAAATCGCTGTAACTTTTGATAGAAGACTCAGACAAACATGTTTATGGCTTTATCTTATAGAACTCAATATCCCCGTGCTGGGCAAACAGGTTTTGCAGCCGTTTGAGCTAAGATTTTAAAATTATTCACATAATGAAAACCTATACTTTGTCTCGGGTGAGTTTCCCATTCAAATGCATGTAACAGTGAGAAACACACTGTCTTGGCGAAATAAAGCGTTTTCGTACAACTTCATATAAATCGCTGTAACTTTTGATAGAAGACTCAGACAAACATGTTTATGGCTTTATCTTATAGAACTCAATATCCCCGTGCTGGGCAAACAGAACAGGTTTTGCAGCCGTTTGAGCTAAGATTTTAAAATTATTCACATAATGAAAACCTATACTTTGTTTCAGGCGAGTTCCCCATTCAAATGCATGTAACAGTGAGAAACGCATTGTCTTGGCGAAAGGAAGCGTTTTTGTACAACTTCATATAAATCGCTGTAACTTTTGATAGAAGACTCAGACAAACATGTTTATGGCTTTATCTTATAGAACTCAATATCCCCGTGCTGGGCAAACAGAACAGGTTTTGCAGCCGTTTGAGCTAAGATTTTAAAATTATTCACATAATGAAAACCTATACTTTGTTTCAGGCGAGTTCCCCATTCAAATGCATGTAACAGTGAGAAACGCATTGTCTTGGCGAAATAAAGCGTTTTTGTACCACTTCATATAAATCGCTGTAACTTTTGATAGAAGACTCAGACAAACATGTTTATGGCTTTATCTTATAGAACTCAATATCCCCGTGCTGGGCAAACAGAACAGGTTTTGCAGCCGTTTGAGCTAAGATTTTAAAATTATTCACATAATGAAAACCTATACTTTGTTTCAGGCGAGTTCCCCATTCAAATGCATGTAACAGTGAGAAACGCATTGTCTTGGCGAAATAAAGCGTTTTTGTACAACTTCATATAAATCGCTGTAACTTTTGATAGAAGACTCAGACAAACATGTTTATGGCTTTATCTTATGGAACTCAATATCCCCGTGCTGGGCAAACAGGTTTTGCAGCCGTTTGAGCTAAGATTTCCAAATTATTCACATAATGAAAACCTATACTTTGTTTCAGGCGAGTTTCCCATTCAAATGCATGTAACAGTGAGAAACGCATTGTCTTGGCGAAATAAAGCCTTTTTGAACAACTTCATGTAAATCGCTGTAACTTTTGATAGAAGACTCAGACAAACATGTTTATGGCTTTATCTTATAGAACTCAATATCCCCGTGCTGGGCAAACAGAACAGGTTTTGCAGCCGTTTGAGCTAAGATTTTAAAATTATTCACATAATGAAAACCTATACTTTGTTTCAGGCGAGTTCCCCATTCAAATGCATGTAACAGTGAGAAACGCATTGTCTTGGCGAAATAAAGCGTTTTTGTACAACTTCATATAAATCGCTGTAACTTTTGATAGAAGACTCAGACAAACATGTTTATGGCTTTATCTTATGGAACTCAATATCCCCGTGCTGGGCAAACAGGTTTTGCAGCCGTTTGAGCTAAGATTTTAAAATTATTCACATAATGAAAACCTATACGTTGTTTCAGGCGAGTTTCCCATTCAAATGCATGTAACAGTGAGAAACGCATTGTCTTGGCGAAATAAAGCGTTTTTGAACAACTTCATGTAAATCGCTGTAACTTTTGATAGAAGACTCAGACAAACATGTTTATGGCTTTATCTTATAGAACTCAATATCCCCGTGCTGGGCAAACAGAACAGGTTTTGCAGCCGTTTGAGCTAAGATTTTAAAATTATTCACATAATGAAAACCTATACTTTGTTTCAGGCGAGTTCCCCATTCAAATGCATGTAACAGTGAGAAACGCATTGTCTTGGCGAAATAAAGCGTTTTTGTACAACTTCATATAAATCGCTGTAACTTTTGATAGAAGACTCAGACAAACATGTTTATGGCTTTATCTTATAGAACTCAATATCCCCGTGCTGGGCAAACAGAACAGGTTTTGCAGCCGTTTGAGCTAAGATTTTAAAATTATTCACATAATGAAAACCTATACTTTGTTTCAGGCGAGTTCCCCATTCAAATGCATGTAACAGTGAGAAACGCATTGTCTTGGCGAAATAAAGCGTTTTTGTACAACTTCATATAAATCGCTGTAACTTTTGATAGAAGACTCAGACAAACATGTTTATGGCTTTATCTTATGGAACTCAATATCCCCGTGCTGGGCAAACAGGTTTTGCAGCCGTTTGAGCTAAGATTTTAAAATTATTCACATAATGAAAACCTATACGTTGTTTCAGGCGAGTTTCCCATTCAAATGCATGTAACAGTGAGAAACGCATTGTCTTGGCGAAATAAAGCGTTTTTGAACAACTTCATGTAAATCGCTGTAACTTTTGATAGAAGACTCAGACAAACATGTTTATGGCTTTATCTTATAAAACTCAATATCCCCGTGCTGGGCAAACAGAACAGGTTTTGCAGCCGTTTGAGCTAAGATTTTAAAATTATTCACATAATGAAAACCTATACTTTGTTTCAGGCGAGTTCCCCATTCAAATGCATGTAACAGTGAGAAACGCATTGTCTTGGCGAAATAAAGCGTTTTTGTACCACTTCATATAAATCGCTGTAACTTTTGATAGAAGACTCAGACAAACATGTTTATGGCTTTATCTTATGGAACTCAATATCCCCGTGCTGGGCAAACAGAACAGGTTTTGCAGCCGTTTGAGCTAAGATTTTAAAATTATTCACATAATGAAAACCTATACTTTGTCTCGGGTGAGTTTCCCATTCAAATGCATGTAACAGTGAGAAACGCATTGTCTTGGCGAAATAAAGCGTGTTTGTACAACTTCATATAAATCGCTGTAACTTTTGATAGAAGACTCAGACAAACATGTTTATGGCTTTATCTTATAGAACTCAATATCCCCGTGCTGGGCAAACAGGTTTTGCAGCCGTTTGAGCTAAGATTTTAAAATTATTCACATAATGAAAACCTATACTTTGTTTCAGGCGAGTTCCCCATTCAAATGCATGTAACAGTGAGAAACGCATTGTCTTGGCGAAATAAAGCGTTTTTGTACAACTTCATATAAATCGCTGTAACTTTTGATAGAAGACTCAGACAAACATGTTTATGGCTTTATCTTATGGAACTCAATATCCCCGTGCTGGGCAAACAGGTTTTGCAGCCGTTTGAGCTAAGATTTTAAAATTATTCACATAATGAAAACCTATACTTTGTTTCAGGCGAGTTTCCCATTCAAATGCATGTAACAGTGAGAAACGCATTGTCTTGGCGAAATAAAGCGTTTTTGAACAACTTCATGTAAATCGCTGTAACTTTTGATAGAAGACTCAGACAAACATGTTTATGGCTTTATCTTATAGAACTCAATATCCCCGTGCTGGGCAAACAGAACAGGTTTTGCAGCCGTTTGAGCTAAGATTTTAAAATTATTCACATAATGAAAACCTATACTTTGTTTCAGGCGAGTTCCCCATTCAAATGCATGTAACAGTGAGAAACGCATTGTCTTGGCGAAATAAAGCGTTTTTGTACAACTTCATATAAATCGCTGTAACTTTTGATAGAAGACTCAGACAAACATGTTTATGGCTTTATCTTATGGAACTCAATATCCCCGTGCTGGGCAAACAGGTTTTGCAGCCGTTTGAGCTAAGATTTTAAAATTATTCACATAATGAAAACCTATACTTTGTTTCAGGCGAGTTCCCCATTCAAATGCATGTAACAGTGAGAAACGCATTGTCTTGGCGAAATAAAGCGTTTTTGTACAACTTCATATAAATCGCTGTAACTTTTGATAGAAGACTCAGACAAACATGTTTATGGCTTTATCTTATAGAACTCAATATCCCCGTGCTGGGCAAACAGAACAGGTTTTGCAGCCGTTTGAGCTAAGATTTTAAAATTATTCACATAATGAAAACCTATACTTTGTTTCAGGCGAGTTCCCCATTCAAATGCATGTAACAGTGAGAAACGCATTGTCTTGGCGAAATAAAGCGTTTTTGTACAACTTCATATAAATCGCTGTAACTTTTGATAGAAGACTCAGACAAACATGTTTATGGCTTTATCTTATGGAACTCAATATCCCCGTGCTGGGCAAACAGGTTTTGCAGCCGTTTGAGCTAAGATTTTAAAATTATTCACATAATGAAAACCTATACGTTGTTTCAGGCGAGTTTCCCATTCAAATGCATGTAACAGTGAGAAACGCATTGTCTTGGCGAAATAAAGCGTTTTTGAACAACTTCATGTAAATCGCTGTAACTTTTGATAGAAGACTCAGACAAACATGTTTATGGCTTTATCTTATAGAACTCAATATCCCCGTGCTGGGCAAACAGAACAGGTTTTGCAGCCGTTTGAGCTAAGATTTTAAAATTATTCACATAATGAAAACCTATACTTTGTTTCAGGCGAGTTCCCCATTCAAATGCATGTAACAGTGAGAAACGCATTGTCTTGGCGAAATAAAGCGTTTTTGTACCACTTCATATAAATCGCTGTAACTTTTGATAGAAGACTCAGACAAACATGTTTATGGCTTTATCTTATGGAACTCAATATCCCCGTGCTGGGCAAACAGAACAGGTTTTGCAGCCGTTTGAGCTAAGATTTTAAAATTATTCACATAATGAAAACCTATACTTTGTCTCGGGTGAGTTTCCCATTCAAATGCATGTAACAGTGAGAAACGCATTGTCTTGGCGAAATAAAGCGTGTTTGTACAACTTCATATAAATCGCTGTAACTTTTGATAGAAGACTCAGACAAACATGTTTATGGCTTTATCTTATAGAACTCAATATCCCCGTGCTGGGCAAACAGGTTTTGCAGCCGTTTGAGCTAAGATTTTAAAATTATTCACATAATGAAAACCTATACTTT
Organism: Rhamphochromis sp. 'chilingali'; assembly: GCF_963969265.1. Classification (NCBI taxonomy): domain Eukaryota; kingdom Metazoa; phylum Chordata; class Actinopteri; order Cichliformes; family Cichlidae; genus Rhamphochromis; species Rhamphochromis sp. 'chilingali'. Next base: position 10,560,329 of record NC_137937.1, on the reverse strand, counting down.
GTTTCAGGCGAGTTCCCCATTCAAATGCATGTAACAGTGAGAAACGCATTGTCTTGGCGAAATAAAGCGTTTTTGTACAACTTCATATAAATCGCTGTAACTTTTGATAGAAGACTCAGACAAACATGTTTATGGCTTTATCTTATGGAACTCAATATCCCCGTGCTGGGCAAACAGGTTTTGCAGCCGTTTGAGCTAAGATTTTAAAATTATTCACATAATGAAAACCTATACTTTGTTTCAGGCGAGTTTCCCATTCAAATGCATGTAACAGTGAGAAACGCATTGTCTTGGCGAAATAAAGCGTTTTTGAACAACTTCATGTAAATCGCTGTAACTTTTGATAGAAGACTCAGACAAACATGTTTATGGCTTTATCTTATAGAACTCAATATCCCCGTGCTGGGCAAACAGAACAGGTTTTGCAGCCGTTTGAGCTAAGATTTTAAAATTATTCACATAATGAAAACCTATACTTTGTTTCAGGCGAGTTCCCCATTCAAATGCATGTAACAGTGAGAAACGCATTGTCTTGGCGAAATAAAGCGTTTTTGTACAACTTCATATAAATCGCTGTAACTTTTGATAGAAGACTCAGACAAACATGTTTATGGCTTTATCTTATGGAACTCAATATCCCCGTGCTGGGCAAACAGGTTTTGCAGCCGTTTGAGCTAAGATTTTAAAATTATTCACATAATGAAAACCTATACGTTGTTTCAGGCGAGTTTCCCATTCAAATGCATGTAACAGTGAGAAACGCATTGTCTTGGCGAAATAAAGCGTTTTTGAACAACTTCATGTAAATCGCTGTAACTTTTGATAGAAGACTCAGACAAACATGTTTATGGCTTTATCTTATAGAACTCAATATCCCCGTGCTGGGCAAACAGAACAGGTTTTGCAGCCGTTTGAGCTAAGATTTTAAAATTATTCACATAATGAAAACCTATACTTTGTTTCAGGCGAGTTCCCCATTCAAATGCATGTAACAGTGAGAAACGCATTGTCTTGGCGAAATAAAGCGTTTTTGTACCACTTCATATAAATCGCTGTAACTTTTGATAGAAGACTCAGACAAACATGTTTATGGCTTTATCTTATGGAACTCAATATCCCCGTGCTGGGCAAACAGAACAGGTTTTGCAGCCGTTTGAGCTAAGATTTTAAAATTATTCACATAATGAAAACCTATACTTTGTCTCGGGTGAGTTTCCCATTCAAATGCATGTAACAGTGAGAAACGCATTGTCTTGGCGAAATAAAGCGTGTTTGTACAACTTCATATAAATCGCTGTAACTTTTGATAGAAGACTCAGACAAACATGTTTATGGCTTTATCTTATAGAACTCAATATCCCCGTGCTGGGCAAACAGAACAGGTTTTGCAGCCGTTTGAGCTAAGATTTTAAAATTATTCACATAATGAAAACCTATACGTTGTTTCAGGCGAGTTTCCCATTCAAATGCATGTAACAGTGGGAAACGCATTGTCTTGGCGAAATAAAGCGTTTTTGAACAACTTCATGTAAATCGCTGTAACTTTTGATAGAAGACTCAGACAAACATGTTTATGGCTTTATCTTATAGAACTCAATATCCCCGTGCTGGGCAAACAGAACAGGTTTTGCAGCCGTTTGAGCTAAGATTTTAAAATTATTCACATAATGAAAACCTATACTTTGTTTCAGGCGAGTTCCCCATTCAAATGCATGTAACAGTGAGAAACGCATTGTCTTGGCGAAATAAAGCGTTTTTGTACCACTTCATATAAATCGCTGTAACTTTTGATAGAAGACTCAGACAAACATGTTTATGGCTTTATCTTATGGAACTCAATATCCCCGTGCTGGGCAAACAGGTTTTGCAGCCGTTTGAGCTAAGATTTTAAAATTATTCACATAATGAAAACCTATACTTTGTTTCAGGCGAGTTCCCCATTCAAATGCATGTAACAGTGAGAAACGCATTGTCTTGGCGAAATAAAGCGTTTTTGAACAACTTCATGTAAATCGCTGTAACTTTTGATAGAAGACTCAGACAAACATGTTTATGGCTTTATCTTATGGAACTCAATATCCCCGTGCTGGGCAAACAGGTTTTGCAGCCGTTTGAGCTAAGATTTTAAAATTATTCACATAATGAAAACCTATACTTTGTTTCAGGCGAGTTTCCCATTCAAATGCATGTAACAGTGAGAAACACATTGTCTTGGCGAAATAAAGCGTTTTTGAACAACTTCATGTAAATCGCTGTAACTTTTGATAGAAGACTCAGACAAACATGTTTATGGCTTTATCTTATAGAACTCAATATCCCCGTGCTGGGCAAACAGAACAGGTTTTGCAGCCGTTTGAGCTAAGATTTTAAAATTATTCACATAATGAAAACCTATACTTTGTTTCAGGCGAGTTCCCCATTCAAATGCATGTAACAGTGAGAAACGCATTGTCTTGGCGAAATAAAGCGTTTTTGTACCACTTCATATAAATCGCTGTAACTTTTGATAGAAGACTCAGACAAACATGTTTATGGCTTTATCTTATGGAACTCAATATCCCCGTGCTGGGCAAACAGGTTTTGCAGCCGTTTGAGCTAAGATTTTAAAATTATTCACATAATGAAAACCTATACGTTGTTTCAGGCGAGTTTCCCATTCAAATGCATGTAACAGTGAGAAACGCATTGTCTTGGCGAAATAAAGCGTTTTTGAACAACTTCATGTAAATCGCTGTAACTTTTGATAGAAGACTCAGACAAACATGTTTATGGCTTTATCTTATAGAACTCAATATCCCCGTGCTGGGCAAACAGAACAGGTTTTGCAGCCGTTTGAGCTAAGATTTTAAAATTATTCACATAATGAAAACCTATACTTTGTTTCAGGCGAGTTCCCCATTCAAATGCATGTAACAGTGAGAAACGCATTGTCTTGGCGAAATAAAGCGTTTTTGTACCACTTCATATAAATCGCTGTAACTTTTGATAGAAGACTCAGACAAACATGTTTATGGCTTTATCTTATGGAACTCAATATCCCCGTGCTGGGCAAACAGAACAGGTTTTGCAGCCGTTTGAGCTAAGATTTTAAAATTATTCACATAATGAAAACCTATACTTTGTCTCGGGTGAGTTTCCCATTCAAATGCATGTAACAGTGAGAAACGCATTGTCTTGGCGAAATAAAGCGTGTTTGTACAACTTCATATAAATCGCTGTAACTTTTGATAGAAGACTCAGACAAACATGTTTATGGCTTTATCTTATGGAACTCAATATCCCCGTGCTGGGCAAACAGGTTTTGCAGCCGTTTGAGCTAAGATTTTAAAATTATTCACATAATGAAAACCTATACTTTGTTTCAGGCGAGTTTCCCATTCAAATGCATGTAACAGTGAGAAACGCATTGTCTTGGCGAAATAAAGCGTTTTTGAACAACTTCATGTAAATCGCTGTAACTTTTGATAGAAGACTCAGACAAACATGTTTATGGCTTTATCTTATAGAACTCAATATCCCCGTGCTGGGCAAACAGAACAGGTTTTGCAGCCGTTTGAGCTAAGATTTTAAAATTATTCACATAATGAAAACCTATACTTTGTTTCAGGCGAGTTCCCCATTCAAATGCATGTAACAGTGAGAAACGCATTGTCTTGGCGAAATAAAGCGTTTTTGTACAACTTCATATAAATCGCTGTAACTTTTGATAGAAGACTCAGACAAACATGTTTATGGCTTTATCTTATGGAACTCAATATCCCCGTGCTGGGCAAACAGGTTTTGCAGCCGTTTGAGCTAAGATTTTAAAATTATTCACATAATGAAAACCTATACGTTGTTTCAGGCGAGTTTCCCATTCAAATGCATGTAACAGTGAGAAACGCATTGTCTTGGCGAAATAAAGCGTTTTTGAACAACTTCATATAAATCGCTGTAACTTTTGATAGAAGACTCAGACAAACATGTTTATGGCTTTATCTTATAGAACTCAATATCCCCGTGCTGGGCAAACAGAACAGGTTTTGCAGCCGTTTGAGCTAAGATTTTAAAATTATTCACATAATGAAAACCTATACTTTGTTTCAGGCGAGTTCCCCATTCAAATGCATGTAACAGTGAGAAACGCATTGTCTTGGCGAAATAAAGCGTTTTTGTACCACTTCATATAAATCGCTGTAACTTTTGATAGAAGACTCAGACAAACATGTTTATGGCTTTATCTTATGGAACTCAATATCCCCGTGCTGGGCAAACAGGTTTTGCAGCCGTTTGAGCTAAGATTTTAAAATTATTCACATAATGAAAACCTATACTTTGTTTCAGGCGAGTTTCCCATTCAAATGCATGTAACAGTGAGAAACGCATTGTCTTGGCGAAATAAAGCGTTTTTGAACAACTTCATGTAAATCGCTGTAACTTTTGATAGAAGACTCAGAAAAACATGTTTATGGCTTTATCTTATGGAACTCAATATCCCCGTGCTGGGCAAACAGGTTTTGCAGCCGTTTGAGCTAAGATTTTAAAATGATTCACATAATGAAAACCTATACTTTGTTTCAGGCGAGTTTCCCATTCAAATGCATGTAACAGTGAGAAACGCATTGTCTTGGCGAAATAAAGCGTTTTTGAACAACTTCATGTAAATCGCTGTAACTTTTGATAGAAGACTCAGACAAACATGTTTATGGCTTTATCTTATAGAACTCAATATCCCCGTGCTGGGCAAACAGAACAGGTTTTGCAGCCGTTTGAGCTAAGATTTTAAAATTATTCACATAATGAAAACCTATACTTTGTTTCAGGCGAGTTCCCCATTCAAATGCATGTAACAGTGAGAAACGCATTGTCTTGGCGAAATAAAGCGTTTTTGTACCACTTCATATAAATCGCTGTAACTTTTGATAGAAGACTCAGACACACATGTTTATGGCTTTATCTTATGGAACTCAATATCCCCGTGCTGGGCAAACAGGTTTTGCAGCCGTTTGAGCTAAGATTTTAAAATTATTCACATAATGAAAACCTATACTTTGTTTCAGGCGAGTTTCCCATTCAAATGCATGTAACAGTGAGAAACGCATTGTCTTGGCGAAATAAAGCGTTTTTGAACAACTTCATGTAAATCGCTGTAACTTTTGATAGAAGACTCAGACAAACATGTTTATGGCTTTATCTTATAGAACTCAATATCCCCGTGCTGGGCAAACAGAACAGGTTTTGCAGCCGTTTGAGCTAAGATTTTAAAATTATTCACATAATGAAAACCTATACTTTATTTCAGGCGAGTTCCCCATTCAAATGCATGTAACAGTGAGAAACGCATTGTCTTGGCGAAATAAAGCGTTTTTGTACAACTTCATATAAATCGCTGTAACTTTTGATAGAAGACTCAGACAAACATGTTTATGGCTTTATCTTATGGAACTCAATATCCCCGTGCTGGGCAAACAGGTTTTGCAGCCGTTTGAGCTAAGATTTTAAAATTATTCACATAATGAAAACCTATACGTTGTTTCAGGCGAGTTTCCCATTCAAATGCATGTAACAGTGAGAAACGCATTGTCTTGGCGAAATAAAGCGTTTTTGAACAACTTCATGTAAATCGCTGTAACTTTTGATAGAAGACTCAGACAAACATGTTTATGGCTTTATCTTATAGAACTCAATATCCCCGTGCTGGGCAAACAGAACAGGTTTTGCAGCCGTTTGAGCTAAGATTTTAAAATTATTCACATAATGAAAACCTATACTTTGTTTCAGGCGAGTTCCCCATTCAAATGCATGTAACAGTGAGAAACGCATTGTCTTGGCGAAATAAAGCGTTTTTGTACCACTTCATATAAATCGCTGTAACTTTTGATAGAAGACTCAGACAAACATGTTTATGGCTTTATCTTATGGAACTCAATATCCCCGTGCTGGGCAAACAGAACAGGTTTTGCAGCCGTTTGAGCTAAGATTTTAAAATTATTCACATAATGAAAACCTATACGTTGTTTCAGGCGAGTTTCCCATTCAAATGCATGTAACAGTGAGAAACGCATTGTCTTGGCGAAATAAAGCGTTTTTGAACAACTTCATGTAAATCGCTGTAACTTTTGATAGAAGACTCAGACAAACATGTTTATGGCTTTATCTTATAGAACTCAATATCCCCGTGCTGGGCAAACAGAACAGGTTTTGCAGCCGTTTGAGCTAAGATTTTAAAATTATTCACATAATGAAAACCTATACTTTGTTTCAGGCGAGTTCCCCATTCAAATGCATGTAACAGTGAGAAACGCATTGTCTTGGCGAAATAAAGCGTTTTTGTACAACTTCATATAAATCGCTGTAACTTTTGATAGAAGACTCAGACAAACATGTTTATGGCTTTATCTTATGGAACTCAATATCCCCGTGCTGGGCAAACAGAACAGGTTTTGCAGCCGTTTGAGCTAAGATTTTAAAATTATTCACATAATGAAAACCTATACTTTGTCTCGGGTGAGTTTCCCATTCAAATGCATGTAACAGTGAGAAACGCATTGTCTTGGCGAAATAAAGCGTGTTTGTACAACTTCATATAAATCGCTGTAACTTTTGATAGAAGACTCAGACAAACATGTTTATGGCTTTATCTTATAGAACTCAATATCCCCGTGCTGGGCAAACAGGTTTTGCAGCCGTTTGAGCTAAGATTTTAAAATTATTCACATAATGAAAACCTATACTTTGTTTCAGGCGAGTTCCCCATTCAAATGCATGTAACAGTGAGAAACGCATTGTCTTGGCGAAATAAAGCGTTTTTGTACAACTTCATATAAATCGCTGTAACTTTTGATAGAAGACTCAGACAAACATGTTTATGGCTTTATCTTATGGAACTCAATATCCCCGTGCTGGGCAAACAGGTTTTGCAGCCGTTTGAGCTAAGATTTTAAAATTATTCACATAATGAAAACCTATACTTTGTTTCAGGCGAGTTTCCCATTCAAATGCATGTAACAGTGAGAAACGCATTGTCTTGGCGAAATAAAGCGTTTTTGAACAACTTCATGTAAATCGCTGTAACTTTTGATAGAAGACTCAGACAAACATGTTTATGGCTTTATCTTATAGAACTCAATATCCCCGTGCTGGGCAAACAGAACAGGTTTTGCAGCCGTTTGAGCTAAGATTTTAAAATTATTCACATAATGAAAACCTATACTTTGTTTCAGGCGAGTTCCCCATTCAAATGCATGTAACAGTGAGAAACGCATTGTCTTGGCGAAATAAAGCGTTTTTGTACAACTTCATATAAATCGCTGTAACTTTTGATAGAAGACTCAGACAAACATGTTTATGGCTTTATCTTATGGAACTCAATATCCCCGTGCTGGGCAAACAGGTTTTGCAGCCGTTTGAGCTAAGATTTTAAAATTATTCACATAATGAAAACCTATACGTTGTTTCAGGCGAGTTTCCCATTCAAATGCATGTAACAGTGAGAAACGCATTGTCTTGGCGAAATAAAGCGTTTTTGAACAACTTCATGTAAATCGCTGTAACTTTTGATAGAAGACTCAGACAAACATGTTTATGGCTTTATCTTATAGAACTCAATATCCCCGTGCTGGGCAAACAGAACAGGTTTTGCAGCCGTTTGAGCTAAGATTTTAAAATTATTCACATAATGAAAACCTATACTTTGTTTCAGGCGAGTTCCCCATTCAAATGCATGTAACAGTGAGAAACGCATTGTCTTGGCGAAATAAAGCGTTTTTGTACCACTTCATATAAATCGCTGTAACTTTTGATAGAAGACTCAGACAAACATGTTTATGGCTTTATCTTATGGAACTCAATATCCCCGTGCTGGGCAAACAGAACAGGTTTTGCAGCCGTTTGAGCTAAGATTTTAAAATTATTCACATAATGAAAACCTATACTTTGTCTCGGGTGAGTTTCCCATTCAAATGCATGTAACAGTGAGAAACGCATTGTCTTGGCGAAATAAAGCGTGTTTGTACAACTTCATATAAATCGCTGTAACTTTTGATAGAAGACTCAGACAAACATGTTTATGGCTTTATCTTATAGAACTCAATATCCCCGTGCTGGGCAAACAGAACAGGTTTTGCAGCCGTTTGAGCTAAGATTTTAAAATTATTCACATAATGAAAACCTATACTTTGTTTCAGGCGAGTTCCCCATTCAAATGCATGTAACAGTGAGAAACGCATTGTCTTGGCGAAATAAAGCGTTTTTGTACAACTTCATATAAATCGCTGTAACTTTTGATAGAAGACTCAGACAAACATGTTTATGGCTTTATCTTATGGAACTCAATATCCCCGTGCTGGGCAAACAGGTTTTGCAGCCGTTTGAGCTAAGATTTTAAAATTATTCACATAATGAAAACCTATACGTTGTTTCAGGCGAGTTTCCCATTCAAATGCATGTAACAGTGGGAAACGCATTGTCTTGGCGAAATAAAGCGTTTTTGAACAACTTCATGTAAATCGCTGTAACTTTTGATAGAAGACTCAGACAAACATGTTTATGGCTTTATCTTATAGAACTCAATATCCCCGTGCTGGGCAAACAGAACAGGTTTTGCAGCCGTTTGAGCTAAGATTTTAAAATTATTCACATAATGAAAACCTATACTTTGTTTCAGGCGAGTTCCCCATTCAAATGCATGTAACAGTGAGAAACGCATTGTCTTGGCGAAATAAAGCGTTTTTGTACCACTTCATATAAATCGCTGTAACTTTTGATAGAAGACTCAGACAAACATGTTTATGGCTTTATCTTATGGAACTCAATATCCCCGTGCTGGGCAAACAGGTTTTGCAGCCGTTTGAGCTAAGATTTTAAAATTATTCACATAATGAAAACCTATACTTTGTTTCAGGCGAGTTCCCCATTCAAATGCATGTAACAGTGAGAAACGCATTGTCTTGGCGAAATAAAGCGTTTTTGAACAACTTCATGTAAATCGCTGTAACTTTTGATAGAAGACTCAGACAAACATGTTTATGGCTTTATCTTATGGAACTCAATATCCCCGTGCTGGGCAAACAGGTTTTGCAGCCGTTTGAGCTAAGATTTTAAAATTATTCACATAATGAAAACCTATACTTTGTTTCAGGCGAGTTTCCCATTCAAATGCATGTAACAGTGAGAAACACATTGTCTTGGCGAAATAAAGCGTTTTTGAACAACTTCATGTAAATCGCTGTAACTTTTGATAGAAGACTCAGACAAACATGTTTATGGCTTTATCTTATAGAACTCAATATCCCCGTGCTGGGCAAACAGAACAGGTTTTGCAGCCGTTTGAGCTAAGATTTTAAAATTATTCACATAATGAAAACCTATACTTTGTTTCAGGCGAGTTCCCCATTCAAATGCATGTAACAGTGAGAAACGCATTGTCTTGGCGAAATAAAGCGTTTTTGTACCACTTCATGTAAATCGCTGTAACTTTTGATAGAAGACTCAGACAAACATGTTTATGGCTTTATCTTATAGAACTCAATATCCCCGTGCTGGGCAAACAGAACAGGTTTTGCAGCCGTTTGAGCTAAGATTTTAAAATTATTCACATAATGAAAACCTATACTTTGTTTCAGGCGAGTTCCCCATTCAAATGCATGTAACAGTGAGAAACGCATTGTCTTGGCGAAATAAAGCGTTTTTGTACCACTTCATATAAATCGCTGTAACTTTTGATAGAAGACTCAGACAAACATGTTTATGGCTTTATCTTATGGAACTCAATATCCCCGTGCTGGGCAAACAGAACAGGTTTTGCAGCCGTTTGAGCTAAGATTTTAAAATTATTCACATAATGAAAACCTATACTTTGTCTCGGGTGAGTTTCCCATTCAAATGCATGTAACAGTGAGAAACGCATTGTCTTGGCGAAATAAAGCGTGTTTGTACAACTTCATATAAATCGCTGTAACTTTTGATAGAAGACTCAGACAAACATGTTTATGGCTTTATCTTATGGAACTCAATATCCCCGTGCTGGGCAAACAGGTTTTGCAGCCGTTTGAGCTAAGATTTTAAAATTATTCACATAATGAAAACCTATACTTTGTTTCAGGCGAGTTTCCCATTCAAATGCATGTAACAGTGAGAAACGCATTGTCTTGGCGAAATAAAGCGTTTTTGAACAACTTCATGTAAATCGCTGTAACTTTTGATAGAAGACTCAGACAAACATGTTTATGGCTTTATCTTATAGAACTCAATATCCCCGTGCTGGGCAAACAGAACAGGTTTTGCAGCCGTTTGAGCTAAGATTTTAAAATTATTCACATAATGAAAACCTATACTTTGTTTCAGGCGAGTTCCCCATTCAAATGCATGTAACAGTGAGAAACGCATTGTCTTGGCGAAATAAAGCGTTTTTGTACAACTTCATATAAATCGCTGTAACTTTTGATAGAAGACTCAGACAAACATGTTTATGGCTTTATCTTATGGAACTCAATATCCCCGTGCTGGGCAAACAGGTTTTGCAGCCGTTTGAGCTAAGATTTTAAAATTATTCACATAATGAAAACCTATACGTTGTTTCAGGCGAGTTTCCCATTCAAATGCATGTAACAGTGAGAAACGCATTGTCTTGGCGAAATAAAGCGTTTTTGAACAACTTCATATAAATCGCTGTAACTTTTGATAGAAGACTCAGACAAACATGTTTATGGCTTTATCTTATAGAACTCAATATCCCCGTGCTGGGCAAACAGAACAGGTTTTGCAGCCGTTTGAGCTAAGATTTTAAAATTATTCACATAATGAAAACCTATACTTTGTTTCAGGCGAGTTCCCCATTCAAATGCATGTAACAGTGAGAAACGCATTGTCTTGGCGAAATAAAGCGTTTTTGTACCACTTCATATAAATCGCTGTAACTTTTGATAGAAGACTCAGACAAACATGTTTATGGCTTTATCTTATGGAACTCAATATCCCCGTGCTGGGCAAACAGAACAGGTTTTGCAGCCGTTTGAGCTAAGATTTTAAAATTATTCACATAATGAAAACCTATACTTTGTCTCGGGTGAGTTTCCCATTCAAATGCATGTAACAGTGAGAAACGCATTGTCTTGGCGAAATAAAGCGTGTTTGTACAACTTCATATAAATCGCTGTAACTTTTGATAGAAGACTCAGACAAACATGTTTATGGCTTTATCTTATGGAACTCAATATCCCCGTGCTGGGCAAACAGGTTTTGCAGCCGTTTGAGCTAAGATTTTAAAATTATTCACATAATGAAAACCTATACTTTGTTTCAGGCGAGTTTCCCATTCAAATGCATGTAACAGTGAGAAACGCATTGTCTTGGCGAAATAAAGCGTTTTTGAACAACTTCATGTAAATCGCTGTAACTTTTGATAGAAGACTCAGACAAACATGTTTATGGCTTTATCTTATAGAACTCAATATCCCCGTGCTGGGCAAACAGAACAGGTTTTGCAGCCGTTTGAGCTAAGATTTTAAAATTATTCACATAATGAAAACCTATACTTTGTTTCAGGCGAGTTCCCCATTCAAATGCATGTAACAGTGAGAAACGCATTGTCTTGGCGAAATAAAGCGTTTTTGTACAACTTCATATAAATCGCTGTAACTTTTGATAGAAGACTCAGACAAACATGTTTATGGCTTTATCTTATGGAACTCAATATCCCCGTGCTGGGCAAACAGGTTTTGCAGCCGTTTGAGCTAAGATTTTAAAATTATTCACATAATGAAAACCTATACGTTGTTTCAGGCGAGTTTCCCATTCAAATGCATGTAACAGTGAGAAACGCATTGTCTTGGCGAAATAAAGCGTTTTTGAACAACTTCATATAAATCGCTGTAACTTTTGATAGAAGACTCAGACAAACATGTTTATGGCTTTATCTTATAGAACTCAATATCCCCGTGCTGGGCAAACAGAACAGGTTTTGCAGCCGTTTGAGCTAAGATTTTAAAATTATTCACATAATGAAAACCTATACTTTGTTTCAGGCGAGTTCCCCATTCAAATGCATGTAACAGTGAGAAACGCATTGTCTTGGCGAAATAAAGCGTTTTTGTACCACTTCATATAAATCGCTGTAACTTTTGATAGAAGACTCAGACAAACATGTTTATGGCTTTATCTTATGGAACTCAATATCCCCGTGCTGGGCAAACAGGTTTTGCAGCCGTTTGAGCTAAGATTTTAAAATTATTCACATAATGAAAACCTATACTTTGTTTCAGGCGAGTTTCCCATTCAAATGCATGTAACAGTGAGAAACGCATTGTCTTGGCGAAATAAAGCGTTTTTGAACAACTTCATGTAAATCGCTGTAACTTTTGATAGAAGACTCAGAAAAACATGTTTATGGCTTTATCTTATGGAACTCAATATCCCCGTGCTGGGCAAACAGGTTTTGCAGCCGTTTGAGCTAAGATTTTAAAATGATTCACATAATGAAAACCTATACTTTGTTTCAGGCGAGTTTCCCATTCAAATGCATGTAACAGTGAGAAACGCATTGTCTTGGCGAAATAAAGCGTTTTTGAACAACTTCATGTAAATCGCTGTAACTTTTGATAGAAGACTCAGACAAACATGTTTATGGCTTTATCTTATAGAACTCAATATCCCCGTGCTGGGCAAACAGAACAGGTTTTGCAGCCGTTTGAGCTAAGATTTTAAAATTATTCACATAATGAAAACCTATACTTTGTTTCAGGCGAGTTCCCCATTCAAATGCATGTAACAGTGAGAAACGCATTGTCTTGGCGAAATAAAGCGTTTTTGTACCACTTCATATAAATCGCTGTAACTTTTGATAGAAGACTCAGACACACATGTTTATGGCTTTATCTTATGGAACTCAATATCCCCGTGCTGGGCAAACAGGTTTTGCAGCCGTTTGAGCTAAGATTTTAAAATTATTCACATAATGAAAACCTATACTTTGTTTCAGGCGAGTTTCCCATTCAAATGCATGTAACAGTGAGAAACGCATTGTCTTGGCGAAATAAAGCGTTTTTGAACAACTTCATGTAAATCGCTGTAACTTTTGATAGAAGACTCAGACAAACATGTTTATGGCTTTATCTTATAGAACTCAATATCCCCGTGCTGGGCAAACAGAACAGGTTTTGCAGCCGTTTGAGCTAAGATTTTAAAATTATTCACATAATGAAAACCTATACTTTATTTCAGGCGAGTTCCCCATTCAAATGCATGTAACAGTGAGAAACGCATTGTCTTGGCGAAATAAAGCGTTTTTGTACAACTTCATATAAATCGCTGTAACTTTTGATAGAAGACTCAGACAAACATGTTTATGGCTTTATCTTATGGAACTCAATATCCCCGTGCTGGGCAAACAGGTTTTGCAGCCGTTTGAGCTAAGATTTTAAAATTATTCACATAATGAAAACCTATACGTTGTTTCAGGCGAGTTTCCCATTCAAATGCATGTAACAGTGAGAAACGCATTGTCTTGGCGAAATAAAGCGTTTTTGAACAACTTCATGTAAATCGCTGTAACTTTTGATAGAAGACTCAGACAAACATGTTTATGGCTTTATCTTATAGAACTCAATATCCCCGTGCTGGGCAAACAGAACAGGTTTTGCAGCCGTTTGAGCTAAGATTTTAAAATTATTCACATAATGAAAACCTATACTTTGTTTCAGGCGAGTTCCCCATTCAAATGCATGTAACAGTGAGAAACGCATTGTCTTGGCGAAATAAAGCGTTTTTGTACCACTTCATATAAATCGCTGTAACTTTTGATAGAAGACTCAGACAAACATGTTTATGGCTTTATCTTATGGAACTCAATATCCCCGTGCTGGGCAAACAGAACAGGTTTTGCAGCCGTTTGAGCTAAGATTTTAAAATTATTCACATAATGAAAACCTATACTTTGTCTCGGGTGAGTTTCCCATTCAAATGCATGTAACAGTGAGAAACGCATTGTCTTGGCGAAATAAAGCGTGTTTGTACAACTTCATATAAATCGCTGTAACTTTTGATAGAAGACTCAGACAAACATGTTTATGGCTTTATCTTATAGAACTCAATATCCCCGTGCTGGGCAAACAGAACAGGTTTTGCAGCCGTTTGAGCTAAGATTTTAAAATTATTCACATAATGAAAACCTATACTTTGTTTCAGGCGAGTTCCCCATTCAAATGCATGTAACAGTGAGAAACGCATTGTCTTGGCGAAATAAAGCGTTTTTGTACAACTTCATATAAATCGCTGTAACTTTTGATAGAAGACTCAGACAAACATGTTTATGGCTTTATCTTATGGAACTCAATATCCCCGTGCTGGGCAAACAGAACAGGTTTTGCAGCCGTTTGAGCTAAGATTTTAAAATTATTCACATAATGAAAACCTATACTTTGTTTCAGGCGAGTTCCCCATTCAAATGCATGTAACAGTGAGAAACGCATTGTCTTGGCGAAATAAAGCGTTTTTGTACCACTTCATATAAATCGCTGTAACTTTTGATAGAAGACTCAGACACACATGTTTATGGCTTTATCTTATGGAACTCAATATCCCCGTGCTGGGCAAACAGGTTTTGCAGCCGTTTGAGCTAAGATTTTAAAATTATTCACATAATGAAAACCTATACTTTGTTTCAGGCGAGTTTCCCATTCAAATGCATGTAACAGTGAGAAACGCATTGTCTTGGCGAAATAAAGCGTTTTTGAACAACTTCATGTAAATCGCTGTAACTTTTGATAGAAGACTCAGACAAACATGTTTATGGCTTTATCTTATAGAACTCAATATCCCCGTGCTGGGCAAACAGAACAGGTTTTGCAGCCGTTTGAGCTAAGATTTTAAAATTATTCACATAATGAAAACCTATACTTTATTTCAGGCGAGTTCCCCATTCAAATGCATGTAACAGTGAGAAACGCATTGTCTTGGCGAAATAAAGCGTTTTTGTACAACTTCATATAAATCGCTGTAACTTTTGATAGAAGACTCAGACAAACATGTTTATGGCTTTATCTTATGGAACTCAATATCCCCGTGCTGGGCAAACAGGTTTTGCAGCCGTTTGAGCTAAGATTTTAAAATTATTCACATAATGAAAACCTATACGTTGTTTCAGGCGAGTTTCCCATTCAAATGCATGTAACAGTGAGAAACGCATTGTCTTGGCGAAATAAAGCGTTTTTGAACAACTTCATGTAAATCGCTGTAACTTTTGATAGAAGACTCAGACAAACATGTTTATGGCTTTATCTTATAGAACTCAATATCCCCGTGCTGGGCAAACAGAACAGGTTTTGCAGCCGTTTGAGCTAAGATTTTAAAATTATTCACATAATGAAAACCTATACTTTGTTTCAGGCGAGTTCCCCATTCAAATGCATGTAACAGTGAGAAACGCATTGTCTTGGCGAAATAAAGCGTTTTTGTACCACTTCATATAAATCGCTGTAACTTTTGATAGAAGACTCAGACAAACATGTTTATGGCTTTATCTTATGGAACTCAATATCCCCGTGCTGGGCAAACAGAACAGGTTTTGCAGCCGTTTGAGCTAAGATTTTAAAATTATTCACATAATGAAAACCTATACTTTGTCTCGGGTGAGTTTCCCATTCAAATGCATGTAACAGTGAGAAACGCATTGTCTTGGCGAAATAAAGCGTGTTTGTACAACTTCATATAAATCGCTGTAACTTTTGATAGAAGACTCAGACAAACATGTTTATGGCTTTATCTTATAGAACTCAATATCCCCGTGCTGGGCAAACAGAACAGGTTTTGCAGCCGTTTGAGCTAAGATTTTAAAATTATTCACATAATGAAAACCTATACTTTGTTTCAGGCGAGTTCCCCATTCAAATGCATGTAACAGTGAGAAACGCATTGTCTTGGCGAAATAAAGCGTTTTTGTACAACTTCATATAAATCGCTGTAACTTTTGATAGAAGACTCAGACAAACATGTTTATGGCTTTATCTTATGGAACTCAATATCCCCGTGCTGGGCAAACAGGTTTTGCAGCCGTTTGAGCTAAGATTTTAAAATTATTCACATAATGAAAACCTATACTTTGTTTCAGGCGAGTTTCCCATTCAAATGCATGTAACAGTGAGAAACGCATTGTCTTGGCGAAATAAAGCGTTTTTGAACAACTTCATGTAAATCGCTGTAACTTTTGATAGAAGACTCAGAAAAACATGTTTATGGCTTTATCTTATGGAACTCAATATCCCCGTGCTGGGCAAACAGGTTTTGCAGCCGTTTGAGCTAAGATTTTAAAATGATTCACATAATGAAAACCTATACTTTGTTTCAGGCGAGTTTCCCATTCAAATGCATGTAACAGTGAGAAACGCATTGTCTTGGCGAAATAAAGCGTTTTTGAACAACTTCATGTAAATCGCTGTAACTTTTGATAGAAGACTCAGACAAACATGTTTATGGC
Source organism: Rhamphochromis sp. 'chilingali' (assembly GCF_963969265.1). Classification (NCBI taxonomy): domain Eukaryota; kingdom Metazoa; phylum Chordata; class Actinopteri; order Cichliformes; family Cichlidae; genus Rhamphochromis; species Rhamphochromis sp. 'chilingali'. The sequence goes on along the minus strand of NC_137937.1, from coordinate 10,543,882 downwards.
TTTATCTTATAGAACTCAATATCCCCGTGCTGGGCAAACAGAACAGGTTTTGCAGCCGTTTGAGCTAAGATTTTAAAATTATTCACATAATGAAAACCTATACTTTGTTTCAGGCGAGTTCCCCATTCAAATGCATGTAACAGTGAGAAACGCATTGTCTTGGCGAAATAAAGCGTTTTTGTACCACTTCATATAAATCGCTGTAACTTTTGATAGAAGACTCAGACACACATGTTTATGGCTTTATCTTATGGAACTCAATATCCCCGTGCTGGGCAAACAGGTTTTGCAGCCGTTTGAGCTAAGATTTTAAAATTATTCACATAATGAAAACCTATACTTTGTTTCAGGCGAGTTTCCCATTCAAATGCATGTAACAGTGAGAAACGCATTGTCTTGGCGAAATAAAGCGTTTTTGAACAACTTCATGTAAATCGCTGTAACTTTTGATAGAAGACTCAGACAAACATGTTTATGGCTTTATCTTATAGAACTCAATATCCCCGTGCTGGGCAAACAGAACAGGTTTTGCAGCCGTTTGAGCTAAGATTTTAAAATTATTCACATAATGAAAACCTATACTTTATTTCAGGCGAGTTCCCCATTCAAATGCATGTAACAGTGAGAAACGCATTGTCTTGGCGAAATAAAGCGTTTTTGTACAACTTCATATAAATCGCTGTAACTTTTGATAGAAGACTCAGACAAACATGTTTATGGCTTTATCTTATGGAACTCAATATCCCCGTGCTGGGCAAACAGGTTTTGCAGCCGTTTGAGCTAAGATTTTAAAATTATTCACATAATGAAAACCTATACGTTGTTTCAGGCGAGTTTCCCATTCAAATGCATGTAACAGTGAGAAACGCATTGTCTTGGCGAAATAAAGCGTTTTTGAACAACTTCATGTAAATCGCTGTAACTTTTGATAGAAGACTCAGACAAACATGTTTATGGCTTTATCTTATAGAACTCAATATCCCCGTGCTGGGCAAACAGAACAGGTTTTGCAGCCGTTTGAGCTAAGATTTTAAAATTATTCACATAATGAAAACCTATACTTTGTTTCAGGCGAGTTCCCCATTCAAATGCATGTAACAGTGAGAAACGCATTGTCTTGGCGAAATAAAGCGTTTTTGTACCACTTCATATAAATCGCTGTAACTTTTGATAGAAGACTCAGACAAACATGTTTATGGCTTTATCTTATGGAACTCAATATCCCCGTGCTGGGCAAACAGAACAGGTTTTGCAGCCGTTTGAGCTAAGATTTTAAAATTATTCACATAATGAAAACCTATACTTTGTCTCGGGTGAGTTTCCCATTCAAATGCATGTAACAGTGAGAAACGCATTGTCTTGGCGAAATAAAGCGTGTTTGTACAACTTCATATAAATCGCTGTAACTTTTGATAGAAGACTCAGACAAACATGTTTATGGCTTTATCTTATAGAACTCAATATCCCCGTGCTGGGCAAACAGAACAGGTTTTGCAGCCGTTTGAGCTAAGATTTTAAAATTATTCACATAATGAAAACCTATACTTTGTTTCAGGCGAGTTCCCCATTCAAATGCATGTAACAGTGAGAAACGCATTGTCTTGGCGAAATAAAGCGTTTTTGTACAACTTCATATAAATCGCTGTAACTTTTGATAGAAGACTCAGACAAACATGTTTATGGCTTTATCTTATGGAACTCAATATCCCCGTGCTGGGCAAACAGAACAGGTTTTGCAGCCGTTTGAGCTAAGATTTTAAAATTATTCACATAATGAAAACCTATACTTTGTTTCAGGCGAGTTCCCCATTCAAATGCATGTAACAGTGAGAAACGCATTGTCTTGGCGAAATAAAGCGTTTTTGTACCACTTCATATAAATCGCTGTAACTTTTGATAGAAGACTCAGACACACATGTTTATGGCTTTATCTTATGGAACTCAATATCCCCGTGCTGGGCAAACAGGTTTTGCAGCCGTTTGAGCTAAGATTTTAAAATTATTCACATAATGAAAACCTATACTTTGTTTCAGGCGAGTTTCCCATTCAAATGCATGTAACAGTGAGAAACGCATTGTCTTGGCGAAATAAAGCGTTTTTGAACAACTTCATGTAAATCGCTGTAACTTTTGATAGAAGACTCAGACAAACATGTTTATGGCTTTATCTTATAGAACTCAATATCCCCGTGCTGGGCAAACAGAACAGGTTTTGCAGCCGTTTGAGCTAAGATTTTAAAATTATTCACATAATGAAAACCTATACTTTATTTCAGGCGAGTTCCCCATTCAAATGCATGTAACAGTGAGAAACGCATTGTCTTGGCGAAATAAAGCGTTTTTGTACAACTTCATATAAATCGCTGTAACTTTTGATAGAAGACTCAGACAAACATGTTTATGGCTTTATCTTATGGAACTCAATATCCCCGTGCTGGGCAAACAGGTTTTGCAGCCGTTTGAGCTAAGATTTTAAAATTATTCACATAATGAAAACCTATACGTTGTTTCAGGCGAGTTTCCCATTCAAATGCATGTAACAGTGAGAAACGCATTGTCTTGGCGAAATAAAGCGTTTTTGAACAACTTCATGTAAATCGCTGTAACTTTTGATAGAAGACTCAGACAAACATGTTTATGGCTTTATCTTATAGAACTCAATATCCCCGTGCTGGGCAAACAGAACAGGTTTTGCAGCCGTTTGAGCTAAGATTTTAAAATTATTCACATAATGAAAACCTATACTTTGTTTCAGGCGAGTTCCCCATTCAAATGCATGTAACAGTGAGAAACGCATTGTCTTGGCGAAATAAAGCGTTTTTGTACCACTTCATATAAATCGCTGTAACTTTTGATAGAAGACTCAGACAAACATGTTTATGGCTTTATCTTATGGAACTCAATATCCCCGTGCTGGGCAAACAGAACAGGTTTTGCAGCCGTTTGAGCTAAGATTTTAAAATTATTCACATAATGAAAACCTATACTTTGTCTCGGGTGAGTTTCCCATTCAAATGCATGTAACAGTGAGAAACGCATTGTCTTGGCGAAATAAAGCGTGTTTGTACAACTTCATATAAATCGCTGTAACTTTTGATAGAAGACTCAGACAAACATGTTTATGGCTTTATCTTATAGAACTCAATATCCCCGTGCTGGGCAAACAGAACAGGTTTTGCAGCCGTTTGAGCTAAGATTTTAAAATTATTCACATAATGAAAACCTATACTTTGTTTCAGGCGAGTTCCCCATTCAAATGCATGTAACAGTGAGAAACGCATTGTCTTGGCGAAATAAAGCGTTTTTGTACAACTTCATATAAATCGCTGTAACTTTTGATAGAAGACTCAGACAAACATGTTTATGGCTTTATCTTATGGAACTCAATATCCCCGTGCTGGGCAAACAGGTTTTGCAGCCGTTTGAGCTAAGATTTTAAAATTATTCACATAATGAAAACCTATACGTTGTTTCAGGCGAGTTTCCCATTCAAATGCATGTAACAGTGGGAAACGCATTGTCTTGGCGAAATAAAGCGTTTTTGAACAACTTCATGTAAATCGCTGTAACTTTTGATAGAAGACTCAGACAAACATGTTTATGGCTTTATCTTATAGAACTCAATATCCCCGTGCTGGGCAAACAGAACAGGTTTTGCAGCCGTTTGAGCTAAGATTTTAAAATTATTCACATAATGAAAACCTATACTTTGTTTCAGGCGAGTTCCCCATTCAAATGCATGTAACAGTGAGAAACGCATTGTCTTGGCGAAATAAAGCGTTTTTGTACCACTTCATATAAATCGCTGTAACTTTTGATAGAAGACTCAGACAAACATGTTTATGGCTTTATCTTATGGAACTCAATATCCCCGTGCTGGGCAAACAGGTTTTGCAGCCGTTTGAGCTAAGATTTTAAAATTATTCACATAATGAAAACCTATACTTTGTTTCAGGCGAGTTCCCCATTCAAATGCATGTAACAGTGAGAAACGCATTGTCTTGGCGAAATAAAGCGTTTTTGAACAACTTCATGTAAATCGCTGTAACTTTTGATAGAAGACTCAGACAAACATGTTTATGGCTTTATCTTATGGAACTCAATATCCCCGTGCTGGGCAAACAGGTTTTGCAGCCGTTTGAGCTAAGATTTTAAAATTATTCACATAATGAAAACCTATACTTTGTTTCAGGCGAGTTTCCCATTCAAATGCATGTAACAGTGAGAAACACATTGTCTTGGCGAAATAAAGCGTTTTTGAACAACTTCATGTAAATCGCTGTAACTTTTGATAGAAGACTCAGACAAACATGTTTATGGCTTTATCTTATAGAACTCAATATCCCCGTGCTGGGCAAACAGAACAGGTTTTGCAGCCGTTTGAGCTAAGATTTTAAAATTATTCACATAATGAAAACCTATACGTTGTTTCAGGCGAGTTTCCCATTCAAATGCATGTAACAGTGAGAAACGCATTGTCTTGGCGAAATAAAGCGTTTTTGAACAACTTCATGTAAATCGCTGTAACTTTTGATAGAAGACTCAGACAAACATGTTTATGGCTTTATCTTATGGAACTCAATATCCCCGTGCTGGGCAAACAGGTTTTGCAGCCGTTTGAGCTAAGATTTTAAAATTATTCACATAATGAAAACCTATACTTTGTTTCAGGCGAGTTTCCCATTCAAATGCATGTAACAGTGAGAAACGCATTGTCTTGGCGAAATAAAGCGTTTTTGAACAACTTCATGTAAATCGCTGTAACTTTTGATAGAAGACTCAGACAAACATGTTTATGGCTTTATCTTATAGAACTCAATATCCCCGTGCTGGGCAAACAGAACAGGTTTTGCAGCCGTTTGAGCTAAGATTTTAAAATTATTCACATAATGAAAACCTATACTTTGTTTCAGGCGAGTTCCCCATTCAAATGCATGTAGCAGTGAGAAACGCATTGTCTTGGCGAAATAAAGCGTTTTTGTACCACTTCATATAAATCGCTGTAACTTTTGATAGAAGACTCAGACACACATGTTTATGGCTTTATCTTATGGAACTCAATATCCCCGTGCTGGGCAAACAGGTTTTGCAGCCGTTTGAGCTAAGATTTTAAAATTATTCACATAATGAAAACCTATACTTTGTTTCAGGCGAGTTTCCCATTCAAATGCATGTAACAGTGAGAAACGCATTGTCTTGGCGAAATAAAGCGTGTTTGTACAACTTCATATAAATCGCTGTAACTTTTGATAGAAGACTCAGACAAACATGTTTATGGCTTTATCTTATGGAACTCAATATCCCCGTGCTGGGCAAACAGGTTTTGCAGCCGTTTGAGCTAAGATTTTAAAATTATTCACATAATGAAAACCTATACTTTGTTTCAGGCGAGTTTCCCATTCAAATGCATGTAACAGTGAGAAACGCATTGTCTTGGCGAAATAAAGCGTTTTTGAACAACTTCATGTAAATCGCTGTAACTTTTGATAGAAGACTCAGACAAACATGTTTATGGCTTTATCTTATAGAACTCAATATCCCCGTGCTGGGCAAACAGAACAGGTTTTGCAGCCGTTTGAGCTAAGATTTTAAAATTATTCACATAATGAAAACCTATACTTTATTTCAGGCGAGTTCCCCATTCAAATGCATGTAACAGTGAGAAACGCATTGTCTTGGCGAAATAAAGCGTTTTTGTACAACTTCATATAAATCGCTGTAACTTTTGATAGAAGACTCAGACAAACATGTTTATGGCTTTATCTTATGGAACTCAATATCCCCGTGCTGGGCAAACAGGTTTTGCAGCCGTTTGAGCTAAGATTTTAAAATTATTCACATAATGAAAACCTATACGTTGTTTCAGGCGAGTTTCCCATTCAAATGCATGTAACAGTGAGAAACGCATTGTCTTGGCGAAATAAAGCGTTTTTGAACAACTTCATGTAAATCGCTGTAACTTTTGATAGAAGACTCAGACAAACATGTTTATGGCTTTATCTTATAGAACTCAATATCCCCGTGCTGGGCAAACAGAACAGGTTTTGCAGCCGTTTGAGCTAAGATTTTAAAATTATTCACATAATGAAAACCTATACTTTGTTTCAGGCGAGTTCCCCATTCAAATGCATGTAACAGTGAGAAACGCATTGTCTTGGCGAAATAAAGCGTTTTTGTACCACTTCATATAAATCGCTGTAACTTTTGATAGAAGACTCAGACAAACATGTTTATGGCTTTATCTTATGGAACTCAATATCCCCGTGCTGGGCAAACAGAACAGGTTTTGCAGCCGTTTGAGCTAAGATTTTAAAATTATTCACATAATGAAAACCTATACTTTGTCTCGGGTGAGTTTCCCATTCAAATGCATGTAACAGTGAGAAACGCATTGTCTTGGCGAAATAAAGCGTGTTTGTACAACTTCATATAAATCGCTGTAACTTTTGATAGAAGACTCAGACAAACATGTTTATGGCTTTATCTTATAGAACTCAATATCCCCGTGCTGGGCAAACAGAACAGGTTTTGCAGCCGTTTGAGCTAAGATTTTAAAATTATTCACATAATGAAAACCTATACTTTGTTTCAGGCGAGTTCCCCATTCAAATGCATGTAACAGTGAGAAACGCATTGTCTTGGCGAAATAAAGCGTTTTTGTACAACTTCATATAAATCGCTGTAACTTTTGATAGAAGACTCAGACAAACATGTTTATGGCTTTATCTTATGGAACTCAATATCCCCGTGCTGGGCAAACAGGTTTTGCAGCCGTTTGAGCTAAGATTTTAAAATTATTCACATAATGAAAACCTATACGTTGTTTCAGGCGAGTTTCCCATTCAAATGCATGTAACAGTGGGAAACGCATTGTCTTGGCGAAATAAAGCGTTTTTGAACAACTTCATGTAAATCGCTGTAACTTTTGATAGAAGACTCAGACAAACATGTTTATGGCTTTATCTTATAGAACTCAATATCCCCGTGCTGGGCAAACAGAACAGGTTTTGCAGCCGTTTGAGCTAAGATTTTAAAATTATTCACATAATGAAAACCTATACTTTATTTCAGGCGAGTTCCCCATTCAAATGCATGTAACAGTGAGAAACGCATTGTCTTGGCGAAATAAAGCGTTTTTGTACAACTTCATATAAATCGCTGTAACTTTTGATAGAAGACTCAGACAAACATGTTTATGGCTTTATCTTATGGAACTCAATATCCCCGTGCTGGGCAAACAGAACAGGTTTTGCAGCCGTTTGAGCTAAGATTTTAAAATTATTCACATAATGAAAACCTATACTTTGTCTCGGGTGAGTTTCCCATTCAAATGCATGTAACAGTGAGAAACGCATTGTCTTGGCGAAATAAAGCGTGTTTGTACAACTTCATATAAATCGCTGTAACTTTTGATAGAAGACTCAGACAAACATGTTTATGGCTTTATCTTATAGAACTCAATATCCCCGTGCTGGGCAAACAGAACAGGTTTTGCAGCCGTTTGAGCTAAGATTTTAAAATTATTCACATAATGAAAACCTATACTTTGTTTCAGGCGAGTTCCCCATTCAAATGCATGTAACAGTGAGAAACGCATTGTCTTGGCGAAATAAAGCGTTTTTGTACAACTTCATATAAATCGCTGTAACTTTTGATAGAAGACTCAGACAAACATGTTTATGGCTTTATCTTATGGAACTCAATATCCCCGTGCTGGGCAAACAGGTTTTGCAGCCGTTTGAGCTAAGATTTTAAAATTATTCACATAATGAAAACCTATACGTTGTTTCAGGCGAGTTTCCCATTCAAATGCATGTAACAGTGAGAAACGCATTGTCTTGGCGAAATAAAGCGTTTTTGAACAACTTCATGTAAATCGCTGTAACTTTTGATAGAAGACTCAGACAAACATGTTTATGGCTTTATCTTATGGAACTCAATATCCCCGTGCTGGGCAAACAGGTTTTGCAGCCGTTTGAGCTAAGATTTTAAAATTATTCACATAATGAAAACCTATACGTTGTTTCAGGCGAGTTTCCCATTCAAATGCATGTAACAGTGAGAAACGCATTGTCTTGGCGAAATAAAGCGTTTTTGAACAACTTCATGTAAATCGCTGTAACTTTTGATAGAAGACTCAGACAAACATGTTTATGGCTTTATCTTATAGAACTCAATATCCCCGTGCTGGGCAAACAGAACAGGTTTTGCAGCCGTTTGAGCTAAGATTTTAAAATTATTCACATAATGAAAACCTATACTTTGTTTCAGGCGAGTTCCCCATTCAAATGCATGTAACAGTGAGAAACGCATTGTCTTGGCGAAATAAAGCGTTTTTGTACCACTTCATATAAATCGCTGTAACTTTTGATAGAAGACTCAGACAAACATGTTTATGGCTTTATCTTATGGAACTCAATATCCCCGTGCTGGGCAAACAGAACAGGTTTTGCAGCCGTTTGAGCTAAGATTTTAAAATTATTCACATAATGAAAACCTATACTTTGTCTCGGGTGAGTTTCCCATTCAAATGCATGTAACAGTGAGAAACGCATTGTCTTGGCGAAATAAAGCGTGTTTGTACAACTTCATATAAATCGCTGTAACTTTTGATAGAAGACTCAGACAAACATGTTTATGGCTTTATCTTATAGAACTCAATATCCCCGTGCTGGGCAAACAGAACAGGTTTTGCAGCCGTTTGAGCTAAGATTTTAAAATTATTCACATAATGAAAACCTATACTTTGTTTCAGGCGAGTTCCCCATTCAAATGCATGTAACAGTGAGAAACGCATTGTCTTGGCGAAATAAAGCGTTTTTGTACAACTTCATATAAATCGCTGTAACTTTTGATAGAAGACTCAGACAAACATGTTTATGGCTTTATCTTATGGAACTCAATATCCCCGTGCTGGGCAAACAGGTTTTGCAGCCGTTTGAGCTAAGATTTTAAAATTATTCACATAATGAAAACCTATACGTTGTTTCAGGCGAGTTCCCCATTCAAATGCATGTAACAGTGGGAAACGCATTGTCTTGGCGAAATAAAGCGTTTTTGAACAACTTCATGTAAATCGCTGTAACTTTTGATAGAAGACTCAGACAAACATGTTTATGGCTTTATCTTATAGAACTCAATATCCCCGTGCTGGGCAAACAGAACAGGTTTTGCAGCCGTTTGAGCTAAGATTTTAAAATTATTCACATAATGAAAACCTATACTTTATTTCAGGCGAGTTCCCCATTCAAATGCATGTAACAGTGAGAAACGCATTGTCTTGGCGAAATAAAGCGTTTTTGTACAACTTCATATAAATCGCTGTAACTTTTGATAGAAGACTCAGACAAACATGTTTATGGCTTTATCTTATGGAACTCAATATCCCCGTGCTGGGCAAACAGAACAGGTTTTGCAGCCGTTTGAGCTAAGATTTTAAAATTATTCACATAATGAAAACCTATACTTTGTCTCGGGTGAGTTTCCCATTCAAATGCATGTAACAGTGAGAAACGCATTGTCTTGGCGAAATAAAGCGTGTTTGTACAACTTCATATAAATCGCTGTAACTTTTGATAGAAGACTCAGACAAACATGTTTATGGCTTTATCTTATAGAACTCAATATCCCCGTGCTGGGCAAACAGAACAGGTTTTGCAGCCGTTTGAGCTAAGATTTTAAAATTATTCACATAATGAAAACCTATACTTTGTTTCAGGCGAGTTCCCCATTCAAATGCATGTAACAGTGAGAAACGCATTGTCTTGGCGAAATAAAGCGTTTTTGTACAACTTCATATAAATCGCTGTAACTTTTGATAGAAGACTCAGACAAACATGTTTATGGCTTTATCTTATGGAACTCAATATCCCCGTGCTGGGCAAACAGGTTTTGCAGCCGTTTGAGCTAAGATTTTAAAATTATTCACATAATGAAAACCTATACGTTGTTTCAGGCGAGTTTCCCATTCAAATGCATGTAACAGTGAGAAACGCATTGTCTTGGCGAAATAAAGCGTTTTTGAACAACTTCATGTAAATCGCTGTAACTTTTGATAGAAGACTCAGACAAACATGTTTATGGCTTTATCTTATAGAACTCAATATCCCCGTGCTGGGCAAACAGAACAGGTTTTGCAGCCGTTTGAGCTAAGATTTTAAAATTATTCACATAATGAAAACCTATACTTTGTTTCAGGCGAGTTCCCCATTCAAATGCATGTAACAGTGAGAAACGCATTGTCTTGGCGAAATAAAGCGTTTTTGTACCACTTCATATAAATCGCTGTAACTTTTGATAGAAGACTCAGACAAACATGTTTATGGCTTTATCTTATGGAACTCAATATCCCCGTGCTGGGCAAACAGAACAGGTTTTGCAGCCGTTTGAGCTAAGATTTTAAAATTATTCACATAATGAAAACCTATACTTTGTCTCGGGTGAGTTTCCCATTCAAATGCATGTAACAGTGAGAAACGCATTGTCTTGGCGAAATAAAGCGTGTTTGTACAACTTCATATAAATCGCTGTAACTTTTGATAGAAGACTCAGACAAACATGTTTATGGCTTTATCTTATGGAACTCAATATCCCCGTGCTGGGCAAACAGGTTTTGCAGCCGTTTGAGCTAAGATTTTAAAATTATTCACATAATGAAAACCTATACGTTGTTTCAGGCGAGTTTCCCATTCAAATGCATGTAACAGTGAGAAACGCATTGTCTTGGCGAAATAAAGCGTTTTTGAACAACTTCATGTAAATCGCTGTAACTTTTGATAGAAGACTCAGACAAACATGTTTATGGCTTTATCTTATGGAACTCAATATCCCCGTGCTGGGCAAACAGGTTTTGCAGCCGTTTGAGCTAAGATTTTAAAATGATTCACATAATGAAAACCTATACTTTGTTTCAGGCGAGTTTCCCATTCAAATGCATGTAACAGTGAGAAACGCATTGTCTTGGCGAAATAAAGCGTTTTTGAACAACTTCATGTAAATCGCTGTAACTTTTGATAGAAGACTCAGACAAACATGTTTATGGCTTTATCTTATAGAACTCAATATCCCCGTGCTGGGCAAACAGAACAGGTTTTGCAGCCGTTTGAGCTAAGATTTTAAAATTATTCACATAATGAAAACCTATACTTTGTTTCAGGCGAGTTCCCCATTCAAATGCATGTAACAGTGAGAAACGCATTGTCTTGGCGAAATAAAGCGTTTTTGTACCACTTCATATAAATCGCTGTAACTTTTGATAGAAGACTCAGACAAACATGTTCATGGCTTTATCTTATGGAACTCAATATCCCCGTGCTGGGCAAACAGGTTTTGCAGCCGTTTGAGCTAAGATTTTAAAATTATTCACATAATGAAAACCTATACTTTGTTTCAGGCGAGTTCCCCATTCAAATGCATGTAACAGTGAGAAACGCATTGTCTTGGCGAAATAAAGCGTTTTTGTACAACTTCATATAAATCGCTGTAACTTTTGATAGAAGACTCAGACAAACATGTTTATGGCTTTATCTTATGGAACTCAATATCCCCGTGCTGGGCAAACAGGTTTTGCAGCCGTTTGAGCTAAGATTTTAAAATTATTCACATAATGAAAACCTATACTTTGTTTCAGGCGAGTTTCCCATTCAAATGCATGTAACAGTGAGAAACGCATTGTCTTGGCGAAATAAAGCGTTTTTGAACAACTTCATGTAAATCGCTGTAACTTTTGATAGAAGACTCAGACAAACATGTTTATGGCTTTATCTTATAGAACTCAATATCCCCGTGCTGGGCAAACAGAACAGGTTTTGCAGCCGTTTGAGCTAAGATTTTAAAATTATTCACATAATGAAAACCTATACTTTGTCTCGGGTGAGTTTCCCATTCAAATGCATGTAACAGTGAGAAACACACTGTCTTGGCGAAATAAAGCGTTTTCGTACAACTTCATATAAATCGCTGTAACTTTTGATAGAAGACTCAGACAAACATGTTTATGGCTTTATGTTATAGAACTCAATATCCCCGTGCTGGGCAAACAGAACAGGTTTTGCAGCCGTTTGAGCTAAGATTTTAAAATTATTCACATAATGAAAACCTATACTTTGTTTCAGGCGAGTTCCCCATTCAAATGCATGTAACAGTGAGAAACGCATTGTCTTGGCGAAATAAAGCGTTTTTGTACCACTTCATATAAATCGCTGTAACTTTTGATAGAAGACTCAGACAAACATGTTTATGGCTTTATCTTATGGAACTCAATATCCCCGTGCTGGGCAAACAGGTTTTGCAGCTGTTTGAGCTAAGATTTTCAAGTTATACACATAATGAAAACCTATACTTTGTTTCGGTCGAGTTCCCCATTCAAATGTATGTAACAGTGAGAAACGCACTGTCTTGGCGAAAGAAAGCGTTTTTGTACAACTTCATATAAATAGCTGTAACTTTTGATATAAGACTCAGACAAACATGTTTATGGCTTTATCTTATAGAACTCAAGGTCCCCGTGCTGGGAAAACAGGTTTTGCAGCTGTTTGAGCTAAGATTTTCAAGTTATACACATAATGAAAACCTATACTTTGTTTCGGTCGAGTTCCCCATTCAAATGCATGTAACAGTGAGAAACGCATTGTCTTGGCGAAAGAAAGCGTTTTTGTACAACTTCATATAAATAGCTGTGACTTTTGATAGAAGACTCAGACAAACATGTTCATGGCTTTATCTTATAGAACTCAATATCCCCGTGCTGGGCAAACAGGTTTTGCAGCCGATTGAGCTAAGATCTTAAAATTATTCACATAATGAAAACCTATACTTTGTTTCAGGCGAGTTTCCCATTCAAATGCATGTAACAGTGAGAAACGCATTGTCTTGGCGAAATAAAGCGTTTTTGAACAACTTCATATAAATCGCTGTAACTTTTGATAGAAGACTCAGACAAACATGTTTATGGCTTTATCTTATATACCTCAATATCCCCATGCTGGGCAAACAGGTTTTGCAGCCGATTGAGCTAAGATTTTAAAATTATTCACATAATGAAAACCTATACTTTGTCTCGGGCGAGTTTCCCATTCAAATGCATGTAACAGTGAGAAACGCATTATCTTGGCGAAATAAAGCGTTTTTGAACAACTTCATATAAATCGCTGTAACTTTTGATAGAAGACTCAGACAAACATGTTTATGGCTTCATCTTATATAACTCAATATCCCCGTGCTGGGCAAACAGGTTTTGCAGCCGATTGAGTTAAGATCTTAAAATTGTTCACATAATGAAAACCTATACTTTGTTTCAGGCGAGTTCCCCATTCAAATGCATGTAACAGTGAGAAACGCATTGTCTTGGCGAAATAAAGCGTTTTTGTACCACTTCATATAAATCGCTGTAACTTTTGATAGAAGACTCAGACAAACATGTTTATGGCTTTATCTTATGGAACTCAATATCCCCGTGCTGGGCAAACAGAACAGGTTTTGCAGCCGTTTGAGCTAAGATTTTAAAATTATTCACATAATGAAAACCTATACTTTGTCTCGGGTGAGTTTCCCATTCAAATGCATGTAACAGTGAGAAACGCATTGTCTTGGCGAAATAAAGCGTGTTTGTACAACTTCATATAAATCGCTGTAACTTTTGATAGAAGACTCAGACAAACATGTTTATGGCTTTATCTTATAGAACTCAATATCCCCGTGCTGGGCAAACAGAACAGGTTTTGCAGCCGTTTGAGCTAAGATTTTAAAATTATTCACATAATGAAAACCTATACTTTGTTTCAGGCGAGTTCCCCATTCAAATGCATGTAACAGTGAGAAACGCATTGTCTTGGCGAAATAAAGCGTTTTTGTACAACTTCATATAAATCGCTGTAACTTTTGATAGAAGACTCAGACAAACATGTTTATGGCTTTATCTTATGGAACTCAATATCCCCGTGCTGGGCAAACAGGTTTTGCAGCCGTTTGAGCTAAGATTTTAAAATTATTCACATAATGAAAACCTATACGTTGTTTCAGGCGAGTTTCCCATTCAAATGCATGTAACAGTGGGAAACGCATTGTCTTGGCGAAATAAAGCGTTTTTGAACAACTTCATGTAAATCGCTGTAACTTTTGATAGAAGACTCAGACAAACATGTTTATGGCTTTATCTTATAGAACTCAATATCCCCGTGCTGGGCAAACAGAACAGGTTTTGCAGCCGTTTGAGCTAAGATTTTAAAATTATTCACATAATGAAAACCTATACTTTATTTCAGGCGAGTTCCCCATTCAAATGCATGTAACAGTGAGAAACGCATTGTCTTGGCGAAATAAAGCGTTTTTGTACAACTTCATATAAATCGCTGTAACTTTTGATAGAAGACTCAGACAAACATGTTTATGGCTTTATCTTATGGAACTCAATATCCCCGTGCTGGGCAAACAGAACAGGTTTTGCAGCCGTTTGAGCTAAGATTTTAAAATTATTCACATAATGAAAACCTATACTTTGTCTCGGGTGAGTTTCCCATTCAAATGCATGTAACAGTGAGAAACGCATTGTCTTGGCGAAATAAAGCGTGTTTGTACAACTTCATATAAATCGCTGTAACTTTTGATAGAAGACTCAGACAAACATGTTTATGGCTTTATCTTATAGAACTCAATATCCCCGTGCTGGGCAAACAGAACAGGTTTTGCAGCCGTTTGAGCTAAGATTTTAAAATTATTCACATAATGAAAACCTATACTTTGTTTCAGGCGAGTTCCCCATTCAAATGCATGTAACAGTGAGAAACGCATTGTCTTGGCGAAATAAAGCGTTTTTGTACAACTTCATATAAATCGCTGTAACTTTTGATAGAAGACTCAGACAAACATGTTTATGGCTTTATCTTATGGAACTCAATATCCCCGTGCTGGGCAAACAGGTTTTGCAGCCGTTTGAGCTAAGATTTTAAAATTATTCACATAATGAAAACCTATACGTTGTTTCAGGCGAGTTTCCCATTCAAATGCATGTAACAGTGAGAAACGCATTGTCTTGGCGAAATAAAGCGTTTTTGAACAACTTCATGTAAATCGCTGTAACTTTTGATAGAAGACTCAGACAAACATGTTTATGGCTTTATCTTATGGAACTCAATATCCCCGTGCTGGGCAAACAGGTTTTGCAGCCGTTTGAGCTAAGATTTTAAAATTATTCACATAATGAAAACCTATACGTTGTTTCAGGCGAGTTTCCCATTCAAATGCATGTAACAGTGAGAAACGCATTGTCTTGGCGAAATAAAGCGTTTTTGAACAACTTCATGTAAATCGCTGTAACTTTTGATAGAAGACTCAGACAAACATGTTTATGGCTTTATCTTATAGAACTCAATATCCCCGTGCTGGGCAAACAGAACAGGTTTTGCAGCCGTTTGAGCTAAGATTTTAAAATTATTCACATAATGAAAACCTATACTTTGTTTCAGGCGAGTTCCCCATTCAAATGCATGTAACAGTGAGAAACGCATTGTCTTGGCGAAATAAAGCGTTTTTGTACCACTTCATATAAATCGCTGTAACTTTTGATAGAAGACTCAGACAAACATGTTTATGGCTTTATCTTATGGAACTCAATATCCCCGTGCTGGGCAAACAGAACAGGTTTTGCAGCCGTTTGAGCTAAGATTTTAAAATTATTCACATAATGAAAACCTATACTTTGTCTCGGGTGAGTTTCCCATTCAAATGCATGTAACAGTGAGAAACGCATTGTCTTGGCGAAATAAAGCGTGTTTGTACAACTTCATATAAATCGCTGTAACTTTTGATAGAAGACTCAGACAAACATGTTTATGGCTTTATCTTATAGAACTCAATATCCCCGTGCTGGGCAAACAGAACAGGTTTTGCAGCCGTTTGAGCTAAGATTTTAAAATTATTCACATAATGAAAACCTATACTTTGTTTCAGGCGAGTTCCCCATTCAAATGCATGTAACAGTGAGAAACGCATTGTCTTGGCGAAATAAAGCGTTTTTGTACAACTTCATATAAATCGCTGTAACTTTTGATAGAAGACTCAGACAAACATGTTTATGGCTTTATCTTATGGAACTCAATATCCCCGTGCTGGGCAAACAGGTTTTGCAGCCGTTTGAGCTAAGATTTTAAAATTATTCACATAATGAAAACCTATACGTTGTTTCAGGCGAGTTTCCCATTCAAATGCATGTAACAGTGGGAAACGCATTGTCTTGGCGAAATAAAGCGTTTTTGAACAACTTCATGTAAATCGCTGTAACTTTTGATAGAAGACTCAGACAAACATGTTTATGGCTTTATCTTATAGAACTCAATATCCCCGTGCTGGGCAAACAGAACAGGTTTTGCAGCCGTTTGAGCTAAGATTTTAAAATTATTCACATAATGAAAACCTATACTTTATTTCAGGCGAGTTCCCCATTCAAATGCATGTAACAGTGAGAAACGCATTGTCTTGGCGAAATAAAGCGTTTTTGTACAACTTCATATAAATCGCTGTAACTTTTGATAGAAGACTCAGACAAACATGTTTATGGCTTTATCTTATGGAACTCAATATCCCCGTGCTGGGCAAACAGAACAGGTTTTGCAGCCGTTTGAGCTAAGATTTTAAAATTATTCACATAATGAAAACCTATACTTTGTCTCGGGTGAGTTTCCCATTCAAATGCATGTAACAGTGAGAAACGCATTGTCTTGGCGAAATAAAGCGTGTTTGTACAACTTCATATAAATCGCTGTAACTTTTGATAGAAGACTCAGACAAACATGTTTATGGCTTTATCTTATAGAACTCAATATCCCCGTGCTGGGCAAACAGAACAGGTTTTGCAGCCGTTTGAGCTAAGATTTTAAAATTATTCACATAATGAAAACCTATACTTTGTTTCAGGCGAGTTCCCCATTCAAATGCATGTAACAGTGAGAAACGCATTGTCTTGGCGAAATAAAGCGTTTTTGTACAACTTCATATAAATCGCTGTAACTTTTGATAGAAGACTCAGACAAACATGTTTATGGCTTTATCTTATGGAACTCAATATCCCCGTGCTGGGCAAACAGGTTTTGCAGCCGTTTGAGCTAAGATTTTAAAATTATTCACATAATGAAAACCTATACGTTGTTTCAGGCGAGTTTCCCATTCAAATGCATGTAACAGTGAGAAACGCATTGTCTTGGCGAAATAAAGCGTTTTTGAACAACTTCATGTAAATCGCTGTAACTTTTGATAGAAGACTCAGACAAACATGTTTATGGCTTTATCTTATAGAACTCAATATCCCCGTGCTGGGCAAACAGAACAGGTTTTGCAGCCGTTTGAGCTAAGATTTAAAATTATTCACATAATGAAACCTATACTTTGTTTCAGGCGAGTTCCCCATTCAAATGCATGTAACAGTGAGAAACGCATTGTCTTGGCGAAATAAAGCCTTTTTGTACCACTTCATATAAATCGCTGTAACTTTTGATAGAAGACTCAGACAAACATGTTTATGGCTTTATCTTATGGAACTCAATATCCCCGTGCTGGGCAAACAGAACAGGTTTTGCAGCCGTTTGAGCTAAGATTTTAAAATTATTCACATAATGAAAACCTATACTTTGTCTCGGGTGAGTTTCCCATTCAAATGCATGTAACAGTGAGAAACGCATTGTCTTGGCGAAATAAAGCGTGTTTTACAACTTCATATAAATCGCTGTAACTTTTGATAGAAGACTCAGACAAACATGTTTATGGCTTTATCTTATGGAACTCAATATCCCCGTGCTGGGCAAACAGGTTTTGCAGCCGTTTGAGCTAAGATTTTAAAATTATTCACATAATGAAAACCTATACGTTGTTTCAGGCGAGTTTCCCATTCAAATGCATGTAACAGTGAGAAACGCATTGTCTTGGCGAAATAAAGCGTTTTTGAACAACTTCATGTAAATCGCTGTAACTTTTGATAGAAGACTCAGACAAACATGTTTATGGCTTTATCTTATGGAACTCAATATCCCCGTGCTGGGCAAACAGGTTTTGCAGCCGTTTGAGCTAAGATTTTAAAATGATTCACATAATGAAAACCTATACTTTGTTTCAGGCGAGTTTCCCATTCAAATGCATGTAACAGTGAGAAACGCATTGTCTTGGCGAAATAAAGCGTTTTTGAACAACTTCATGTAAATCGCTGTAACTTTTGATAGAAGACTCAGACAAACATGTTTATGGCTTTATCTTATAGAACTCAATATCCCCGTGCTGGGCAAACAGAACAGGTTTGCAGCCGTTTGTTTGAGCTAAGATTTTAAAATTATTCACATAATGAAAACCTATACTTTGTTTCAGGCGAGTTCCCCATTCAAATGCATGTAACAGTGAGAAACGCATTGTCTTGGCGAAATAAAGCGTTTTTGTACCACTTCATATAAATCGCTGTAACTTTTGATAGAAGACTCAGACAAACATGTTCATGGCTTTATCTTATGGAACTCAATATCCCCGTGCTGGGCAAACAGGTTTTGCAGCCGTTTGAGCTAAGATTTTAAAATTATTCACATAATGAAAACCTATACTTTGTTTCAGGCGAGTTCCCCATTCAAATGCATGTAACAGTGAGAAACGCATTGTCTTGGCGAAATAAAGCGTTTTTGTACAACTTCATATAAATCGCTGTAACTTTTGATAGAAGACTCAGACAAACATGTTTATGGCTTTATCTTATGGAACTCAATATCCCCGTGCTGGGCAAACAGGTTTTGCAGCCGTTTGAGCTAAGATTTTAAAATTATTCACATAATGAAAACCTATACTTTGTTTCAGGCGAGTTTCCCATTCAAATGCATGTAACAGTGAGAAACGCATTGTCTTGGCGAAATAAAGCGTTTTTGAACAACTTCATGTAAATCGCTGTAACTTTTGATAGAAGACTCAGACAAACATGTTTATGGCTTTATCTTATAGAACTCAATATCCCCGTGCTGGGCAAACAGAACAGGTTTTGCAGCCGTTTGAGCTAAGATTTTAAAATTATTCACATAATGAAAACCTATACTTTGTCTCGGGTGAGTTTCCCATTCAAATGCATGTAACAGTGAGAAACACACTGTCTTGGCGAAATAAAGCGTTTTCGTACAACTTCATATAAATCGCTGTAACTTTTGATAGAAGACTCAGACAAACATGTTTATGGCTTTATGTTATAGAACTCAATATCCCCGTGCTGGGCAAACAGAACAGGTTTTGCAGCCGTTTGAGCTAAGATTTTAAAATTATTCACATAATGAAAACCTATACTTTGTTTCAGGCGAGTTCCCCATTCAAATGCATGTAACAGTGAGAAACGCATTGTCTTGGCGAAATAAAGCGTTTTTGTACCACTTCATATAAATCGCTGTAACTTTTGATAGAAGACTCAGACAAACATGTTTATGGCTTTATCTTATGGAACTCAATATCCCCGTGCTGGGCAAACAGGTTTTGCAGCTGTTTGAGCTAAGATTTTCAAGTTATACACATAATGAAAACCTATACTTTGTTTCGGTCGAGTTCCCCATTCAAATGTATGTAACAGTGAGAAACGCACTGTCTTGGCGAAAGAAAGCGTTTTTGTACAACTTCATATAAATAGCTGTAACTTTTGATATAAGACTCAGACAAACATGTTTATGGCTTTATCTTATAGAACTCAAGGTCCCCGTGCTGGGAAAACAGGTTTTGCAGCTGTTTGAGCTAAGATTTTCAAGTTATACACATAATGAAAACCTATACTTTGTTTCGGTCGAGTTCCCCATTCAAATGCATGTAACAGTGAGAAACGCATTGTCTTGGCGAAAGAAAGCGTTTTTGTACAACTTCATATAAATAGCTGTGACTTTTGATAGAAGACTCAGACAAACATGTTCATGGCTTTATCTTATAGAACTCAATATCCCCGTGCTGGGCAAACAGGTTTTGCAGCCGATTGAGCTAAGATCTTAAAATTATTCACATAATGAAAACCTATACTTTGTTTCAGGCGAGTTTCCCATTCAAATGCATGTAACAGTGAGAAACGCATTGTCTTGGCGAAATAAAGCGTTTTTGAACAACTTCATATAAATCGCTGTAACTTTTGATAGAAGACTCAGACAAACATGTTTATGGCTTTATCTTATATACCTCAATATCCCCATGCTGGGCAAACAGGTTTTGCAGCCGATTGAGCTAAGATTTTAAAATTATTCACATAATGAAAACCTATACTTTGTCTCGGGCGAGTTTCCCATTCAAATGCATGTAACAGTGAGAAACGCATTATCTTGGCGAAATAAAGCGTTTTTGAACAACTTCATATAAATCGCTGTAACTTTTGATAGAAGACTCAGACAAACATGTTTATGGCTTCATCTTATATAACTCAATATCCCCGTGCTGGGCAAACAGGTTTTGCAGCCGATTGAGTTAAGATCTTAAAATTGTTCACATAATGAAAACCTATACTTTGTCTCGGGCGAGTTTCCCATTCAAATGCATGTAACAGTGAGAAACGCACTGTCTTGGCGAAAGAAAGCGTTTTTGTACAACTTCATATAAATAGCTGTAACTTTTGATAGAAGACTCAGACAAACATGTTTATGGCTTTATCTTATAGAACTCAAGATCCCCGTGCTGGGAAAACAGGATTTGCAGCTGTTTGAGCTAAGAATTTCAAGTTATACACATAATGAAAACCTATACTTTGTTTCGGTCGAGTTCCCCATTCAAATGCATGTAACAGTGAGAAACGCACTGTCTTGGCGAATGAAAGCGTTTTTGTACAACTTCATATAAATAGCTGTAACTTTTGATAGAAGACTCAGACAAACATGTTTATGGCTTTATCTTATAGAACTCAAGGTCCCTGTGCTGGGAAAACAGGTTTTGCAGCTGTTTGAGCTAAGATTTTCAAGTTATACACATAATGAAAACCTATACTTTGTTTCGGTCGAGTTCCCCATTCAAATGTATGTAACAGTGAGAAACGCACTGTCTTGGCGAAAGAAAGCGTTTTTGTACAACTTCATATAAATAGCTGTAACTTTTGATATAACACTCAGACAAACATGTTTATGGCTTTATCTTATAGAACTCAAGGTCCCCGTGCTGGGAAAACAGGATTTGCAGCTGTTTGAGCTAAGATTTTCAAGTTATACACATAATGAAAACCTATACTTTGTTTCGGTGGAGTTCCCCATTCAAATGTATGTAACAGTGAGAAACGCACTGTCTTGGCGAAAGAAAGCGTTTTTGTACAACTTCATATAAATAGCTGTAACTTTTGATAGAAGACTCAGACAAACATGTTTATGGCTTCATCTTATATAACTCAATATCCCCGTGCTGGGCAAACAGGTTTTGCAGCCGATTGAGTTAAGATCTTAAAATTGTTCACATAATGAAAACCTATACTTTGTCTCGGGCGAGTTTCCCATTCAAATGCATGTAACAGTGAGAAACGCACTGTCTTGGCGAAAGAAAGCGTTTTTGTACAACTTCATATAAATAGCTGTAACTTTTGATAGAAGACTCAGACAAACATGTTTATGGCTTTATCTTATAGAACTCAAGATCCCCGTGCTGGGAAAACAGGATTTGCAGCTGTTTGAGCTAAGAATTTCAAGTTATACACATAATGAAAACCTATACTTTGTTTCGGTCGAGTTCCCCATTCAAATGCATGTAACAGTGAGAAACGCACTGTCTTGGCGAATGAAAGCGTTTTTGTACAACTTCATATAAATAGCTGTAACTTTTGATAGAAGACTCAGACAAACATGTTTATGGCTTTATCTTATAGAACTCAAGGTCCCTGTGCTGGGAAAACAGGTTTTGCAGCTGTTTGAGCTAAGATTTTCAAGTTATACACATAATGAAAACCTATACTTTGTTTCGGTCGAGTTCCCCATTCAAATGCATGTAACAGTGAGAAACGCACTGTCTTGGCGAATGAAAGCGTTTTTGTACAACTTCATATAAATAGCTGTAACTTTTGATAGAAGACTCAGACAAGCATGTTTATGGCTTTATCTTATAGAACTCAAGGTCCCTGTGCTGGGAAAACAGGTTTTGCAGCTGTTTGAGCTAAGATTTTCAAGTTATACACATAATGAAAACCTATACTTTGTTTCGGTGGAGTTCCCCATTCAAATGTATGTAACAGTGAGAAACGCACTGTCTTGGCGAAAGAAAGCGTTTTTGTACAACTTCATATAAATAGCTGTAACTTTTGATATAACACTCAGACAAACATGTTTATGGCTTTATCTTATAGAACTCAAGGTCCCCGTGCTGGGAAAACAGGATTTGCAGCTGTTTGAGCTAAGATTTTCAAGTTATACACATAATGAAAACCTATACTTTGTTTCGGTCGAGTTCCCCATTCAAATGCATGTAACAGTGAGAAACGCACTGTCTTGGCGAATGAAAGCGTTTTTGTACAACTTCATATAAATCGCTGTAACTTTTGATATAAGACTCAGACAAACATGTTTATGGCTTTATCTTATAGAACTCAAGGTCCCCGTGCTGGGAAAACAGGTTTTGCAGCTGTGTGAGCTAAGATTTTCAAGTTATACACATAATGAAAACCTATACTTTGTTTCGGTCGAGTTCCCCATTCAAATGCATGTAACAGTGAGAAACGCACTGTCTTGGCGAAAGAAAGCGTTTTTGTACAACTTCATATAAATAGCTGTAACTTTTGATAGAAGACTCAGACAAACATGTTCATGGCTTTATCTTATATAACTCAATATCCCCGTGCTGGGCAAACAGAACAGGTTTTGCAGCTGTTTGAGCTAAGATTTTAAAATTATTCACATAATGAAAACCTATACTTTGTTTCAGGCGAGTTCCCCATTCAAATGCATGTAACAGTGAGAAACGCATTGTCTTGGCGAAATAAAGCGTTTTTGAACAACTTCATATAAATCGCTGTAACTTTTGATAGAAGACTCAGACAAGCATGTTTATGGCTTTATCTTATATAACTCAATATCCCCGTGCTGGGCAAACAGGTTTTGCAGCTGTTTGATCTAAGATTTTCAAGTTATTCACATAATGAAAACCTATACTTTGTTTTGGGTGAGTTCCCCATTCAAACGCATAGAAATCGCCCGAAATGCACTGTCTTGACGAAAGAAAGCCTTTTTGTACAACTTCATATAAATAGCTGTAACTTTTGATAGAAGACTCAGACACACATGTTTCTGGCTTTATCTTATAGACTTCAATATCCCCGTGCTGGGCAAACAGGTTTTAAAGCTGTGTGAGCTAAGATTTTCAAGTTATTCACATAATGAAAACCTATACTTTGTTTCGGGCGAGTTAGCCATTCAAATGCATAGAAATCGCAAGAAACGCACTGTCTTGATGAAAGAAAGCGTTTTTGTACAACTTCATATACCGTATTTTCACAACCATAAGGCGCACTTAAAAGTCTTAGATTTTCTTCAAAACGTACGGCGCGCCCTATAGGGCAGTGCGCCCTGTGTGTTGTAATGAGGCCGTAGTAGAAAACACCATGAGAACGCTAAAGGGTGAAGTGTATGCGTTGACTTTATCACACATACCTGTATAAAAGAACAGGTATGTGCATTATGCAGGACATCGTTGTTTTAACAACCCTGAAAATGGCAAAGAGACACGCTTACGAAGCACAGTTTAAACTGAAGGCCATCAGCTACGCGGAGGAACATGGAAATCGAGCAGCGGCGAGAGAATTTAAGATTAACGAATCGATGGTTCGCAAATGGAGGAAGCTAGAAAACAAGCTCCGGCAGGTCAAGAAAATGCAGCTGAGTTTCCGCGGACATAAGGCGAGGTGGCCCGAGTTGGACGAAAGACTCAAGCGGTGGATCATCGAGCAAAGCGGGAGAAGCGTTTCGACGGTCACCATTCGGCTAAAAGCAGTTTCACTAGCTGAAGAGATGAACATTGAACATTTCCAAGGAGGTCCGTCTTGGTGCTTTCGTTTTATGAAACGGTGCCATTTTTCCATCCGGACCAGGACTACGGTAGCGCAGCAACTTCCAGCGGATTATAATGAAAAGCTGGCCATCTTCCACTCCTACTGCAGCAAACACATCGGCGACAAAAACATCCAGCCCAGCCACATCACAAACATTGACGAGGTCCCGCTCACTTTTGACATCCCGGTGAGTCACACTGTGGAGAAGAAGGGGACCAGCACGGTAGCTATACGCACAACGGGGTATGAAAAGTCTTCTTTTACTGTTGTGCTTGGCTGCCATGCTAATGGACAGAAACTGCCGCCTATGGTGATTTTTAAGCGAAAGACTTTGCCTAAAGAGAAGTTTCCAGCAGGAATCATCATTAAGGCAAATGAAAAGGGCTGGATGGATGAGGAAATGATGAAAGAGTGGCTGAGGGAGGTGTATGTAAGGAGACCAGGTGGTTTTTTCCACGCATCACCATCGCTCTTAATCTGTGACTCTATGCGTGCCCACAGCCGATGTGAAAAAACTAGTGAAACAAATGAACTGTGAGCTTGCTGTCATTCCGGGAGGCCTGACAAAGGAACTCCAACTGCTGGACATCGGTGTGAACCGCCCGTTCAAAGTAAGGCTGCGAGCGGCCTGGGAGCGATGGATGACCGATGGAGACCACAGTTTCACCAAGAGTGGAAGGCAGCGCCGGGCGAGTCACGCCACAATTTGCCAATGGATTGTAGATGCTTGGGCTAACATGTCTGCTGGCACTGTTGTTCGAGCTTTCGCAAAAGCTGGCATTATTTCCAAGGAGCCGCACGGCACGGAAAGTGACTCTGACAGTGAAGAAAGTGAACTTGGCATGTTTGTGTCTGAATTGAACAGCTGCGCTAAATCTCCACCAGAGGATGAGGACTTCGATAGGTTTGATTGATGATAAAAATGTGAGTACCAAACTTTGTTTTGCTCCTGCTTTATTTTTTAAATATGCACACTTGTATGCTTGTGTGTTGTTGATGATGATGATTACTGGTAATAAAAATGTGAGTAAGGTACCGAACTCGGGTTTGCTCCCGCTTTATTTTTAAATACGCATACGGTACTTGTCTGCGCCCTATGATCCAGTGCGCCTTATGTGTGTGTTAAATACAGTAATGGCGCACATAACTGAGACTGCGCCTTTTAGTACAGTGCGTCTTATGGTCGTGAAAATACGTAAATTTTGATAGAAGACTCAGACACATATATCTGGCTTTATCTTATAGACTTCAATATCCCCGTTCTGGGCAAACAGGTTTTGCAGCTGTGTGAGCTAAGATTTTAAAATTATTCACGTAATGAAAACTTATGCTTTTTTTCTGGCGAGTTCCCCATTCAAATGCATGTAACAGTGAGAAACACACTGTCTTGAGGAAAGAAAGCGCTTTTGTACAACTTCATATAAATAGCTGTAACTTTTGATAGAAGACTCAGACACACATATTTATGGCTTTATCTTATAGACTTCAATATTCCCGTGCTGGGCAAACAGGTTTTGCAGCTGTTTGAGCTAAGATTTTCAAGTTATTCACATAATGAAAACCTTTACTTCGTTTCGGGCGAGTTACCCATTCAAATGCATGTAACAGTGAGGAAATGCAGTGTCTTGGCGAAAGAAAGCGTTTTTGTACAACTTCATATAAATAGCTGTAACTTTTTATAGAAGACTCTGACACACATATTTCTGGCTTTATCTTATAGACGTCAATATCCCCGTGCTGGGCAAACAGGTTTTAAAGCTTCTATCAAAAGTTTAAAGCAGCCGATATCATGCACATGATTGTATATTTAGGTGAGGCCATCGACATTATAACAGGACCTGTGCTACTGGCTGAGGCCAACTACAATTGACCAGGGCTTGTCATACCTTCTGAGGCCATCTACATTTCACCAGAGCCTGCTTTGCCTGCTGATACCATCCACATTACACCAGGGCCTGTGCAACTGGCTGAGGCCAGCTACATTTCACCAGGGCGAATGTTGCTGGCTGTTGCTATCCACAATGAACAAGGGCCTCTGCTACTTGCTGATGCCATCCACATTACACCAGGGCCTGTGCAACTGGCTGAGGCCAGCTAAATTTCATCAGGGCGAATGTTGCTGGCTGTTGCTATCCACAATGAACAAGGGCCTCTGCTACTTGCTGATACCATCCACATTTCACCAGGGCCTGTGGTCATGGCTGAGGCCAACTACATTTCACCAGGGCCTGTGTTGGTGGCTGATCCCATCCACAATATAAAAAGGCCTGTGCTACTAGATGATGCCATTCACATTGCACCAGGGCCACTGCTCCCTGTGAGGCCATATTCACCACACCAGGGCCTGTGCTGCTGGCTCATACCATCCTCATTTCACCAGGGCCTGCGTTGCTGACTCATGCCATCCACATTACACCAGGACCTGTGCTACTGGCTGAGGCCAACTACATTTCACCAGGGCCTGTGCTACTTGTTCATGTCATGCCCATTACACCAGGGCCTATGGTTTTGGCCGTTACCATCCACATTTTTACCAGAGCCTGTGTTGCTGGCTGATGCCATCCACAATACACAAGGGCCTATGCTACTGGCTGATGCAATCCACATTGCAGCAGGGCAAGTGTTCCCTGTGAGGCCATCTTCACCACACCAGGGCCTGTGTTGCTGGCTTAGGAAATCCACATTGCACCAGGGCCTGTGCTTCCTGTGAGGCCTTATTCATCACACCAGGGCCTGTACTGTTAGCTGATACCATCTACATTTTACCAGGGCCTGCGTTGCTGGCTGATGCCATCCACAATACACAAGGGCTTGTGCTACTGGCTGATTCCATCGACATTACACCAGGGCCATTGCTTCCTGGGAGTCCATCTTCACCACACCAGGGCTTCTGCTGCTCGTTGATGCCATCCACATTACACCAGGTTGTGTGGTGCTGACCAATACCATCCATATTTCACCAGGGCCAGTGCTATAAGATGAGGCTCTCCACATTACAACAGGGCCTGTGCTACTGGCTGAGGCCAACTACATTTCACCAGGGTGTATGTTGCCAGCTGAGACCACAAACATTTCATCAGGGCGTTTTGCTGGTTGATCCTGTCCACAATACACAAAGGCCTGTGCTACTGGCTGTCTTCCACATTACACCAGGGCCGGTGGTGCTGGCTGATGCCATTCACAATACACAAGGGCCAGTGTTGTTGGCTGAGGCGATCCAAATTACACGACTGCCAGTGCTCCCTGTGAGGCCATCATCACCACACCAGCGCCTGTGGTGCTGGCTGAGGCCATTCACATTACACCAGGGACTGTGATGCTTGCGGATACCAAACACATTTTACCAGGGCTTGTGTTGCTGCTGGCTGATGCCATCCACAATACACAAGGGCCAGTGTTGTTGGCTGAGGCGATCCAAATTACACGACTGCCAGTGCTCCCTGTGAGGCCATCATCACCACACCAGGGCCTGTGTTTCTGGCTGATGCCATCCACATTTAACCAGGGCCTGTGTTTCTGGTTTAGGCCAACTACATTTCACCAGGGCCTGTGCTACTCGTTGATACCATGTACATTACACCAGTTCCTGTGCTTTTGGCCGTTACCATCCACATTTCACAAGGGCCTTTGTTGTTTGCTTATGACATCCACAATACACACAGGCCTGTGATATTGGCTGATGCAATCCACATATCAGCAGGTCCACTGCTCCCTGTGAGGCCATATTCACAACACTAGGGCCTGTGCTGCTGGCTCATGCCATCCACATTACACCACGGCCAGTGCTTCCTGTGAGACCATCATCACCACACCAGGGCCTGTGGTGCTGGCTGAGGTAATCCACATTACACTAGGGCCGGTGGTGCTGTCCGAAACCATCGAAATTTCACCAGGGCCTGTGGTGCTGGCTGAGGCCATCCACATTGCACGAGGGCCTGTGATGCTGGCATATACCATCCACATTACACCAGAGCCTGTGATGCTGGCTTATACAATCCGCATTACACCAGGGCCAGTGTTGTTAGATGAGTCCATCCACATTACACCAGGGCCTGTGCTACTGGCTGAGGCCATCTACATTTCACCAGGGACTGTGTTCATGGCTGAGGCCACCAACATTTCACCAGGGCGTGTGTTGCTGTCAGGATTCCGTCCACAGTACACAAAGGCCTGTGCTACTGGCTGATGTCTTCCACATTACACCAGGGCCAGTGGTGCTGTCCGAAACCATCCACATTTCACAATGGCTTGTGTTGCTGGCTGATGACAACCACAATACACAAGGGCCTGTGATACTGGCTGATGTCTTCCACATTACACCAGGGTCAGTGTTGCTGTCCGAAACCATCCACATTTCACCAGGGCTTCTATTGCTGGCTGATGACATCCACAATACACAAGGGTCTGTGATACTGGCTGATGCCATCCACATTACACCAGGGCCAGTGTTGTAGGCTGAGGCGATCCACATTACACCACTGCCAGTGCTTCCTGTGAGGCCATCATTACCACACCAGGGCCTGTGGTGCTGGCTGATGTCATCCACATTACACCAGGGTCAGTGCTTCCTGTGAGGATATCTCCACCACACCAGGTCCTGTGCTTCTGGATTGGGCCAACTAGATTTCAAAAGGGCCTGTGTTCATGGTTGAGAACAACTACATTTCACCAGGGCCTTTGTTGTTGGCTAATGCCAAACACAATACACAAATGTCTGAGCAACTGGCTGATGCCATCCACATTACACCAGGGCCAGCGCTCCTTGTGAGGCCATCTTCACCACACAAGGGCCTGTGTTGCTGGCTGAGGCCATCCACATTGCACCAGGGCCACTGCTCCCTGTGAGGCCATCATCTTCACACCAGGGCCATTGCTTCCTGGGAGTCCATCTTCACCACACCAGGACTTTTGCTGCTCGTTCATGCCATCCACAATACACCAGGGTGTGTGGTGCTGACCAATACCATCCATATTTCACCAGGGCCAGTGTTGTTAGATGAGTCCATCCACATTACAACAGGGCCTGTGCTACTGGCTGAGGCCAACTACATTTCACCAGGGTGTATGTTGCCAGCTGATGCCATCTACATTTCACAAGGGCCTGTGTTCATGGCTTAGGCCAACAACATTTCACCAGGGCGTGTGTTGCTGGCTGATCCCATCCACAATACACAAAGGCCTGTGCTACTGGCTGAGGCCATCCACATTACACCACTGCCAGTGCTTTCTGTGAGGCCATCATCACCACACCAGGGCCTGTTGTGCTGGCTAAGGCCATCCACATTTTACCAGGGCCTGCGTTGCTGGCTGACTCCATCAACATTACACCGCAGCCAGTGCTTTTCTAGCACTAAAAAAAGAGTATAGGTTTTCATTATGTGAATAACTTGAAAATTGTAGCTCAAACAGCTGTAAATATGTATGTCTGCGTCTTCTATCAAAAGTTATAGCTATTTATATGAAGTTGTACACAAACGCTTTCTTTCGTCAAGACAGTGCGTTTCTTACGATTACCGTAATTGTCGGGCTATAAGCCGCTACTTTTTGCACAAGCTTTGAACCTTGCGGCTTTTAGTCAGGTGCGGCTTTTCTATGGATTATCCATGATTTTTGTCATATCGTAAGACGATTTGTTTTGTTTGTTCCGCTGTTGTACGGCACTACGTTGCCTGGCGGAAGGGCATGTGATCAGACACACAGTATGTTGGTCACATGTCCATCCGCCAGGCAACATAGTGTAACATAGTGCCATGATCACCAACGGATTTCGAAGGGCTGGACTGCTGCACGATGGAGAGGAGGACACCACGGCCCTTCTGAGGGTGTTCGACTCTGACACTGACAACGAGGATTTCTTTGGTTTTGAAAGTGACAACGAAGGAAAGAAGCTGAGAGTGGATGACGAAGCCACCCTGAGCCTGTTCGCTTCCGACACTGGAGAAGAGGACTTTGGTGGTTTTAGTGCGCAGGAAGATGGTGGTGAATGACTGACTTTTCTTCTTGTTAAAGCCATGTCACTGCACCTGTATGGGGCGCTGTTTGTAAAGTGAAACATGCTGAAATTAACGGCAACATTTTTCCACATTTAGCTCAAAACCTTACAAAAACATATTTTTTCGAGTAATTTTTTACAACATTTAGTAAAATATTTGTAACTTTTCATCAAATGTTAAATATTAAATCTAAATATTAGATTTAAATCTAAATGTTAAATCTAAATGTTAAATATTAAATCTAAATGTTAAATGTTAAATCTAAATGTTAAATGTTAAATCTAAATGTTAAATGTTAAATCTAAATGTTAAATGTTTAAATCTAAATGTTAAATGTTAAATCTAAATGTTAAATGTTAAATCTAAATGTTAAAAGTTAAATCTAAATGTTAAATGTTAAATCTAAATGCTAAATGTTAAAAGTTAAACCTAAATATTTAGGCTAATATGCAAATTTATTGTACGGATCAACGGAAATACCAAAATAAAAGCTTCCCGAAAACCTCCGGTGCAAAATTGTGTCTGTTCTCCTCCTCACTTCTCCCCGCCATGCGCTGCTTCACTTCTTGCCTACGAGCATGTCCAGCGATTTTGCTGGACATGTGCTGCAGCGATTGTGAAGTGAAGACTGCAGCTGCTAAGAGTGCACTACTGCTGAACCTTTGGATGGCCGACAAAACGGATCTTCCGATGTTTTCAGCTAAATCGCCGGACGTGCTTTCTCATGGTCGGGTTATGGCTGAATTCCAGTGGAATGACGGTCCCGCCATAATAGACGTTTCAGCCATGTGTTCCAGCCCTAAACCTAACCTTATCCCTAACTATAACCTTATTCCTAACCTTAACTAGCAGTTAAATGACGTAAAATAGTGTTTTCCAAATCGATTTTTAGAAAATGAACGAACATGTGTAGATTGAGTCCAAACGGTTCTCATGTGCTCTCCTTTTTCCAATGCCGTAATTTAGGAACGTGTTGGGTACCCCAAAGCATAAAATGTTGACAATTTGTCACCTAGCGAAAATTATTACGCTTTGGGAGTGAGAACGTGTCTGACCACTACCGGCACACTTTTGCACCAGAGGTTTTTGGAAAGCTTTTATTTTGGTATTTCCGCTGATCCGTGCAATAAATTTGCATGTTAGCCTAAACATTTAGATTTAACATTTAGATTTAAATATAATATTTAGATTTAACATTTAGATATAACATTTAACATTTAGATTTAAATGTAATATTTAGATTTAACATTTAGATTTAACATTTAGATTTAGATTTAAATATAATATTTAAATTTAACATTTAACATTTAGAAATTAAATATAATATTTAGATTTAACATTTAACATTTAGATTGAATATTTAACATTTAGATTTAACATTTAAAATTCTGTTTTAAATATGAAAAGTTACAAATATTTTACTAAATGTTGTAAAAAAATGACTTGTTTTGAGCTAAATGTGGAAAAATGTTGCCGTTAATTTCAGCATGTTTCACTTTACAAACGGCGCCCCATACACCTGAGCCTAAAAGGTAGTCCGAATCAATTTTTCTGGTGTGCTGTAGGTTATTGTTATGTACTACATTTGTTACTCATTTATGAAGCACAGTACATGTTTCGTACTTGTAATTACCGCTACTTTTACATATACCTAAAAAGTTGTGCAAATATGTACCCATAACTTGTTTTTCAAAATATTAATAAAAGGGGTGTGTCTCCAAACAGCCATCTCTTTCCTGACAATTCCCTTTGCGCATATTCTCTTACATATGATAAGTCAACATTGAAACACCTGCGGCTTTTAGTCAGGTGCGGCTAATGTATGTACAAAACAGGATTTTCTCCTGATTTTAGCTTGTGCGGCTAATATTCAGATGCGCTTTGTAGTCCGGGAAATACGGTACATGCATTTGAATTGGGAACTCGCCCGAAACAAAGTATAGGTTTTCATTATGTGAATAACTTGAAAATCTTAGCTCAAACAGCTGCAAAACCTGTTTGCCCAGCACGGGGATATTGAAGTCTATAAGATAAAGCCATAAATATATGTGTCTGAGTCTTCTATCAAAAGTTATAGCTATGTTTATGAAGTTGTACAAAAACGCTTTATTTCGTCAAGACAGTGCATTTCTTGCGATTTCCATGCATTTGAATGGGGAACTCGCCCGAAACAAAGTATATGTTTTCATTATGTGAATAACTTGAAAATCTTACCTCAAACAGCTGCACAACCCGTTTGCCCAGCACGGGGATATTGAAGTCTATAAGATAAAGCTATAAATATGTGTGTCAGAGTCTTCTATCAAAAGTTACAGCTATTTATATGAAGTTGTACAAAAACGTTTTCTTTCGCCAAGACAATGCGTTTCTAACTAATACATGCATTTGAATGGAGTTCTCAAACGAAACAAAGTATAGGTTTTCATCTTGTGAATAACTTAAATCTTGAATCTTAACTCAAACGGCTGCAAAACCTGTTTGCCTAACACAGGGATATTGAATTGATCATTTTATATTACCATCTTTAGATGTCCATGTCTCCTCTGTGGATGATGATTGCTGCATTCCTTGGTTTTTATTTGAAAATTGGCAGTCTGGATCATCAATAACATTGTCCTCGGCCTCTGAAAGATCCTCAGTCTCTGGAGCATCTTCTTCTTCATCACTATCCCAGTTGAAAAGCAGTGATAAAGCTTGTTCAGTCATCAACCTCCTGGAGCTCATTTTTGGTGTGTTGAATTGACATGAGAACAGTGACAAGAATAGGGGAGAGAAAGTTTCTTGCATACACACCTGGGTCTGAATGTATATTCAGAAGCAGTCAAAACAAAGTACGTCAAATGGAAATGTTTATTTTGGATCTGAACAACTTTTTACTTACATAAAAGTGTGTGTCAAAATAACCCGCAACATCCTCTTTGTATACAAACACTGCAGAGACATTCCAGACACATCAAAGTGTCCATATTTTACACACTAGTTCATGACCCCAGATAAGGAAAAGTCATAAGGTTTCATGAAGAAAAAGAAAGGATGACCAGTACTTTGGTCAACACAAAAACGGGAATGGGTCAAATTGACCCTTAACATAATAAGAAGGTTAAAACCTATACTTTGTTTGGGGCGAGAACTCCATTCAAACTGTCTTAGCGAAATAAAGCCTTTTTGTACAACTTCATAGAGATAGCTGTAACTCTTGATAGAAGACTCAGACACACGTATTTATGGATTTGCCTTATAGAATTCAGCATCTCCGTGCTGGGGAAATAGGTTTTGCAGCTGTTTGAGCTAAGATTTTCAAGTTAAATTACAATATCAAAAACCATTTTGGAAACTCTTTACAAGTATCAATGTAATTAAGTTCTGGCTTTTATATTTTCAGCTGATAAGGTGAACTTCATACAAACTTGAGTTAGGAAAAATCAAACTTTGTCTCGTGAGTGTACATTGTAGTGTACTGTGACTGCTCCATCACAATGTATAATTTGACTTGTGAGGTACACACAACATACACACACAAGGCCAAGAAGAAAAATCTTAATCGTTGATCTTCCAACTT
The DNA here is from genome assembly GCF_963969265.1 of Rhamphochromis sp. 'chilingali'. Classification (NCBI taxonomy): domain Eukaryota; kingdom Metazoa; phylum Chordata; class Actinopteri; order Cichliformes; family Cichlidae; genus Rhamphochromis; species Rhamphochromis sp. 'chilingali'. Next base: position 10,510,344 of record NC_137937.1, on the reverse strand, counting down.
TATCTTTCTGTTCTGGTTTTAGAGTCATCGTTTTCTTGACTCGTACTTTGGGAATCACCCTGTTGTGAGAAAAGGGTAAGCTGGGAGAGCATACAGCATTATACAAGCAGAGTGTTTTACCTGTATCGGTAGATCTAAGGCATAAACCTGTTATTTAAAAAGAAGTTAACTGACGTGCAGATTTAATTTTAAATTATTTCATGAACTGTCCAGGAATTACAGAGAGCTTTATACTGATATGCTAAAATTCTCTGAGTGTATTGGCTGTATATGACAAGTATTTGTAAATCATTAGTAGTTATTCTTGCATAGGTGTTTTGCTTGTTTTAAATTTGTGCACTATTTATTTTTGTATTTTGTAATCTATCTCTGATTCACTTTTTCTTACTGACCATTGTGTTACTGTAACATGTGAATTTCCCGAGTGTGGCATTAATAAAGTCTGTGTCTATGCCAAACCTCCTTTTTTAAATTTACCAACATTTCTGATTTGCAGCTAAGACTGTGACATGTTTTCACAATTTGCAAGCCAGAAGAGTGATCGCTCTTGAAGCCTGGTTGCTGCACAATACTAGGACTACTAGTTCTAGTTCTAGTACTACTGCTACTGCACAAAGCATATTGTTCAGGAATTTCACAATTTTGTTTAAGTCTAATGTGTTGGCTTAGGCTGCTGCCCCCGCGACCCGACCCCGGACAAAGCGGATGACGATGGATGGATGGATGGATGGATGGTGTTGGCTTACAGGTAAACTTGTTTTGGGGGTGGATAGGATGAAAACTTCCAGCATCACATAATGTTTTCCGATCAGTAGGTTTGGAGTAAAAAAGAAATGGACATATATTTGTCTTTTTTGGGCTACTTTTGTGTCAAGAAAGTTAACTTTTTTAGAACTGTGATCAAAGATAACACATAAACCCTTGAAAATGTGAATGTAAAAATTGTACAAACTCCAGAAAAAGTGGCAACTGACGTGACAAAAGTGCAGGCAATTTTTTTTTTACTTAAGTAGAGGTACAGCTGTTAGTGTCAAAAACACTTGAGTAAAAAATTGAATAAAGTATCGGGTCAGAAATGTGCTCAAAGTGAGAAAGTCAAAGTAGTAACCTAACTGAACCATGTGCTATAATAAAGAAAAAATAATAATATTAGTAGATAGGACTACAAACTTAGTCAGGTGGTAAAAGGCACAAAGGCCTCAGGGGTACATTTGGCAGCCAGGGTTAGAGCTCAGACACCTGGAGCCTGGGAGTTGGGGGGCTAACAACACTGACTGGTAAAATAATCTAACATCCAAGTGTTACATGGTGTTGCAGGTGATAAAAATCCATAAACCACTGTTTAGAGGCAGTTGTAGAAGTTTTCCATTTAATAAAGCCTGCAGACAAGCGATGAGCGGTAGCTAACATTCTTTAATCAAGACAAAGAACAGATACCAAGCTTTGTGAGGGACTGCCATCGCTGGGGCAGAAGGTGAGCAGAGTCTCTCACTGAGCCTAGCATGGCTCTCGGTTAAATACCTCCTTCAGGAACAAATGGCAGTACACAGCTGTTTTCACACCTTTGGTCTTTGCCCCAAAGAAAGTTTCACACTCCCTTGCCATCTCTTACAGTGGAGAAAAGACAAAAACACTCTTCCTGTGGAGTTGTCTGCTTCCCTCCAACTTCCTTACCAGACCCCCACATCTGTCTAACTGTTTGAATGGAGTATGAGGCAGACATGCTAAAACAGTGACCTAAAAGCATTACCAATAAACAATGTGATCAATACATAAATGAAAGAAATTCCTCTACAAGGTGATTGCCAGTTTTGTTGCGATTTTTAGAGACACAGAGAGTGAGAGAGATCCTGTTCTGCATTACTTTAAAAACTAAAGGGGGGTTTCAGAGCTGTTGATATACAAAGCAGTGTTCATAGAAACATTGATCAACCCTGTTTTTGGCATTGAGTGTTACATTTGTCACAGTTTCAATAAAGCTTGCAAATTCTTGCATTTATACTGGAGAGCAAAGAAAAATTAAAAGCTACTTGTACTATGGAAAATCAGTTTCATAAAAGCTACATAAACAGACCTGAAGAAGACTGTGTTTGTAAAACTAGCAGAAACGTCTGAGAACTATAAGACAGACTGTTTCTGCTATCGAAACAATTTGTGTTGTTAATCCTGAATGATTCATGTGACAACATCATAAGAAGAAGGTCATTTTACTCCACACACACACATTTGGAAAATCACATAGTTTGACCATAAAAAAATAGTATTTGAGATCGCTGTGATCGCAAAACTGTGATTAATAGTTAAATATTATTGTTGAGGGGCACAGACAGGACTCCACACCAGGCACATGCAGAGGGGGGGGGCTAGAGGGGCTTGAGCATCCGCCCCTTTCCTGATGGGTGCCCAAAGTGCCCTTTTGTTGAGGCAACTTTTTAAAAAAAAAAAATGTATTATTATTTTTAATGTGTGCGTGCGGAGTCCTGTCTGTGGCCCTCAACAATAATATTTAACTAATAATCATAGTTTTGCTAAATAAAAGGATCTGGCTTGCATCAGTAACATGATCACATTTAACCAATGATCGCCCTTGACGGCAGAACTCGCTGGGTACGAGCCGGGAACGAGCTCACAAAAAGCACGCGCATTTGTTGCGGTCCGGAGCTGTAGGAGAAACACAAGTTAACTCAGAGACACGGACTGATGCGACAAAACCAGTAAGTAGGTGTACAGCGTATCGGAGACCGGGGATAGTTGTAACGTGGTCAGTTGTAACACTTCCAATTTCTCCAATCAGGGCTAAGTTTCAAATGATGTGACTCATCCTGTGCATGCCCAATTCAGTTCTGCTATCACATGTGAAAAATCAGTACATTTTGTCAAACACAGACAATTTAACACGAAAAAAAGTAATTTGTATGCCAAAAAGTAAGTTTTTCTACTTTATTTCAATTTGTAATAGCATTATCTGCTTTGCAGCTAAACTCATCAAACTTAAATTATGTTATTTGTATGTCTATGGGGATATATTCTGTGTAGGTCTTTAGAGCTAGTGTTTTAGCCGTTGGCTGTAATGTTAGCTAGTTCATGGCTATAGGAGTCTGGGTCAGTTGTAACAGCAACAGTCTGGGTTAGTTGTAACAATAACAATAACAATAACAACAGATGTTAAAACTTACCACACTATTACTTTAACTTATATTAAACAAGTTGGGGCAACGACATCAGCAGAGAGAAGTTCACTGGTCGCATTTGTATATGCGGTTAATGCCATTGGCAACACAAATCCTCCACTGTTTGTGTTCCCCACACATACGTTATGCAGGCCACTGTGTCAGAGATGGACCAGTAGGAAGTACTGGTAGTGGAAATAAATCAGGATGGGTGCAAGAAACAGATTTCCTCATCTTTCTGAAGCACTTTGCAAACCACACCAAGGTAAGCCATGATAAAAAGTAATGGAATTGCGATGCTGGTGAACAACTACATTTTTTCAGCTTCATTGTTATGTTCAAAATTGGTGCAAGAGTTGTAGGTTATAATGCCCACTGAGCCAATGAGGCCAAACTCAAGGAAGACCAACCAAAATTAATGAAATATTCAGTTGCAGAAAATTCCAGAATTTGTCTTTTTTGGGGGGTTGGAATATGTTCAAAAGCTAGATTTCTGCATTCTGTCACACACACACACATCTACATAAATGGATGTAAGTGCATTCATGTGTTGAATAAAAAAGATGTTAATGTTTTTTTAGTACCCTTATTTCATTGTGTTACATTTTACCCCAGGATATGTTACAACTAACCCAGACTATGGGGTTAATTGTAACATTTCACTCTTCGTGTTTGAGACCATACCATGCAATGGGTAATTGTGCTGCAGAGAAAATAGCTGCACTATTTAATAGCAGAGACATGTAAATACTTTGCATTACACTTTGAATCCACTACCTTAAAAGAGCTCCAATTTACAGACAGAAATGTCAAAAATGTTACAACTATCCCCGGTCTCCCCTACACTGTAGTGTATAGCACCCAGGAGTATCAGCTTATTACGTACACGTTGGTAAGTTGTCTTGTTGCAACGAACGAACTGAAACAAATGAACTGAAACAAATGAGCGTACTGTGTGTGCAACAGCGTGACAAACATTACCTGTCCTTTTATTAACTGCACATGTAGTGCTGGTCATAGCTGCTGGCTACCTGTGTAAGGCTGTAATGGGTCTGTAGCTCTGTCACCGTTTTAGGGAACATATTTAGTTTTAAAGTAAGTTACAGAGCTTTTCCTGCCTTTCTGGAGGGATTATATTTCACTAAAAACGATCTAATATGCATGTCCACATAATTATGCATTATTATAATATTTTAAAAACACACGCTGTATTTTAAAGAACATACATTAAGTGGTAAATGGCCTGTATTTGTATTTTACTAAAGCGCTTTACACATCCAGTCATCCACACACTGGTGATAGCAGCTACATTATAGCCACAGCCACCCTGGGGCGCACTGACAGAGGCGAGGCTGCTGGACACTGGCGCCACCGGGCCCTCTGACCACCACCAGTAGGCAACGGGTGAAGTGTCTTGCCCAAGGACACAACGACCAAGACTGTCCGAGCCGGGGCTTGAACCGGCAACCTTCCGATTACAAGGCGAACTTCCAACTCTTGAGCCACGATCGCCCCAAGAAGCCAAAATTTGGATTTTACAGCAGTAAAATTATTGTATCTCAAACAGTTTAAAAATGTAATAAGCTTTGCCCCTGCACAGAGTGGATAGTGAAACAAATGGAATCATCATAATGACATTATTTCATATTTATTACTTCCCCCTCCTCATTGCTTTATTATTGTAGCTCTAGTAATAAATAATAATGTAAGGATTCTGGATCAGCACCATGATGCCCATAGTACAGTATTCTGAAGAAGGTCTAAAATGTCACTGTGTGTGCGTGCATGTGTTTGCTTTATGTAAATGGATTTTTTTAAATTATTACTCATGATATAACATTGTCCAGACATGCCTGGTAAGGACATGAGGAGGAAACAGTAGGAGCTGTGTGAGGCTACTAAAGGCATTGCTATAACATTTTTCTGTCATCATTTTATTATAGATTAAGTGCAAGAGTTGTTAGGTGTGGATAATTAGATTATAGTTTATTGCAATAGCAAGTTGTGCCTTGTTCTCAGATGTCTGTGAAGGTTCTCAGTCATCCAGGTCATCGTAGTCAAAGGAGCTTGCAAAGCTTGTTCTCAGATAGACAGCGAGTGGAGAGTGATATATGAAATGATGGGATGGAAGGAAGAAGAGAAGCAAAGAGTGATTCACAGGCAGAGCCTAAATTATTTCTCACAGTTTTTTGCTGCCTTATGGTTCCAAGCGCTGTCACCAATCTTTGCATTTTGTTATTATCTCATGACACTTGTTTAATCAGCTACCATCTCTCCTATGGACTTTTTACTGTCTACAGTCTCAGATCAACACAGCCCTGCCCTCCAGTACTATCCACAGCAACCCCTCAAAAGCAACATTGTACCCATCAGGTAGAACATCGGCTACGTTTGCTTTGCCTTGTTGCCCATATTAGATTCTTGGTGAATGTGTGTTGTTGTTATTCACCCTGTTTCAATGTGCCCCTTTTTAACTTTGAGCACCCGCCCCTTTAAACCTCTCTGCACGGCCCTGGTCCCATAAAAATACGGTTATATCCAGTAATGTACAATTAGTTGCGCTAATTTGACATGGAATCTCGCCTTTTTCAAGTGCCGCTAAACATTAAATAAGGAACATGTTAATGTGATTAAACAATGAAATCATCTATAAATAGGGAAAAAAAAATCTTAAAAAAACGGTAATATTCCGGCAGCTGGGGCGCCAAAATACGACCGTAAAATAACAGAAAATAACTGTCCCATAAAAATACGGTTATTTTCAGTAATGAAAATAGAGTTTGTTGCGCTAATTTGACAGGGGATTCTGCCTTTTCCAAGTGCTAGTTAGTGATCAAAACGCGATCAAACAATAAAATTACCTATAAACAAGGTCACTGAATGTGGAAATATGAATCATAATACGTAAATGTACAGAAATATACAGTTAACAGTTGGTTTGAATAATAATTGATTGCATGCCCTGGGACAGAGGTGAGGTGAGGCATAACTAGCAGTGATAATAATACTTATGTGATGTAACACAAGCTTATAGGGATCATGTTATATACTTTTCCATAGCATTACATTTGAATTCGATCTTTCAAATAAAGGACAGATATTTGTGAGATCATGATACATTTGTGAATGTATTTTAACAATCTAAATATGCATATGTACAGACAGATACATTTAATAATCAAGACAATTATGTTGTATTACATTACAGTGATTTAACGTTAATTTACATTCAAAATGTGAAGTCAAAGTCTATTTACGTAACTTTAATGATATTCTAGAAGAACAGAACATTACTGTAAAATGCACAGTAAAATACCTTCATATTAGGGTTTTTTCCTATGGTCGCAGCGTTACCCGTAACCTTGTTGTTAGTTCACATTCATTGGCCGATGCTTAGCGTCATGTTATTTATATTAATTGCAATTCCTACCTCTACATTTCTTTTTCAAAATATATAATTAGCAAAGCGTGTCCGTGCAATGTTTTATATTGTGAAATTCAGAGAAATCTTAACAAAGAAGCTCACAGAGAAAGATTGAGCTTGTTATTTAACCCCAAGCTGATAGGGAGAGCACCTTATTAAAACACTTGCTGTGCTACAATGTGCCTCAAAGTTCAACAACAGCACAACAGAAGTCACTCATGGTACAGCACTCTCGCTACAAAACAACAACTGTCAGTGACGCTGCACCACGGCGTAAACACAACATTCAAGATAACAGTTAAAAGTAACGTAACCATAAACAATAGAACAAGAACATCTAAACAGCAGCACATGTCCCAAGGCATGATGGGAGATCTCCAGTCCAGAGGGTGGTGGTATAACACCTAAAGTTGTTTGCTACCCGCCATAAAAAGATAGGCGAAGAAGGGTCTTATAACAATGGTGATGACGATGATGGCGTACAGGAAACTGCCGGTTCAATTGGGCGTGGATCGTTGCGCAGATCTGTAAACACTGTTAATAGTGAACTGGGATTGTGTATTACCATACGCGGTGCATGTTTGTGTTATCAGTAAATCCCTTTAGTCTTTGTCTCGCCGAAGGGCGTGTTTAGTCAGTAGGACTTCAGGAGGTGTGAAGACGCGTACTAAAACAAGGGACTGCACCAAGTCAGCGGACGGTAAGACCAAGTTAACCACTGTCTGCTTGGCTGTAAAATAAGCATGTATTCTGGTAGCGATCATGTCGATGAAACATGGTCGCTGAGTCACTCACTCACTTGAGTGAGTGACTCAGGACTCGAGGTGTAATTGTGGGCAGCACTATAATGTGTACTGCATACAAAGCACCAAACCCTCAACATTCATGTAACGCACTGCAAAGAAAAGAAACGGGAAAGCTGATCGTTAGGCTCCAGTTTTCAGGTATGAGTCCTGGTGTACAACCAATGCAGCACGGTTGCTTTTTTCTTTGCGTTTAACTCAAAGTGTGGGGAGTTTGCGAGCCCTTTTCAAGTGTTTCTCTGCGCTTCTTTCAAGAAATGTTCAGACATATTGGCCAACATGTAACTTACATGACAACAAGCTGGCGCATTAAAAAAAACATTTTATTTTTATTTTTAAAAATATCCTGTAATAATGAAGTCCCTGGGGCCTGGTTTAGAGCGTTACATTTCATAAATTGATTATTGCTGATTTCAAGTCCACTGCGATGCTGTACAAAAACGTTCTATATGCCCAACAAATTATGAATCGAACTGTACGAATATTTCCTGTAAAAATCCATATACACTCTCTTACCACTTTATTAGATATGCATGTAAATATCTAACCAGCAGTTATGGCAGCAACATGTAGCCATGGTCAAGTTGACCTCCTCGGGTTCAAACGGAGCATTAGAAAAGGGGCATGGTTGTTGGTGCCACACAAGTTAGTCCCACTATTTCAGAAACTGCTGGTATGCTGGAATTTTCCCACACAGCCTAAGCTTTACGGAGACGGGTCAGAAGAAGAAAACAGGAATGACAGTTTTCTGTCTACACCCCCAAATGCCAATATCCAAATAAATGAATTATAAGAACATAAAATTTAAGTCTCCCACCATACAGTTGGGGAGAGAAGCTGTCCAAGTTGGACACATTATTGTACCAGGCAATAAACATGTAAAGCTGGACAGTCCGTGGGACTGAAAAAGTTTTGGAGCCAGCCCCAAGTGACCATTACAAGAACTCCGCTCTTGTCACATATACAGGGAGTGCAGAATTATTAGGCAAGTTGTATTTTTGAGGAATAATTTTATTATTGAACAACAACCATGTTCTCAATGAACCCAAAAAACCCATTAATATCAAAGCTGAATGTTTTTGGAAGTAGCTTTTAGTTTGTTTTTAGTTTTAGCTATTTTAGGGGGATATCTGTGTGTGCAGGTGACTATTACTGTGCATAATTATTAGGCAAATGAACAAAAAACAAATATATACCCATTTCAATTATTTATTATTACCAGTGAAACCAATATAACATCTCCACATTCACATACATTTCTGACATTCAAAAACAAAACAAAAACAAATCAGCGACCAATATAGCCACCTTTCTTTGCAAGGACACTCAAAAGCCTGCCATCCATGGATTCTGACAGTGTTTTGATCTGATCACCATCAACATTGCGTGCAGCAGCAACCACAGCCTCCCAGACACTGTTCAGAGAGGTGTACTGTTTTCCCTCCTTGTAAATCTCACATTTGATGATGGACCACAGGTTCTCAATGGGGTTCAGATCAGGTGAACAAGGTGGCCATGTCATTAGTTTTTCTTCTTTTATACCCTTTCTTGCCAGCCACGCTGTGGAGTACTTGGACGCGTGTGATGGAGCATTGTCCTGCATGAAAATCATGTTTTTCTTGAAGGATGCAGACTTCTTCCTGTACCACTGCTTGAAGAAGGTGTCTTCCAGAAACTGGCAGTAGGACTGGGAGTTCAGCTTGACTCCATCCTCAACCCGAAAAGGCCCCACAAGCTCATCTTTGATGATACCAGCCCAAACCAGTACTCCACCTCCACCTTGCTGGCATCTGAGTCCTATCTGACTGTTAGATAGGAAGTACTTAGAAAAGGATAGGGAAAAAGTGCTTGTGCGAATGGGTGAATTTACAAGCGCTTTGAATGCTCAGAGTAGAAAAGCGCTATATATGAACCAGTCCATTTACTAGGGCTGGACCATATCATATCGTAATACCGATATAATGTTCGGCAATGATAAGAAAATGAAATATCGCGATAGAATATGGATAAAACGCACATGCGTAGTGCCTTTGTTTTCACATGCACATAGCTGTAAAAGCATGGCGGTGACGGAGAATGAGTAGGGCGAAAGCGGATCGTTGAATGAAATGGATGAACCATAATTGGTTTGTAAAAATGCTGCAACTTCATTGGTGTGGAACTGGTTTAGCTTTTGTCCATCAGATACACAACAAAGCACTATTTTTGGTAGAGCATGCTAGCGGGCCGTCGTTATTACCGTGTTTTTTTTTTTTTTGTTTTTTTTTTTTTTGGAAAATACAGCTCACTTAAAATCAATCTTTTTGATTTTTCTGAAAATCAACAGTGCCCCTTATAAACCCGTGTACCTTATGTATGAATTCTGGTTGTGTTTACTGACCTCAAAACGATTTTATGTGTACGGCGCTCGAAAATCTGTCAAATGTTTTAGTACGACTTTGCTAAGCTACAAATCCGCACCGCTTGATGAATTGTCGGAGCATTACGGCTATCGTAAGCAGAAGCCTCGCGGAGTGATTCGTACTGGGTTTCAGCATAATATTACCGTATTGTGTGTGTGTATAACCTCTTTTTAAGTTTTGTGGATATTATATATGGTTATGCTGAGGATTTAGGCGACCGTGGTGATGGGGGTTGGGAAGCGCATCTGTAACCGGAAGGTCGCCGGTTCGATCCCCGGGCTCTCTGTCCTGGTCGTTGTGTCCTTGGGCAAGACACTTTACCCTACCGCCTACTGGTGTTGGCCAGAGGGGCCGATGGCGCGATATGGCAGCCTCGCTTCTGTCAGTCTGCCCCAGGGCAGCTGTGGCTGCAACTGTAGCTTGCCTTCACCAGTGTATGAATGCGAGAGTGAATGAATAATGGAATTGTAAAGCGCTTTGGGTGCCTTGAAAAGCGCTATATAAATCCAATCCATTATTATTATTATTATTATTATTATTATTATTATTATATGTCGGCCAGTTTTCACTGGAAATGCCTTTTGGTTAAACTGTCAGCAAGGAATTTGCATTTGCACTGTTAAGTTTTTATATAACTTTAATGCACATAAAAACTACTGCTTGTTTAAGTGAAAATACATTGATGTTTTTTGCACTAATAAAGTTGTAAAGTGTTTTGTCTAGTGTCAATTATATCGTCAGTTATATTGTTATTGCAAATTTTCAAATATATATCATGATAAATATTTTTGGTCATATCGCCCTGCTCTACCATTTATCATAATATATTAATTAATATTAAAATTAGAAAGGGTGTCTCCCTCCTGAATTAGAATTGGGAGCTAGTTCCCTAAAATAGGGGCCTGAAAAGCTGAAGGTTTGCCTCCCACTCTACTTTTAAATATCCTAGGAACCACAAGTAAACCAGCAGTCTGAGAGTCGCATGCTGTATTGGGATCATAGAATACTATGAGGTCATTAAGATAAGACTGGGTCTGATTATTCAAGACCTTGGATATGAGGTGAAGAATTTTAAAGTTGATTCAGAATTTTTAAACAGGGAGCTAATGAAAAGACACCAGCATGGAAGAAATATGCTCTTTTTCTACTCCCTGTCAGTACTCTTCATGCAGCATTTTGTATTAAATAAAGGCTTTTCAGGGAGTTTTTAGGACATACTGATAATAATGAATTACAATAGTCCAGCCTAGAAGTAATAAATGTTTGAATTAGTTATTGAACATAACTCTGAGACTGAATGTTTCAAACTTTAGAGATATTTAGAGTACAATGGGGAAAAAGCAGTCCGATATATTTGTTTAATATGTGTATTGAAGGATATATCCTGGTCAGAAATAAGTCAGAGATTCCACACAATGTTACCAGAGGTAACCAGCTTAAGAATCTGGTAAGATACCATATTTCTAAGCTATTTAGGGCCAAATACAAGGACCTCAGTTTTATCCGATTTAGAACAAGAAATTAGAGGTCATCCAGGTCTTTGTCTTTAAGACATTTCGGTAGTCAGTGTGTGTATTATCTGGCTTCACTGATACCTATATACTTAGAGGTGGGTATCATATCCCTACCAATGAAACTGTATGCTATACCTTCGAATTATATTGTCTCAGGGGAGCATCATATCATGCACAAAATGCACACAGATGACTGCAGTACATCCTCGACCAATAAATCTGTACAAATTACAAGATGTGGCAATCCTATTAGTCCTGTAGCTTATAACAACACTTGTATCATTACATTAGTACTTTCAATTAAAATATAAGATTCGGGGGAATTTGGGTATTTTACGTTTTTTTTGCTTTTAATTTTACTCTCAGACAAGCATCTTGTGACACAGTAAGCACCTCCTATATTAGTTTTCTGAACTTGTATGACAAAAAAACAGTTTTAGATGAAAATGGTAATGTAATTATACTGATTAATTTGTTTCAATTTGTGCCCTTCAATTGTCCACTGTGAAGTGACCTGTGAGCCCTGACCTCCTGTTTACCGAAGAGTTCACTCCAGCCAGAGTCAGCGGGATGGAGCAGGAGGAGGCTCTGTGCTTTTTGAAGGCATTTTTGGAGGAGTTTCCAGCTGCTCTGGAGGAAGGCGCTTCACTTCCTGTTAGCCCTCTTAGTCGTAAATTCACAATGGAGGAGTTGCATGGAGAGAGCCTGGAGCTGGGCCTGAGGCTATTGGCAAACAGGTATGACTGGGAAGGAGACAAACTGAACAGAAGGTTGTAATGATGAACAAATTTATTTTTCTGTGGACCAATAAGAGAAAATGATTGTGGCTATCTAAGACACACACCATTTAGTTAGTAAAGGGCCTTAATTAATATTATAAATACAAAGGATTATACTGTGGATTATTTTACATATTCCATTTTTTTAAATGTAATGATTTTTAGTGTATGGTGATACACAAGCAGACATGAAGTAAAACTTATTTATTCTTGTTTTATACAAACTGTAAATGTCAGTCGAATGCTGGTTATTGTTGTATACTAATAATGAATTGCATTTATATAGCGCTTTTCAACGCACCCAAAGCGCTATTCATTCACTGTCACATTCACACACTGGTGGAGGCAAGCTACAGTTGTAGCTACAGCTGCCCTTTGGCAGACTGACAGAAGCGAGGCTGCCATATCGCGCCATCGGCCCCTCTGGCCAACACCAGTAGGCGGTATGGTAAAGTGTCTTGCCCAAGGACACAATGACCAGGGGCCCGTTCTTCGTACGTCGCTTACTACATCCAAGATCAAATGACACATCCAAGATCAAATCATCGCGGTAACCGTGAGCTCGCTAATCCGGTTCCCCGAACACACCTGCTGTTGACGATTAGTACAGCTGGACGCAGTAATGTGACATCACTGGGTGTCGTAAAAGGGGCCACGCATCGATAGTAGAAACATTGATCGGCAACCCTCTGATTGGTCGGCGAAAATGTCGACGGAGCGCGCTCGGCTCGGTATTTTTCGGCAGCAGAGCAAGAACTCTTGAGTGAGGGATTTCAGGAGTTTCAGAGTTTAATCAGAACGCAAGGGAACACTGCAAAGGCTGCAAAAGCAAGGAGCGAGGGCTGGCAGGAAGTTGCTGACAAATTAAACTCGTAAGTAATTTAATAATAACAATAATAATGGAGTGGATTGATATAGCGCTTTTCAAGGCACCCAAAGCGCTTTACAATGCCACTATTCAGTCACTCTCACATTCACACACTGGTGGAGGCAGCTACAGTTGTAGCCACAGCTGCCCTGGGGCAGACTGACAGAAGCCAGGCTGCCATATCGCGCCATCGGCCCCTCTGGCCAACACCAGTAGGCGGTAGATTTATTATATTACACTATATTATCCAATATTATATTACATTATATTATAATATGTTATATTTTATCCTCTTTCACATTAGAGCCACGACAGGACCCACTAGAACATGGGAACAGGTAAAAGTGAAATATAAGAATATCCTACAGAATGGTAATATTTATCACTTATATTGCTTTTAGTCTCTTGGAAAGAGACCCTGGAATAATCTGTTTGTTTATAACAGCAACCAAGAAAAGGGCAGAGGAAAAAAAGACAGGTGGTGGTCCTGCACCCCCTCGTCAACAAGTTGGTTAAGTGAATAATACCCTCACGGGAAAATCGATATCTCTCTATGAGCACACTGTCGCGCTGAGCTAAAGGATCCTGTCTATCCCGCAATATACGCTGAATTCTGAGGACTCTCCTTATCAATCTTGCACCTTCCGCAATGGGTGGCTCGCGTATACGGACAGGACATGGCTGCGACAGGCTTCCCAAATCCACCTTCGCTTTTATAGCCGTGGTCTCTCATCTTGATTACACGAAGTAATTTACAATTGCTACTCTGAAATATGAATTACATCTGTAATAATCACATACATGTAATAGAATGTTAATAGTACATTTCCCTTTTTTAGGAAATGACCTGTGTGAAATCAATAAATGGATCAGGTGCTGCATTGTCTTTAGTTACATTGATGTTATTTATTTATGGTGAAACAGTGGTGGAATATCGCTGTTGCTTTCGTATGATGACGCGGACATACCTGCGTGGCCGCGATCTAATCCTGTTTACATAAAGTAAACCTGCTCCCGAGCAGGTTTACGCTTACGGCTCTGTTGCTATGACAGCAAGTCCCGGATGAGCTTCGGGGAACCGACTGATCCAGGATCACGCGAAATCGTCAACAATCTAATCCGGCTAACCTACTTAGCGAGGTACGAAGAACGGGCCCCAGGACAGAGAGCCCGGGGATTGAACCGGCGACCTTCCCAACCCCCTGAGCCACGGTCGTCTCTTTATATACGCATAACAAGGGAAAGAGGCAAAGTAACCATTAATCCTACAGTGTTTAGTTCAGTATTGTACTTTTAATAGAAATTTTATTTGCAGATTAGAGAGATTGCATCTAACATTTTTGTTAACATTTTGTTAGGTAAGAAGTAGGGATGGGAATCGAAACCCGGTTCCCACTGTTTCAATTCCTTGGAATTGTTTGCCATTTTTGCAAACAATTCCCTTATCGATTCCAGTCGCCCCGAATGACGTCACCACGTTGCGGAGCGTCATTTACTAAGCGGCTCAAACACTCAAAAGTTTGGTTATACTTTACGAGAACGGATGACGACAGGGCAACTTGCAATACTTGCAAGTAGATATTTCATTTAAGGGAGGAAACACTACGAATATGCAAAAGCATTTGCTCACAAAACACGCGATGACCTTAAATGAATGTCGTGTTTTTAATTCCGCTCTGGATTCATGAATCTCAACCCAGAAACAGCGGTAACGTTTGTACGTCCACTCCCGTTAATGCGGCAGGTAAATAATTAACTAACAGTGCATATTATGTTAGCGCGATCTGCCTTATTACAAAACCTGCCATTACTGTGCGCTGCATTTAGGTGACCATGATGAGAGAGACAGACAGAAGCTGTGTTCCAAAACGTCGGCTGCATCCTTCGGAGGACCTGGCCTTCGCAGTCTACGTGGGCTGGGTCCTTTGAAGACCGAGAAGGCTGGAAGTGCAAGGCTGTGAAACGGAACGGTCTAGCCTTCAGATTTGCGTCACCGCTGTCTCGGTGGAGTTTAATAAACTCGGCCGTCTGCTCCTTGCTATCTAAAATATAACAGGACACTGGCGTAAATTCTCGACCGTCTCACACTTCTGTTTAATCAGTTTTCTGTTTGACGTTTATTCAGCTGTGTGAAAATCCCGGAGGAACCCACCAGATAGATTAATAACGTTTTATTAAATCTAATAACTTTGATCTCAGCCAAACCGATTTACTCCGGATCAAATAAAACACAGAAAAAAGGCAAACAATTAAATTTTTAAGTTATCCGAGTGACTTACTGTATATATCATGTTTAACCTGAGTAGCGAAAGAGCGGGGATCTGAAAACGACGAAGCCGCAATTCCGCTGCTCTCGCCGGCTCGAGTGACCACTCAACCCCTCCGGCTTGCTATCCAGCGGGTGGCTAACAGACGTCTCCAAAAACGTCGGCGCACTTTTGCAAATATGCGATGTCTTGATAAACCAAGCAGATATTTGAAATTTAAACAGCTTCTTTCTCGCCTGAAAATATGTTAAAAGTTTATTTTGTGACCCAGAAAGAGTAATAAGACTAATTTTAAAACTTAGCAGTGGCCGCCATTGCTGGCAGCTGAAATTTGGCTGGGCCGCGCTATGAATTCTGGGATATGGTGGGCCACGAAGGACACACCCGACCCATCCTTCAAATTCGTGGAAATGAAGGACGCATTTGTCGGCCGCATTTGAAGGAGTCGACGAATTGGTTGGCTCAGATGCTGGCAGTTCTCGCTGCAGTCTACCGTTAGTGTCTTCTTTCAGGCCAGGATATACGAATGTCAACGAGTAGGGCTGGGCGATATGACCCAAAATTCATATCTCGATATTTTTTAGCTGGATGGCGATATAAGATATATCTCGATATTTTATTAACTTTTATTAACATACAGCATAGATGTACATGAAAAAAACTACTCAAAAATAAATTATGAGCATTTATTAAATAATAATGATCCATAAATAAAAGAAAACTTTGTTGTTTTTGTGCATAACAAAGAGCTCACAATTGTGCAGTCAAAATGTAAACTAACAGACGCTGAGCATAATAACAAAGACAGATTTCACAACTGCTCTGTTCCCAACTTCTACTATGTGACTGACAGCCTGGAGTTTGAAACCCTCTTTGTAACCGTGTCTCTTAACAGGTGCCATTTATGGTCCTTATACACACACAATACGGTAATATTACGTTGAAGCACAGTACGTATCACTCCGCCAGCCTCCGGACTACGGTAGCCGTAATGCTCCGACAATCCATCAAGCGGTGCAGCTCCGTAGCTTACCAAAGTCGTACTAAAACATTTTTTGACAGATTGCTGAGCGCCGTGTTCCACATGAAATCGGTTTGCGGTCATCAAGCACAACCAGAATTCATACATAAGGCGCGCTGTCAACTTTTGAGAAAATGAAAGGATTTTAGGCTGTGCATGGCGTTAGCGCGGTTAGCTCGTTAGCGTGGTTAGCTCGTTAACACGTTGACGCCGTCCAGCCCCACGCACGGGGCGATGCGCAGTAACTCGTTAACGGAGATTTGCCGTGTCCATCTTGTTGCTGCCTGCAGGTGAAGCGATGGGGGTGGAGGGGGAGCTGTGTTTAGTGAAGGAGAGGCGAGGCCGAGTAACGTTGCGTAGAGACAAAAGTGGACGAAAGAGAACTTGTGGCTCCACAACTATAATTATAACGTAACATAGACTATATCGATATAAAGGATATGGTCACATCTTATATCTCATATAAAAATATATCGATATTTTTTAAAAAAAAACTCGATATATCGCCCAGCCCTATCACCGAGCAGTGTCTAAGTTTGTGGTAAAAGGCTTGCACCCATTTGCACCCAGAAGTGTGAGACGGTCGATTTTCGGTAAGTGAATGTGTTTAATTGTAGGCAGGGACATTACTGGATATTCTTGTGTAATTGCTACAGAACAATTTATGTTATATTTTGTTATTGCTACAGAAGAATATTTTATTATTTTACATTTACAATTTTTTTTTTTTCCTGGTGACCCCGTGACACCCCATTGAAGAGCCATAGGCTGGATCTCTTAAGATCTCACTGTTGGGTTTGTAAGGCCATGTTACTCCTAAATTTCTATCTTGTTCAAAGAGAAGATATAAAACAAAGTTCTAAGCTAATCAACCTTAGTGTTCTCCTTTTTAAAAAAAAAAAAAAAGAAAAAAAGAATCGATAAGAGAATTGATAAAGAATCGAATCGTTAAACAGAATCAAAAATGGAATCGGAATCGTAAAAATCGTATAAATACCCATCCCTAGTAAGAAGTCTGGGCTTCTAGAAATCAATAATCTGCAGTCAATCTTTCTGCAATGAGAAGAGGCTGGTAAAAGACTTTCAAACACTTTTAAACTTTGAGCAGGAAAAAGTAACACTTAAAAACTGTGACTGGCTTTCTGTTCTGCTCACATTTTCTACAGATGTATTCCCTGTCAGGAAGGTTTCATTTCCTGTCTGCAGAAACAAAATTGTTCATGCCACTTCCTTTTTCCTAAACACAATCTTTGCTGCCAGAGAAATGCAATTCTGTAGAGGAAAAGAAGTGCATTTACAGGTTACTGCCCAAAAATTATCTTTTCTTTTTTCTGTCCACAATTTGGACTTTGGTGCAACACTTTGTAACTGCAGTTAGAAAAATGACTCAAATTTCAAGAGATTACACAACATGTATTTATCTCTGTGTTTGTTCAGGGGTGCTTCTCCAAGACTCGGTGCCCTCCTTTGCCAGGCAGCATATTCCCAGCTGCTGCAGACTGACCTTTTACCTTACCAGTGCCCTGAGGAACCTGAAGGTGACCAAGAAGAGAAGGCAGATGACAAAGCAGTCTGTATGTTTGTGGTGCTTTGAATATATTGCATTATACTGAAAGATGCCAATTCAATTCAAGCAGACAGAATGAAATAATCTTGTGTTTGGAAGTTGTCTGTCCAGGATCATATATCTGATATACACTCTCCAAGTAACTTGATACCAACTTATCATTACCAAATATCATTAGCGGTACTAACACAGATCACATTCACACTTGTCTTCACATCTCAGGTCTTATTGGCATGTTCGCAGACTATAATTTATCTTTTACAGTGCAATTTGAGGCTGCAAAAGGGGAGATGATAATTTATCCAATACATATCACCCTGTCTGCTGCCACACAGCCAACTTGGGCACAGCCTCAGCCTCGATGATGCCACATGTGTGTGAAAGGGTCCGTTTTAACACAAACAATTATAATTTCAGTTTCTAAAGTTTTTAAACAAGTAAAAAACTAAAATTGAAACTATGAGTAGACCTCTCCTCTATAAGGAACTGGTGTACATTTGCATAGTGGTTGGAAATATTGCATTGCACTGCACTGAAAAGTAGTATTTTGACTTCCATCCATTCGCTTCCACTTATACTTTTCAGGGTCGTGGGGAGTGCTGGAGCCTATCCCAACTGTCATAGGGCGAGAGGCGGGGTACACCCTGGACAGGTTGCCAGTCTGTCACAGGGCTAACACTAACACAGGGCAATTTGGCTTAACCAATTAACCTATCCTCACAAACTGCATGTCTTTGGATGGTGGGAGGAAGAAAGATCACAGAAAGACCCCAGCCTGATGGTGAAATTGAACTCAGGAGCTTCTAGCTGTGCGGCAACAGTGCTAACCACCGTGCCACCTGGAAGTAGTTTGACTTCCATTGTACATATTAATTCAAGGAATAAAATGCCTTTGTCCATGATGTTATTGAAAAAAAAAACCCAGAAATATAACAGGTTTCTTACTTGTATTGTAATTTATTGTCAGTATTTCAATCAGAGGCAGTCCAACGCACCTTCCTGAATAAACTGATAGATGTAGCACTGGCGTGGCACAGAAACTTCCCCAAGGTGGCTCTTTGTCCCTCTCGCAACCTCCAGTGCTCCATTCATGCCATCAAAAACACCCGGAGAAAAATGGAGGACAAACATTTGGCTTTAGCCGAGTTCAACCAGCTCTTTGGAATTCAGGTATGAAAAATATCACAGACACAAAAATAAAAACTGAAATTACAATCCCAACTAATTATCAAACATACTGTCATGTAAACAAAAAGTTTTCACAGGACCGCATAAAGTCCTGTTAAAACTAAGTGTACCCTTACTGCTTGTATAGAAATAAAGTAAGCAGCAGTGAGGTGCTGATCCTCTATAAAAGCCATATTTGAAGAAAGCCAAGCATACACAGATGCTGCACGGTGGTGGAGAGGTGATTTAGATTTGTTGTGCAGCATATCTTGCAGTCACCAACTTCACCATGAGCTCCTCTGCATACCAAAGTATTTTAGAGTCCCATCTGAGGGGTTGGCTAGATCTGGGGATTGGTAGGCTGCATCCTGGGATCACTGCTGCCTATGGGGGGCATCTGTCAGCCCACACTTCAGAGGGTGTGTATTGTAGGTGGTCCTACAAGCCACTGAATCATGGGGTACACTTAGTTTTTCACAAAACTGCATTCTGTGACATTTATTTATGACTGTGTCTTTCTTTCCCTCCCGTATGGTCCAGGATGATGTAGATCGTGCTTACTATGCTGTGTTTGATGGCCATGGAGGGGTGGATGCAGCAACCTACGCTTCCACTCACCTCCATGTTGTTCTAAGTAAACAGGAGATGCTGCAGAGTGATGCAACCACAGCCTTTAAAACAGCCTTCAAACGCACAGATGACATGTTCAGAAACAAGGCCAAGAGAGAGGTACTGAGAAATCAGCAGTGCAGCATCTTGAGCACAATGTTTTCTGCTGACATTTACATGCTATAGTACTCAACTTGGTGTGCTGTCTTGCTCTGTCTTTTGTCTTTAAATTACACCTGTGTGTGCTGCAGCGTCTCCGGAGTGGCAGCACAGGAGTGGCAGTACTGATCCAGGATCAAGAGCTGACTGTTGCTTGGCTGGGAGACTCTCAGGCAATACTGGTCAGAGATGGGCATGTTGTTAGACTCATGGACCCACATAAACCAGAGAGAGAGGTAAGAATCCCACATACAAACACACAACCTCTGCTGCCTCAAATTTCATACTATTTTGTATTCCAAAATGGGAATGCAGATAAAATATTTGGAAAGTTTATTGCGTGATATGGATCAAACATTCCTCAGAGCTCAAAAAAACACATGCGCGTACACACACACAGTGTGTGTGTGTGTGTGTGTGTGTGTGTGTGTGTGTGTGTGTGTGTACGCGCATGTGTTTTTTTAAACTATTACTAATAAATGCAGTTACTTCATGTGAAGTTAAATTACTCATGCACTTATTTTTACATACTCACACATAATGGTGAGAAGGAAACCAGAAGCTAAACTCCTTCTCTGATGTGTTAAACTGTCCAGGATGAGAAACAGAGAATTGAGGATCTTGGAGGCTGCATTACTTTCATGGGTTGCTGGCGTGTTAATGGCACATATGCTGTATCGAGAGCCATAGGTAAGTCAGTCCCAACTCACAAAACCACAGAAATGTACAGTGGGGCAAAAAAGTATTTAGTCAGCCACCGATTGTGCAAGTTCCCCCACTTAAAATGATGACAGAGGTCAGTAATTTGCACCAGAGGTACACTTCAACTGTGAGAGACAGAATGTGAAAAAAAAATCCATGAATTCACATGGTAGGATTTGTAAAGAATTTATTCATAAATTAGGGTGGAAAATAAGTATTTGGTCACCTCAAACAAGGAAAATCTCTGGCTCTCACAGACCTGTAACGTCTTCTGTAAGAAGGTTTTCTGTCCCCCACTCGTTACCTGTATGAATGGCACCCGTTTGAACTCATCATCTGTATAAAAGACACCTGTCCACAGCCTCAAACAGTCAGACTCCAAACTCCGCCATGGCCAAGACCAAAGAGCTTTCGAAGGACACCAGGAAAAGTATTGTAGACCTGCACCAGACCTGCACCAAGCAAGCAGCTTGGTGTGAAAAAATCAACTGTGGGAGCAATCATCAGAAAATGGAAGACATACAAGACCACTGATAATCTCCCTCAATCTGGGGCTCCACGCAAGATCTCTTCCCGTGGGGTCAAAATGATCATGAGAACGGTGAGCAAAGATCCCAGAACCCACGGGGGGACCTGGTGAATGACCTGCAGAGAGCTGGGACCAAAGTAACAAAGGTCACCATCAGTAACACACTACAACGGCAGGGAATCAAATCCCGCAGTGCCAGACGTGTTCCGCTGCTGAAGCCAGTGCATGTCCAGGTCCGTCTGAAGTTTGCCAGAGAGCACATGGATGATACAGCAGAGGATTGGGAGAATGTCATGTGGTCAGATGAAACCAAAGTAGAACTTTTTGGTATAAACTCAACTCGTCGTGTTTGGAGGAAGAAGAATACTGAGTTGCATCCCAAGAACACCATACCTACTGTGAAGCATGGGGGTGGAAACATCATGCTATGGGGCTGTTTTTCTGCCAAGGGGACAGGACGACTGATCCGTGTTAAGGACAGAATGAATGGGGCCATGTATCGTGAGATTTTGAGCCAAAACCTCCTTCCATCAGTGAGAACTTTGAAGATGAAACAAGGCTGGGTCTTCCAACATGGCAATGATCCAAAACACACCGCCCGGGCAACAAAGGAGTGGCTCCGTAAGAAGCATTTGAAAGTCCTGGAGTGGCCTAGCCAGTCTCCAGACCTCAACCCCATAGAAAATCTGTGGCGTGAGTTGAAAGTCCGTGTTGCTCGGCGACAGCCCCAAAACATCACTGCTCTCAAGAAGATCTGCATGGAGGAATGGGCCAAAATACCAGCTACTGTGTGTGCAAACCTGGTAAAGACCTATAGTAAACGTTTGACGTCTGTTATTGCCAACAAAAGTTATGTTACAAAGTATTGAGTTGTATTTTTGTTATTGACCAAATACTTATTTTCCACCCTGATTTACGAATAAATTCTTTACAAATCCTACCATGTGAATTCATGGATTTTTTTTTTCACATTCTGTCTCTCACAGTTGAAGTGTACCTCTGGTGCAAATTACTGACCTCTGTCATCATTTTAAGTGGGGGAACTTGCACAATCGGTGGCTGACTAAATACTTTTTTGCCCCACTGTAGATGTGATTTGACTGGCTGTATCATATAGTAGTTCTCAAAGTGTGACCTTAATTGACCTCCACTGCTACATAAACTGAGGTTGCTCATGTTAACTGAAAGTAAACGACAAACTTGGTTCCAAAAAAAGTTGAGACAGTGTGTAAATTGTAAAGTAAAAGGGAAATCTAATGATTTGTGAATCTCATTAACTCATATTTGCAATCTGTGTTTAGATATTTAGAAAATGTACCATTTCATTCATATATATATATATATATATATATATATATATATATATATATATTAGGGGTGCAACGATATTCGTATCGATATTGAACCGTTCGATACAGTGCTTTCGGTTCGGTACGCATATGTATCGAACAATACAACATTTGTAATTTATTTTATCAATTTTCCTTCTGACGATGCTGTCTGTGTTGAGCGCTCAGTGAATCTGTGTTCGACTACTCCGCCTAGGCTGCACTGTCGAGCGCAGATCCACTGAGCGCTCAACACAGACAGCATAGTCAGAAGGAAGAGCGCAGGGCAAGCTAGCGAGACAGAAGTTAAGCTCTCCTTGCAAGATGGACCTCCCCCACTCTCATTCAGATCTGGCGTTTGGAATTATTTTGGTTTTCATGTGACGTATGACCCTGAAGGTAAGCGAGTCATGGACTAAAGAAAAACAGTATGTTGGATGTGCCATGCAATGCTCAATTACATTGGTGTGAACTAGTGTGTTAGCGCAGTTAGCTCGTTAACATGTTGGCCGTCTAGCCCCATGCACGGAGCGATCGGCGGTAGCTCGTTAACGGAGATTTGCCGTGTTGTGGCGTTAAGGTCATTTCAACGAGATTAACCTGAAAGCACTAGTGGGAACACAACGAATATGACTGCACATTTACGCCGACATCATCCTAGTGCAAAGACAAGTGGAAGCAGACAAAAAAAAGCAAGCATGCTACTAACTTTAGCCGAGTCATTTAGACAGCTGTTAGCACATGATTCTCCTTATGCTGCTGAGAATATAGCCCAGAAGAAGCGGATAGTATAGCTTTTATTTTGGAAAGAGCCATTTCTCTGTAATAAACTCTCTTTTCCAAAGATGAGTGATTCCTCAATCAGATACAGGGCTCGCAATATCGCTAGCCCGACGTCCCGGAGCTAGCGATTTTTTCAGTCGGGCTACCAAAATCTATCTCTTCCCTGCCCGTCGGGCTATTGTAGGAAAAATATATGTCAATGCTTTTGCATTCTTTCGGAAATGTAGCTGGGTAATTATGTCATTGGCATCGGTGAGCCACTGTCAATATGTGACATATTGAAATCGCGTTTGAATTTGCGCTTGTTTTTTTGCTTTCACTTTGCAATCGTGCGAACTGTGTATAGAGAGCGACAGCACTGATCTGTGAGTGATGAAAATTTGTGCACCAATTCCTCTGACATCGTCTTATTAATCGTTAGCTTACTATGCAAACATGACAAGTGAAATCTCCCGCAGCAAGCTTAAACATGTGAGAGGTTGATCGCGCAGAGAATCGCTGAGTTTTTGTGAGTGCGTGTGTAAAAGCATTTCAGTTCTGCTGAGCCAAATAAGACAGGTCAGGGTGAAGAAGTGACAGCCAAAGAAAAGCTTACCACAAAACGGAGAAGTTATGACAAATCAGACTATAAGGCAAAAAGAAAGTGCAGCTTTATGGTTTCATGGACAAAAGAATTTCTGTGGCTGCAATATGATGAGCTAAATAACCAGGGCTGCACATAAGTGGTCCGCAGGTGCGCATTCGCTGTCAAAATAAAAAACACGCACAAGGGTGAGGGTTAAATTTAAAAACTGTACTTTTGAGTTAAAATATATATTTATAATTTTAATAAATGACAAATTAAAAATGCATGAACATTTTTTTGTATCGAAAAAATATCGAACCGTGACACCAAAGTATCGAACCGAACCGTGAATTTTGTGTATCGTTGCACCCCTAATATATATATATATATAAGTATTATTGATAGTAAGGCAACAGCTAGAATAATGGATAGATACTTTATTAATCCCACAAAGGAAATTTTTGTGTTGTAAGCACGTATTCTGCTGATCATTCTTTTGATTGAGATACAGGTCTTGATGAAATGTTCACTGGTTTAGGTGTTAGAAATTGCAATGTTTTTAGTAGTTTACTGTAGTGCGAAAAAGTTTTTGCCCCCTTCCTCATTTCCTACTTTTTTGTATGTTTGTAACATTTAATTCTTATAGATCAAACACATTTAATTACTAGACAAAGACAATACAATTAAACTCAAAATACAGTTTCTAAATGAAGGGTTTACTCTTAAGGGGGGAAAAAATCCAAACCTACATGGTCCTGTTCCTGTGTGAAAAAGTGATCGCCCCCCCTAAGCCTAGTAACTAGTTGGGCTGCCCTAACTGGCAATGAGTCTTTTACAGTTCTGTGGAGGAATTTTGGTCCACTAATCTTTTGAGAATGGTTGTAATTCAGACAGATTGGAGGATTTTCAAACATGAACCGCCTTTTTAAGGTGACCCACTGGATGCTCCTCATTTGAATCAGCCCTGCTTGCCACAGGTATCACTGTTCAATATTTATATAGCACCATATCACAACAGTTGCGTTAAG
The DNA here is from genome assembly GCF_963969265.1 of Rhamphochromis sp. 'chilingali'. Classification (NCBI taxonomy): domain Eukaryota; kingdom Metazoa; phylum Chordata; class Actinopteri; order Cichliformes; family Cichlidae; genus Rhamphochromis; species Rhamphochromis sp. 'chilingali'. The sequence continues at coordinate 10,485,659 of NC_137937.1, read as the reverse complement.
GTGCTTTATATTGTAATGGAAAGACTACAGTAATCACTGCCAAATAAAGCAAGATAGCTGCCAACAACCTTCAGCAAGCAGAAGAATTTAAATAATGTGTCACCTGGATACATACATAGGAATGGGTATTGATAAGATTTTCACAATTCCGATTCCATTTTCGATTCTGTTCAACAATTTGATCCTTTATCAATTCTCTTATCGATTCTTTTTTTAAAAAGGAGAACACTAAGGTCGATTTGCTTAGAACTTTGTTTTATATCTTCTCTTTGAACAAGATAGAAATTTAGGAGTAACATGGCCTTACAAACCCAACAGTGAGATCTTAAGAGATCCAGCCTATGGCTCTTCAATGGGGTGTCACGGGGTCACCAGGAAAAAAAAAATTGTAAATGTAAAATAATAAAATATTCTTCTGTAGCAATAACAAAGTATAACATAAATTGTTCTGTAGCAATTACACAAGAATATCCAGTAATGTCCCTGCCTACAATTAAACACATTCACTTACCGAAAATCGACCGTCTCACACTTCTGGGTGCAAATGGGTGCAAGCCTTTTACCACAAGCTTAGACACTGCTCGGTGACAAATGCGTCCTTCATTTCCCCGAATTTGAAGGATGGGTCGGGTGTGTCCTTCGTGGCCCACCATATCCTTTATAGCGCGGCCCAGCCAAATTTCAGCTGCCAACAATGGCGGCCGCTGCTAAGTTTTAAAATTAGTCTTATTACTCTTTCTGGGTCACAAAATAAACTTTTAACATATTTTCAGGCGAGAAAGAAGCTGTTTAAATTTCAAATATCTGCTTGGTTTATCAAGATATCGCATATTTGCAAAAGTGCGCCGACGTTTTTGGAGACGTCTGTTAGCCACCCGCTGGATAGCAAGCCGGAGGGGTTGAGTGGTCACTCGAGCCGGCGAGAGCAGCGGAATTGTGGCTTCGTCGTTTTCAGATCCCCGCTCTTTCGCTACTCAGGTTAAACATGATATATACAGTAAGTCACTCGGATAACTTAAAAATGTAATTGTTTGCCTTTTTTTCGGTGTTTTATTTGATCCGGAGTAAATCGGTTTGGCTGAGATCAAAATTATTAGATTAAATAAAACGTTATTAATCTATCTGGTGGGTTCTTCCGGGATTTTCACACAGCTGAATAAACGTCAAACAGAAAACTGATTAAACAGAAGTGTGAGACGGTCGAGAATTTACGCCAGTGTCCTGTTATATTTTAGATGGCCGTCTGCTCCTTGCTGAGTTTATTAAACTCCACCGAGACAGCGGTGACGCAAATCTGAAGGCTAAACCGTTCCGTTTCACAGCCTTGCACTCCCTGCCGCATTAATGGGAGAGGACGTACAAACGTTACCGCTGCTGCTGGGTTGAGATTCATGAGTCCGGAGCGGAATTAAAAACACGACATTCATTTATGGTTATCGCGTGTTTTGTGAGCAAATGCTTTTGCACATTTGTAGTGTTTCCTCCCTTAAATGAAATATCTACTTGCAAGTATTGCAAGTTGCCCTGTCGTCATCCGTTCTCGTAAAGTATAACCAAACTTTTGAGTGTTTGAGCCGCTTAGTAAATGACGCTCCGCAACGTGGTGACGTCATTCGGGGCGACTGGAATCGATAAGGGAATTGTTTGCAAAAATGGCAAACAATTCCAAGGAATTGAAACAGTGGGAACTGGTTCTCAACAAGAACCGGGTTTCGATAGCCATCCCTACACATACACGTTTTTTATTTGCGTCACAGTAAAGGCTGCCTCTTTGTTCTTCACCATGTGTGTAGACAGAACTAGACTGCAGCTCCATGTTAAACTACTTAGATGGTGACAAGTAATCCTCACCTTACATGCAACATCTGTAAAAACAAATGTTGTGTGCAGTGCATGTGTTGAAGTTACTTAAATTGTTGCAGTCTTAATTGAGAGTCAGGGAGTCTTTATAGACTTTATTAATCCCACACTAGGAAATTGGGAATGAAAAAGTGACTCAGAGATATTAGAGAATTAAGAAAAATAAAGTAAAAAACAAGAGTAACTTGTGTTGTGTACAAATGGTTACTATATACAGTAAAATATACTAAAAGGGAGGGTTTTTGTATACATAAAATGCAGTGTGAGTGATTATGTACACGTGTTTTGCCTGTTGATTTAATAAATAGTTTTCAGGCAATGACTGCAACAGTCTGAGGTTCTGCAGTATTCACTTGCAGCTGTTAACCACTCATCCATCCCTCGTTCAGGTGACTTTGACCAGAAGCCCTTTGTGTCTGGAGACGCTGAAAGCCTAACAATGAAACTGCAGGGTGATGAGGACTATGTTCTTCTGGCATGCGATGGTTTCTTTGATGCAGTTAAGGCGTCAGCAGTCCCACATCTAGTTATGGATGCACTAAAGCTGGCTGGTAAACCAGAAGGAGGAACTGCTCCAGTGGAACAGTCCGAGGATGATGTGGGGGCAAGAGTCGCCCAACAGTTGGTGGGTAATGCTAAGACAGCTGGTTCTAGTGATAACATCACAGTAATGGTGGTGTTCCTGCGCCCACCAGAGCAACTGCTGGCTCAGTAGACCACCCTAGGAGTGCACAAGCTGCTCAGTACTCTACTTCTCGCCATGCACCACAGCAATACAGGAAAAGTGTGGTGCACAGACACCATTGTGCCAAGCTGTTGCCTGCTTTTGTCCTCAGGTGCATTAAGACATGCTGCAGATTGACGCTAGTCCAGGGATGTCAAACTCGTTTTAAATTGTGTCCCACACAATTTGATTTTAAGTTGGGCGAACCAGTGAAAATCTAAAAAAAATAAATGCAATTTTAACTGTACATCTCAGTTTCCGTATAATAGAGTAGAATAGAATAGAAAAAATAGCTCTTTATTGTCATTGCACAAGGGTTTAAGGGGGCCAACTGTGGAAAATCAAACTTTTATGTCCTTTAATCTTTTAGAGTCTTTATCAATAGGAATAGGAATTATGGTAGTACAGTTAAAATCAATGAAATACTGCACATTTTCTGAAGTCTTCCAGCGGACCACATTAGAGTCTTTGCTGGGCTGATTCCAGCCTCTGGGCCTTATGTTTGACACCCCTGATCTAGTCTCACTATCGTGCTGCTTCGAAATAAAAGCTTACACTGCTGTATTGAGGCAACAGTGTTTGAAAAGTTCTAATAGATAATGCAAGGGCCACACTAACCCCCAGTGCTGCAACCTGCACATCCCAAATGTGCCTGCTCTCTAAAATAGCTACTTCACTTTTCCACTTGTTTGACTGTTACTGAATTTAAGGACAGCTGGTCCAGCTTTTGTTGTCAGTATTGATCTTGAAATATTGAAATATTGATCTGATGTGGCACTAGCTGTTAAAACAGCTATGTGTCTTGGTGGATTTGTATTTCTATAAAAATACAAATGATAATAATTCCAAAAATTTTATATATGTTTCTGTTATGTTCCATTGTCACTCTGATGTGTGATTATGACAGAAGTCTTACTGAGTGATTCTGTGGGGGAAGCAAAGAAAGCCACAACTTGAACTTTATGAGCAGCTGAACACCCGTTTGCGAGATGAAATAGCTACAGAATACTCACTGCTCAATAATCAAAGCTCAGTTTAACCACAAAAATGGAGACTGTTTTTAATATTTTCAGTGTTAGCTCTGCTTGTTACTAACATCATATCCTGACACCTTTTTCTGTTTAAGATAGAAAGGTTTGCCTCCTCTTGGCCTACATACCGTTAAGACATTCTGTTACCCTTTTAACCTCTTCATTGTCATGTTTTATTCATTTTTTTTTTGTTCTTGTTCACCATGCCTTATCAGTATGTCCTCATTGCAATATTAACATATAATGGAAATCACAGACAATGGCGGATAATGACATTATAAATGTGCTTTGTTTTTAATGTGCAAGTGATACCTTTTATGTTACAAAATGAATAGTTTTTGTGTCTAAAAAATGCATTCAAGAGCTGGGGGATGGGGCAGTCACTTAACTCAGTGGAAGCGAGGGAGCACTGATGTGGAACATTGATAATAAATTCTGATGCAATTCCTGTGTTTGTTTGTTTGTTCTAAAATGTCAGAATCTTTAAAACTGAAGTCTTGACAATAATGTTTCCCGTAACACACAAAGAAATAATAATACATTTCATATTGTGTATTGCAGAGAAGAAGATTTAATATTGTCTCAATAAACAGCCGTGCAAACACAATCTGGTCAGGATCTGTTTGTTTTGTCCTTTATCGACAAGGTTTACAATATTCTCTGATGATAATCGATCCATTTCAAATTTTATTTATATAGCACCAAATGACTACAACAGTTGCCTCAAGGTAGACCCTCCAATACACACAGAGAAAAACCCCAAAATCATGTGATCCCCTATGAGCAAGCGCTTTGGTGACCGTGGGAAGGAAAAAGCAGGCTCTGGAAGATGTGGCCATCTGTTGCGCCCCGTTGGGGCGATAGAAGGAAGTCAGGACAAAAGACATGCTGTGGAAGAGAGACAGATTAATAACGGGTATGACTCAGTGCAGAGAGGTCTATTAACACATAGTGAGTGAGAAACGTGACTGAAAAAGAAATATATATTTCTTATTCTTCCTATATTTATTGTTGTTCTTTTGTACTGTATGGAACTGGAGCCGTCTCGTCTCTCTGTAGACTGAACTGTATATAGCAGAGATGACAATAAAGTTGGCTTTGACTTTGAAATACTCAGTGCATCATGGGAGTCCACCAGCAGCCTACTACTATTGCAGCATAATTAAGGGAGGATTCAGGGTCACCTGTTCCAGCCCTAACTATATGCTTTAGCAAAAAGGAAAGTAATCTTAAAAGTAGAGACACTGTCTGTCTCCCGAATCCAAGCTGGAAGCTGGTTCCACAGAAGAGGGGCCTGAAAGCTAAAGACTACATTCTACTTTTAAATACTCTAGGAACCACAAAGAAGCCCACAAGTCTGAGAGCAAAGTGCTTCAATGGGTTGATATGGTACTATATGGTCATAAAGATAGGACGGAGCCTGATTATTCAAGACCTTGTATGTGTGAAGCAGAATTTTAAATTCAATTCTGGAATTAACAATGAGCCAATGGAGACAAGCCAGTGTAGGAGAAATACTGTATGCTGTCTCTTTCTAGTCCCTGTCAGTACTCTTGCAGCAGCATTTTGGATTAACTGAAGGCTTTTCAGGGAGTTTTTAGGGCTTCCTGATAATAAAGAATTACAGTAGTCCAGCCTAGACTACTAGTTCAAATGCATGAACTAGTTTTTCAGCATCACACTGAGACAGGATATTTAAAATTTTAGAGATATTTTACAAATGGAAGAAAGCAGTCCTACATAGTTGTTTAATATAGAATATTTGTATCTTGAGACTGTTGAGTGGGTTAGGATAGATTGTATGTATAACACTGGAATTCATATATATTGAGTTGGGGCTCATGTTGTAGCTCAAAGGCCACAATATAAAGTGGTGATTGTCCAGAGTTTGTAGAAACATTGCTTGTAGTTTAAATTATTTTGGATAATCAGTTAAAAATGAAAGCAAGAGGTGCTGTCTTTCCCCCAAAGCCAACATCAGGCATGTCTCTGAGGAGGAGGAGTTTAGGAAAAGAGAAGAGTGGTGCTCAGAATTCAAAACCTTATGTGACACCAAATTTACAATGTGCAGAAGATGGACTATAAAATGTGCATCTTACTTAACCAACATATTCTAACCCTGTTGTTTAGAGTTAGAGCATATAAAAATTAACAGCATGTGAAAAATAAGGTTGTAATTTAAAGTAGGGAAAGACAATGTAGGGCCAGATTTACTAAAAAAAAACAACATACCCACAGCATGGCACTGCCACCGCCATTCTTCACTGTAGGGATGGTATTAGTCAGGTGATGAAAGGTGCCTGGTTTGGCATTTGGGCTAAAGAGTTTGATCTTTGTTTCACCAGACCAGAGAATTTTCTTTATCATGATCTGAGAGTCTTTCAGATAGCTTTTACCAAATTGCAGGTCTGAATTTACCAACGGTGGACTTCAATCACCTTGTAGAAACATTTGGCAGATGATCAGTGGAGAGAGGATCCACATGACCTCAATTTTGATTGTCATGGCAAAAGGGCAGATATTGGTCCTGCTGTTGGGTTAATAACCTTCTTCATGGTAACTGCATGGTAGGGTGAGGTTTCTATGCTCAGTAGTAAGAGGTATAAGTGGACCAGTGTGTCTGGGGGGGGGTGCCTGATGAAGAGAGCAACACACTTGTCTGGAATGTGTAGTTAACCTCTCTTCTGAAAGTAGGGTTAGGGTTATTTGTGGTATGTGAGCTGCTAACTCAATGGAAGATGGTTTGCTCAAACAGTTTGGTGATGACATTCACAGGTCTGCCTTTGATCAAGTTGATGGTCAGCTGGTGTGCCCTGCTGCAGTACAAATACATCCAGACTTCACAAGGATTAGAAACAGGTTATACTGAGTGAGTCATGACACTTGCTTGGGATAAAAAATTACCCAGTTCCTGGTGCCGAAAAGCTGCTGCTGTGTTATATCCCCCAGGTATATAACTCTGGAAATGGCCTGATTTTATTGCCCGGGCATTTGGGCAGATGTCTGCTAGTGGTGCACATCCTGTCTGAGTAGGGTTGCCAACTCCCTGAAAAATAAATAAGGGACACCTCGTGGCCAGGGCCGGGCGACCCAGTTGTCTTCACCCTTCCCAGTGTGGTGAATTTTCTAGCTCTTTTTTTGTGTGTGAAATTATTTTTTTTAACCCTTTGACTTGAATTTGATTTAAGTAGATGTGTATTCTTTGTGATATGAACACATGTGAAACAAATGATCATTTAGCCATTTATTTTTAGCTCAAAATGACAACATTAACACATAAAACAGGTCTCTTTCTTAAACAGAAGCCTGTCATGCTTAACTTTTGAGAATATAAGTAAATCTTTCTTTAAAAGAACTCTGTCCTGCTTAACTTAAAATAATAGAAAACAATAGAAAGAAAAATATTCTTGTAACAGTGCACATTTAGTGCATTTAGTACAATTGGCTTCAGTTGAGGTATTATTTCAGCTTTTCTAATGCTAATCAGCTGCTCCCGTTTGAAAACCCGCTTGTTCCCATGATTACGCATCTTAACTCATCATCATTATTCATCTATGTATTACTTTTATGTATTAGTCATCTATTTGTTGTAATCATCCATCCTTGCAGTCGTTTATTACACAAAATAAATTATATTATCACACTTCTGGCCACATAGCGCTGATATTCACTGCACATGCCCATATTAACTTTTTCCAGCCAGGTGTTTTCCTTTTCCCATTCTTCCCTTTCTCTGAGGGGAACAAACATTGCTGCTCTAACGCTGGGCTCACACTGTGCGGTTTTAGGCCCATTTTGAGCCGATTTTTGAGTGATCGGACCGATTTTGGCCTTCATCGTGTAGTATACGTGGGGTAACGAGAAGTGATTAACACCTCACGACCAGCTCCCGATCATCAATCGCTCGTGAAGGTGTCACCACAGGCGCTCACACTGCTCGCGCGCAAACACGTAAACGCCGTGAAAAAGACGGAGCAGCACGGCTGTGCAGCGTGTGATCTGGACACAAGCGATGGAGGCACAACTTGTAGAACTTTGAAAAGCTCATCCGAGCCTTTTCGATGTGGCCTCACAAAATTATCACGACCACAACAACCGTGAAAATAGTTGGATCTACATCGCTGCTAAATCACAGCTGCCTGATCATGTTTTTCATTAGCAATTTAGCAAAGTTGATGGTGGTGGTGTGTCTGTGTGAGTGAGAGACAGAGAGAGCGAGCGACAGATTTTCTGTTATAACCTTAATTTTATGGACGCACAGTGTGAGCACTCAGGTCGCATCAGAGCATCGGGCGGTATAGTGTGAGACCTGCATCGTGACCTACCAACTTCTAACCCCTGCGAGTCAATCGTGCAGTTTGAGCAGGAGCTGAATAACGCGACTGAAAAAATCGCACAGTGTCTGCCCAGCTTTAGGTGTACTGTCGTCCGAGACTTGCACCGCAGTGACGGCGTTTGTTTCCCTGTTGGCCATGCTTCTTGTTGTGGTCATCTGTTGTCTTCCGGTATTTTCTCCGTAAGCGACCTTTCCTCGACCAATGAGATGAGCGGTAATCTGAATTGTCATACTCGAATTGTCATAAGTGTGCTGTCAGCTCATTGGTCACAAAGCAGGAGAGGGGCTGGGAATTATGTTTTCAAACAAAGCGTTAATTCCATAAACATTTATAGACTACTTTTGATTCTCACTGTATTACGGGACAAAGTGCGTCCCTTATTAGCTCAATACGGGACGTGTACTTTTGTTTCTAAATACGGGACGATTCCGTATTTTAAGGGACGGTTGGCAACCCTATGTCTGAGTATCAGTGGTTAACCTGCCAAGTTGCCTAAGTACATTGGGGTACATGATTCCCCAGGCTAAGCTGAGCGGCAGAAGTGGCAAAAGTACAAGCATTCTGTACTACTAGTTCAAGTAGTAGTATATATATTTTTGTTAAAGATTTCTCAGATTTAAGTTGTTTACACCAATAAAAGTAAAAAGGTATGGGCTCTGAAATGAGTAAGAAAGCAAAAAGTAAATCATTCTAGAACATTTCTACTAGCATTTTTTCTGTAAAAATAACAAAATGTTATATTAATGTAACAAATTTATATTAGTATATGCGAATACAAAATTTATTTCAGTCTAAATTGTAATTCTAATGAATATACTCAGCTTGATCTATTTATGTAGACCATGAATGTAGAAAAAGAAGGCATTTAATCCACACCTTAAAAGGGGGATTGGGACGTAGGGGAGGAGGTGGGTTGCATAAAGACATCTGCAAGCGAGAATGACAGATGAGCAGTGAGATTAAAAGTACGCTGAGTGGAGGCTGATTGGCTTGAAGAAGATGGACAGAAAGATGACTGGATGGACCAGTGATGTGGCAATGAGGTTGACAGCATGAGAAAGTGATGTAAAGAATTTGCTTTTCCTAGATGAGCTCTCTAAATTCTCTACAGGCTTCTCTTGTTTAAAATGTTACTTTTTACAATGTATTCATTTCCATTCATGTCACTTACACTACATGTGGAATATAGGAATGTTCATTCATCAGAATCACCAGAGAAGCAGTTTCAGCCTCTCTCCAAGCTTTGAGGAGATTGAGGTGATACACCTGTGTGGTGCCACCCTTGTCTGAAAATACCACCTCATAATCAATGTTCCCCATTCACTGTGTGACCACAAAGGGCCCTTGCTGTTTTGGCGAGTAACTGTGGGCTAGAGGAAGGGAGTAATACAAGCCCTTTATTTCTCAGAAAACAATTGTCTGATTCTAGCCCCTTAACAACACCTGGATATGTTCCTCTTACATGGAAGTATCACAACTCACTCACTGGCTGAGAATAGTGTGTCATCATGATTGCTCTAGTGGGAAATCTTTAGAATGAATGATTGGAGGGTACATGGTCTCCCAAGATGGCATCACTGTCTCCTTCTCCCCAGAGTCAACATTGGACAACCTTGCATCACTGCTGAGTGAAGCAAAGACACTTCTTGCCTCTACAGGTCTTGAACAAATCCCCAAACACTGCTCCAATGGGTTATTAAACTCCAGCCAATCTGTTCCAAAAATCCCAGCTGTCTTAGGACGAGAGACAGGATACACCCTGGACAGGTCACCAGTCTGTCACAGGGCTGAGAGACTGTCAGGGACCAAGCAGTAAAGCATAAAGGACACAGGTGTTTTAATTCAAAAAAATATTAAAGATATATTTAACAAAGCCAAAACTTAAACAGGCAGGCCAATAAAAGAGGTCAACTAAATAGACTAAACTCAAGATAACAATTAACAAAATCTCAAACAAACATAGTGTAAGGACAAGAAAGACATTGTGGACAAAACAGAACACCCCCCCCCCCCCCCCCCCCCCCCCCATAATCTTTAGTTACAATATTATAGTTAGTTAAATGGTCTGATTGTTCAAATGTGTATTTTCTTTGATTGTGGTAAAATAATGTGTGCCCCAGTCTCCAAAAATGACATAGTCCAGGAAGCGTAGTTATTCCTCCGTTACACCACAAGAGAGAGTATCCCCTAAAATGAGCAGCTCTAGCGGGAGTAAATAAGCCCAGCCATAACCCATAAGGCAGTGCGCCTATAAGAGTTGTGTGAGACTGCATGTGTGTAAAGTTGTGCTATGTCAATGTATATATTTGCAGGTAAGCAGATACAAGATGGTAAATAACTTAAAATGTATCTACAGATGAGTCCACGGGGTTGCAGAGAATGTGGGAAAGTTGGCCGTTAATCCCCACTATGTGTCATTAGTGTATAAGTTATTGGTAGCGATGTGAATTAGCCGTGACGCTAACGATTAGCAGCTAGTTTGTGCGGAAACCTCGTAGCGCTTTTGGTGGATTTATACCTGTACCGGGCTGTAATCACAGCAGATATTGACTGGTGGATCACACTATCTTTTGTTTATGTTTATTTCATTGTTACACTGTAAGAAATATTAGTGATTTGAGTTTGAGTTTAAAGACTACCCATAAGGCAGTGCACCTATAAGAGTTGTGTGAGACTGCAAAAGTGTGTAACGTTGTGCTATGTCAATGTATATATTTGCAGATGCAGTAAAGGCGAACTCACAAAGCCACACTGGTTTCAATTTATTTTAATCCAAGTGTGCAACAATAAGACAACCTGACCTCCTGAAATGACACAGGGGGAACTTAAATACTGGTTTAGCTAAACCGAATGAAACACACGGGGGAAAACAAAATGGCTGCCATATAACCAACTAATACAAAACAATTAAACAAACATGAAACACCCCCAGGCAATGAAGCATGTGATTTTATCCAATTAGCTGTCAGTGATACTTCAGCTCTCCAAGCCGTTTGCCACACCTTTTGCCAGACAGGAGGAGAAGCCAAACCCCAGGTAACCCAAACAAAGAAAGATGTATTAATATAACAAAACAGAACTTTGACCTTGCAGTGTTAATATGTGTGCACGCCATATAAACATTGGAAGGTGTATGGAAAAATAAATATATTTAATAAAGAAACAATATTGAACAATAAGTAGAATATATTAAAGTAGTGACTGTAAATTAAACTAAAGTGAATCAACTAGTGGTGAGGTGTGGAGCTTACCATGTGTGGCATGCCATCACAGAGACGGACAACCATTCGCACTCACATTCACACCTATGGGCAATTTAGAGTTACCAATTAACCTAACCCCACTAACTGCATCTCTTTGGACTGTGGGAGGAAGCCGGGGTACCCAGAGAGAACCCGCACAAGCACAGGGAGAACATGCGAACTTCACACAGCCTGATGGTGGAATTGAGCCTACTTGCTGTGAGGCAAGCCACCGTGTTGAACCTTGTTGTTATTCTGGTGTAATATTTTTCATCCTGTGCATCATTGTCTCAGTCAGTAGCGGTTTTAGATACGGGCGACACAGGCGGTTTGCCCGGGGTGGCATCACGGGCATCGGCAAAAAAAAAAAAAATGCTCGTACTCATGCTGCCCCGACGTCAGCCAGGGAATGGCACAGGCACCGATCGGTTTTCTATCGCCCATTTGCTGGGGGTAAGGGCACCCTCCTGCTGCTTCCGACACGGGGAGGAGAGGGCAGGGCGGCGGGGGATTCTCTGGCTGGTTGGAGCAGCATCTAATAATAATCAATTCGCAAAATAAAAACAAACCAACAAACACGAAAACACCAGACATTATAATACAGACTTATAATTTGCACCGATGTTTTTTTGAAATTCTGTACACAAAAAGTGAGCGCGAAAACCCTCGGTGCGCCTGCTTGCTGCTGAAGTCAAAGTAAACTTTATTGTCATCTCCGCTACATACAGTCCAGTATATAGAGAGACGAGACGACGAGGCTCCAGTTACAGCAGTGCAAGTAAACAAATAATATATATATAAGAAGAGTAAGAAAATAAATATACACTTTATGACTCGGGGTAAAGGGATCAATAACAATTTAAAATTTACAGTTTGTTGATTTAAAGTCTCACACACAACCTGTCGAAAGGGGAGGGAGACCTGCTGCTTCCAAATAGAGCACATTTCATTTATAATGTTGTAAATCCAAGCCCATTATGTATTCATGATTTGAACCTTGGGTTGTGTGAAATCCCAGAAATAAACCCTAGACAAAGTGAATCTGTGAACTAAGGTGTAGGTCTATTAGGTCATGTTGTGGTGATCCTCGGGTTGAGGGATGGGTGTTCATACTGGAGTGCAAAATTAAAACCAATGGAAGATGGACAAGAAAAGTTCAAAGCCATCAGATGCTCAGTTTAGAAAAAAGAGAAAAGAAGAGGAGGAGAAACGAGCAAAAGATACAGGTAAGCAGATGTGTCATTGGATAATGGCAGGTCATCCTGAAACAATCAGAATCAGAATACTTTATTAATCCCTAAGGAAATTATGTGGGTTACAGTTGCTCCAAGAAGAAATGGTAAAAATAGCAACAGTAACAGACTAAACTCCAAACAATACATTATATTACAGATTTTAATATTAATTAGTCATTGTTAATTGTTGATTTGCCCTGTTCTAATTGTATGACGAATTACGATGGCTGTTTGGTGTCCATTTGTATACTATGCATACTCTCTCTCTCTTCACATGTGTGTGTGTGTACAACAGTTTTTTGTTAATGTACAATCCTTAATATGTTTTGTGTGTGTGTGTGTGTGTGTGTGTGTGGGGGGGGGGCAGAGGGAGTGTTCGCCCAGGGCGCCAAAAAGGCTAGGACCGCCACTGCTCTCAGTTACATTTTGATCCCATGTAAATGAATTGCCTCAGTTATTCTTCTGAAGTCTAGGCCTTGTATAGAAGCCTTGTATTTCTTTCATGCAGCTATCACTAAATTGGTAGAGATCCCATTTCAAATAATAAAACAATAACTGCTCATTTGCATCATAAACAAGTCATATGGATTGATCACTGTATTCTTTCCCTAAATTAAAGAACATCATGTGTATGTAATGTGTCTTACATAGGTACACAGGAAACGAAGCATAACACGGAAAACGGAAAGTCTCGTCACATGGGTTTTATCATCTGACGCAGTAAGCATCACGCTTATATACACTGCCTGCACAAGTGGCCCCACCCCCCAAGAGGTGTTTTGCAACATTAATTTCACTTTCCAGAATGCCAATGGGTTGGTATACTTTATTAATCCACTGTAGGGAAATTACTCTCTGAATTTAACCCATTCACTCAGTGAAGCAGTGGGCAGCCACCAATCCAGCACACGGGGAGCACTGCGTAGGGATGGTACTTTGCTCAGGGTACCTCATGGTAGCCATTTGGTGGATTTGAACCCCCGATCATGGGGCGAATGGTCAACCTACTGAGCTATTTTTTTTATTTTTCATTTGCAATTTTGTTTTAATTATAATTATTTTTTAGAGTGGGTTTGCGCATTTCATTTCAACATTACTTTTAGATTTTTAATGTGGGTGGTGTCTGTTATGAACAAGATTGTAAAAGTTTCGAACTAACTCAATACAAACACAGCAGTTCATGTCAGAAAGCCACTCCAGTCACAAAAATGTATTCACCAGACTGAGATTACCAAATGGTAAATGGACTGGTTCTTATATAGCATTTTTTTTACTCTATCTGAACACTCATTCACACAAACACTTTTTTCTATGCTCTTTCATGCTACTACTACTAATTCATCACATACCACAAATGTCAAGCATACGAAACAGAAGGCTTTAAAGTCAGGGTACCTTTATTTAAAGTCACAATAAACATTGTACTTTTGAACTACACAGCGAGTACATAGTAATTCATTAATGTTGTACAATTTTCAGTGTTGACTCTGTGTGTCAGCAAAATAGATTTGAAATAAAACTATTTATACTGTGCACACTCTCAGCTTACATTTAAGGGGGCTGTTGAGAAAGTTTAGCCTATATATTGTGAAATGAAATACCAATTTAATTCAGAAGCTGTGTATGTGAGCCATTTCTTCATTATCTCTTCACACACACACACATATATATACACATATATATATACACATATATATACATATATATATATATACACATATACATACTCATATACATACACATACACATATACATACACATATATATATACATATATATATACGTATATATACGTATATATACATATATATACGTATATATACATATACATATATATATATATACATACATACAGTGGGGCAAAAAAGTATTTAGTCAGCCACCGATTGTGCAAGTCCCCCCACCTAAAATGATGAGAGAGGTCAGTAATTTGCACCAGAGGTACACTTCAACTGTGAGAGACAGAATGTGAAAAAAAAATCCATGAATCCACATGGTAGGATTTGTAAAGAATTTATTCGTAAATCAGGGTGGAAAATAAGCATTTGGTCAATAACAAAAATACAACTCAATACTTTGTAACATAACCTTTGTTGGCAATAACAGAGGTCAAACGTTTACTATAGGTCTTTACCAGGTTTGCACACACAGTAGCTGGTATTTTGGCCCATTCCTCCATGCAGATCTTCTCGAGAGCAGTGATGCTTTGGGGCTGTCGCCGAGCAACACGGACTTTCAACTCACGCCACAGATTTTCTATGGGGTTGAGGTCTGGAGACTGGCTAGGCCACTCCAGGACTTTCAAATGCTTCTTACGGAGCCACTCCTTTGTTGCCCGGGCGGTGTGTTTTGGATCATTGTCATGTTGGAAGACCCAGCCTCGTTTCATCTTCAAAGTTCTCACTGATGGAAGGAGGTTTTGGCTCAAAATCTCACGATACATGGCCCCATTCATTCTGTCCTTAACACGGATCAGTCGTCCTGTCCCCTTGGCAGAAAAACAGCCCCATAGCATGATGTTTCCACCCCCATGCTTCACAGTAGGTATGGTGTTCTTGGGATGCAACTCAGTATTCTTCTTCCTCCAAACACGACGAGTTGAGTTTATACCAAAAAGTTCTACTTTGGTTTCATCTGACCACATGACATTCTCCCAATCCTCTGCTGTATCATCCATGTGCTCTCTGGCAAACTTCAGACGGGCCTGGACATGCACTGGCTTCAGCAGCGGAACACGTCTGGCACTGCGGGATTTGATTCCCTGCCGTTGTAGTGTGTTACTGATGGTGACCTTTGTTACTTTGGTCCCAGCTCTCTGCAGGTCATTCACCAGGTCCCCCCGTGTGGTTCTGGGATCTTTGCTCACCGTTCTCATGATCATTTTGACCCCACGGGATGAGATCTTGCGTGGAGCCCCAGATCGAGGGAGATTATCAGTGGTCTTGTATGTCTTCCATTTTCTGATGATTGCTCCCACAGTTGATTTTTTCACACTGTGATGGATGCATGCAACCACACAACTGAGATACTTAGGTAATATTCATGTGGTCTTTTGTCTTATGTTTACGTTATGCTCTAAAGCTTCTGTGATCATAAGTTAACTAATTTGATATTTTGAGTTACCTGTAATGCATGACAGCACTAAGCTATAGCCCAAATGGTGGCATAGACTTTGCTTTGCATTGTTTGTTATTTTATATAGGTATATGTTATATTGATTATATTTCTGCTCTTTCTGAGTTACCTGACCTCCGCTCCAGTCCTTCCTGGTTTGGCTGAAAGAGGAGGCTGAGGGTGGAGCTGGTTTAAATGCAGAAGCCAATAAAGTGGACTGAACCATCTATTGTGATCATGCAGGGGGAATGGGGTTCTTCTTGAATGATGGTTGGCTGTTATCTCTTTAGTTTTCACCTTTGGTGTATATAATGGTTTATTCATTTGCTATATAACTGGAGCTGTTTCTCATTTGGGCAGGTCAGTTTGTTGAGTTATGTTTTTGTTAAGTGACTTTTGAGTAGCGTTATGTTATGTTAACCTCTTTTACGGGCCCACTTGGTTCTTAAAAACTTTATTTTTGATATCTTGAATTTTTGTAATCATCTTGTCCTTTTTGGGTAGTGATGGGTAGATGAAGCCCCATGAAGCACTGAAGCTTTTCATCCAATTGGTTCACCCCAACGCGAAGCTTCATGAAGCTTCATTTGCTCTAGCAGGACACCTACTGGACGTAAAAATAATAGCTGGCATGAATTTGAAGAGTGTGGCATTTTGCACACAGCCTGTAAATGTCAACAACAAAAGGAGTGTGTAAAACATGTATATTGTAGTGATGGCAGTATACTGTGTATATTTATACTGGCAGTATGGGAAATGATTATTTGGAAATGCTTGAAATGGAAATGATCATTTACTGTGAGGTGAGGTGTGGTTGGGGTGTGGACAGTGGTTGTGCTTTTGTAACGTTGAGGTATGGACAGCTACACACTGAGGCTTTGAGCCTCAGTCCTGCCTGTTCACATTTTATTCTGTAAAAACTAAATTTTCACTGCTTTTATGACCTTTTTAGTGGGGAGAACATAGCTAGGATTTAATGATTTAACAAATCTTTTGAATCCTTTGTCCTCCACAATGCTAAATGGCTGGGAGTCCTCAATCACCATGCTGACCAGGTCTTCATCTATTTGAGATTGTTCTCCTGAGGAAAGACAATAAAGATAAAGCACAAATATAAATATCACACACGTAACTTATAACAGTTGTATAATATTGTTATATCATTTAGTAACATTACGGCATGCTATATTATCATTGCATTTGATGGCTGACCTGGTCTTGCTCCACAATTGGTGTTCCCCTTATTCTCATGCAAAGCTCTGTAGTGCCTAAGCATGGATGAGGTGTTGTTGTTATATCCCAGCTCCCTGGCACATAGCAAACACTTCACCTTGTACAAAAGTCAAGACAGCTCAACATAAATTGTATTGCACCATCAGTATCATGAAAATACATCTTCTGTAGAAATACCTTGTTGGGAGGAATAAGATCAAAATGTTCCCACACAGGGGAGGACATCCTCCTCTTCTTAGCTGGCTCCATTCTCTCCTGACTTTCCTCACTCTCATAAACCTCCATACGGTCTCCAAACTCTCACTAACCGCAACTCTCCATCAAACACCCACATTTTTGAATGAAGTCTGAGGGGTTTATATCGCTGTCATATCTCGCGGCAAAGTTCGAACCACTTCATGAACCAGTCACGTGGTACAGCCGGGCAGCGAGGCTTCGGACGTCATCATTTTCAGCTCCTCCCATAAATGAAGCAAGCCTCGATACGCGCTTCGCGGAAACGCCCCCTCCATTACTCGACACACGCTCCGAAGCCTCGATACAGAACGTCCCATCACTATTTTTGGGGGTATAATAAAACCCATTTTTTGAAGATTACATTTGTGCCTGTGTGTTCCTGGCTGCTTGGATCATGACACACACCAAGCTGCTTGCCTATTGTAGATTCACTCTTCCCAGTCTGGTGCAGGTCTACAATACTTTTCCTGGTGTCCTTCGAAAGCTCTTTGGTCTTGGCCATGGCAGAGTTTGGAGTCTGACTGTTTGAGGCTGTGGACAGGTGTCTTTTATACAGATGATGAGTTCAAACAGGTGCCATTCATACAGGTAACGAGTGGGGGACAGAAAAGCTTCTTACATAAGACGTTACAGGTCTGTGAGAGCCAGAGATTTTCCTTGTTTGAGGTGACCAAATACTTATTTTCCACCCTAATTTACGAATAAATTCTTTACAAATCCTACCATGTGAATTCATGGATTTTTTTTTTCACATTCTGTCTCTCACAGTTGAAGCGTACCTCTGGTGCAAATTACTGACCTCTGTCATCATTTTAAGTGGGGGAACTTGCACAATCGGTGGCTGACTAAATACTTTTTTGCACCCCTGTATATGCAATACGAATAGGGGCGTAATTTCCAAGGTGGTTTAGGGGGGTTATGACCCACCCCAATAATTTGACCCAATCAATATAACCCTCCTCAATAAAATTATGAATTATCTTGCATAAATAGGCTGTTGGTTTTCTTTGCTCATTTCAGTTATTACCAGCAAAATAGTTGAAGTTGCATCTTCAAATTGAAAGTCATCTCACTGTCTAAAAATGTATGTATTTCATCAGGTGCAACTGTTGAGTTTTTTCTGTTTACAAGTTCAGCATATGAACCAACTGTAGGCAACACCTGAAGGTATGTGACAGCTCTATGTGCAAGGACTTGTATTACTCCAGTATTTGATATGCATGGATCACTCTTCATAAGCAATACAAGTAGCTTTAATTTAGCTATGGTTCTCAGCTGATACAGTGTCCCTTCATAACACCACTAATTAGTCAAAAGTGAACAAAAAGACTAATAGAAAATAGTAAGATTTCCGGTTAGATTTCCACAGAAGGACTGCTGTTGCTGTGAGGTAACAGTACTAACCATCGTGCTGCATCTTGTTATTATTCTGGTGTAATATTTTTCATTCTTTGCATCACTGTCTCAGTCACATTTTGATCCCATGTAAATGAATTGCCTCAATTATTTTTCTGAAGTCTAGGTTTGCCTTGTATTTCTTTCATGCAGCTATCCCTGATTTAGTAGAGATCCCTTATCTGGTGGCTCACATTTCAAATTTTAAAACCATAACTGCTACACTTGCATCATAAAAAGGTCATATGGATTGATCACTGCATTTTTCCCAGATTAAAAAGCATCATGTGTAAGAGTTTAGTTTGTCTTGTGTTGGTACACAGGTACACAGGAAACAAAGCAAAACATGGAGAACAGAAAGTCCCGTCATATAGGTTTTATTTTATTATTTAAAAAGCATATGTACAAAAATGTAAGAAGTTCAAGTCTAGACTATACATATGTTTATATATATATATTAATATATATTAATGTGTGTGTATATATATATATATATATATATATATATATATATATATATATATATATACATGCAAGGGGAACAAAAATTGCAGAGTAATCATAAAGAATATTGATTGTCTTGTATTTCCGGTGAGACTGAATGAGTCCTTTTAGTTCAACACCAGGTGTCACTTCTGCTGTGCAGTAGGAGTGCAGCGTGTTCGTCACGCAGTGTCTTATTTAGATTGCAGCAGTACTCTGACCAGCAGTCGTGGTGCTTACAGCTCCTTTCTTCCCTTGCCTGAAGAAACAAGTGAGATTATCAGTGACAAGCAACACAGACCTTTAGTTTGTCATCTTCACAGAGTTGTGCGTGTGTGTCATTCTGAATTTGGCTTACTTGTTGTGATTTTTTAGAATGTGTCGTCCAAGTGGGGACTCTGGATTCACACACTTCTTCATATCTGCTTTTGTGGTAACACTGAAAGATTTTTAAAAAGAGGTGTATTAGGAAGGAACTGGAGAACACAGCAGAATCATACCTCAGGTCATCTTGTGGACTCACATGATCTCTGTATGTGGACAGAAGATACTTGGGTAGTGTATCACTGGCTCAGTCTTGATGAGCTTTGGGCTGATCCTGCCAATGTAACTGTAACACTTGCATTTATTAGATTTGCTGGCTGGTTGTCCTGTGTAGGAAAAGACAAGAGCATTACCTGTTGATCAGCAGCCAAAATATCCATAAACAGGATGAAGGGGAAAAAAGAAACAAAGAAGGAAAAAAATACGATTTTCACAGTACCTTGTGCACCTAGGATAAGCAGGCAGGCAACGAAGGCAGTGACTGAGTTCATAGTTGTGGCTGTAGGCAGATCCGCTGTTCACCGTTTCTGTCTTGAGTATGGCTCCTGATGCTGTGAAGCAGTAAGCAGCACGCTTATATACACTGCCTGCACAAGTGGCCCCACCTCCAAGAGGTGTTTTGCAACATTAATTTCACTTTCCAGAATGCCTTTCACTTTCTTCTTCTTTTTCCCCTCTGCAAAGCCTGTTTCCGAGAATCACAGCTATTGAAAAAATGCCTACAGAGGGAAATCTTTTAGGTACATAAATGACATTAATAAGACAGCTCATGACAAAAGCAACTATATATTAATTTAAACTGTTTTGTACACTGCTATCCCTTACACTTTAGCTATCACCATAAAGCTTCCAGTTGCATTTTTAATGTGAGATCTGATTTAAAAAATAAAAAAAAAACAGCAAAAATGATTTTCTCAGCTATGTAGATCTATGTGATTACGCTGACCTCTGACTGTGGCCTTCCACTTTGTCTGTTTAGGTTTTTTCTTTTTTTTTTTTTCTCAAATGTTCTTGTTAGGCTTAGGATTAAAGAAAACAAATATCCTGCAGAAAGGCTTTCCCCCTTGGTTTTTTTTTTTTGGGAGCACTTATGCAAATATGTGATATCTTGATAAATCAAGCAAATATTTGAAGTTTACACAGCACTATTCTCGCATGAAAATATCTTAAAAGTTTATTTTGTGACCCGGAAAGAGTAATATTTCAAACTCCGCCACTCTGTGTTCCTCCGCCACTGCCTCGTTTGAGTTTTGGACGAAATGGATTCTGGGATATTGCATTTTGTCATTTCGAGCTGATTGGAGACCAAAACAGCCAATCAGATTTTTTTTCATCCAAGTCTGTGATTGGCTGGTTTTGTGGCACAAATATAACGGTGTACAGAAAGAGTTGAGCGCGCACAGGCAGAAATATTGAGAGCACAAGTGCAAAAACTGAGTGACAGGGGCTGCTATTGTGTGTGTATGGATAATAGCAAACACAGAAATACATTTTTTGCACGCAGCAATGAATTTTGTTCACTCAAATTTAGCTTTTCTTCACTTAAAATAAATTTCTCCTCAAATTGCAACACTTACACGTGCAATTTATTTTACGTGGTGGTGTCTATGAACAAGATTGTAAAAGTTTCGAACTAACTCAATAAAAACACAGCAGTTCATGTCAGAAAGCCACTCCAGTTACAAAAATGTATTCACCAGACTGAGATTACCAAATGGTAAATGGACTGGTTCTTATATAGCATTTTTTTACTCTATCTGAACACTCATTCACACAAACACTTTTTTCTATGCTCTTTCATGCTACTACTACTAATTCATCACATACCACAAATGTCAAGCATACGAAACAGAAGGCTTTAAAGTCAGGGTACCTTTATTTAAAGTCACAATAAACATTGTACTTTTGAACTACACAGCGAGTACATAGTAATTCATTAATGTTGTACAATTTTCAGTGTTGACTCTGTGTGTCAGCAAAATAGATTTGAAATAAAACTATTTATACTGTGCACACTCTCAGCTTACATTTAAGGGGGCTGTTGAGAAAGTTTAGCCTATATATTGTGAAATGAAATATCAAGTTAATTCAGAAGCTGTGTATGTGAGCCATTTCTTCATTATCTCTTCATATATATATATATATATATATATATATATATATATATATATATATATATATATATATATATATATATGAATTATCTTGCATAAATAGGCTGTTGGTTTTCTTTGCTCATTTTAGTTATTACCAGCAAAATAGTTGAAGTTGCATCTTCAAATTGAAAGTCATCTCACTGTCTAAAAATGTATGTATTTCATCAGGTGCAACTGTTGAGTTTTTTCTGTTTACAAGTTCAGCATATGAACCAACTGTAGGCAACACCTGAAGGTATGTGACAGCTCTATGTGCAAGGACTTGTATTACTCCAGTATTTGATATGCATGGATCACTCTTCATAAGCAATACAAGTAGCTTTAATTTAGCTATGGTTCTCAGCTGATACAGTGTCCCTTCATAACACCACTAATTAGTCAAAAGTGAACAAAAAGACTAATAGAAAATAGTAAGATTTCCGGTTAGATTTCCACAGAAGGACTGCTGTTGCTGTGAGGTAACAGTACTAACCATCGTGCTGCATCTTGTTATTATTCTGGTGTAATATTTTTCATTCTTTGCATCACTGTCTCAGTCACATTTTGATCCCATGTAAATGAATTGCCTCAATTATTTTTCTGAAGTCTAGGTTTGCCTTGTATTTCTTTCATGCAGCTATCCCTGATTTAGTAGAGATCCCTTATCTGGTGGCTCACATTTCAAATTTTAAAACCATAACTGCTACACTTGCATCATAAAAAGGTCATATGGATTGATCACTGCATTTTTCCCAGATTAAAAAACATCATGTGTAAGAGTTTAGTTTGTCTTGTGTTGGTACACAGGTACACAGGAAACAAAGCAAAACATGGAGAACAGAAAGTCCCGTCATATAGGTTTTATTTTATTATTTAAAAAGCATATGTACAAAAATGTAAGAAGTTCAAGTCTAGACTATACATATGTTTATATATATATATTAATATATATTAATGTGTATATATATATATATATACACGCAAGGGGAACAAAAATTGCAGAGTAATCATAAAGAATATTGATTGTCTTGTATTTCCGGTGAGACTGAATGAGTCCTTTTAGTTCAACACCAGGTGTCACTTCTGCTGTGCAGTAGGAGTGCAGCGTGTTCGTCACGCAGTGTCTTATTTAGATTGCAGCAGTACTCTGACCAGCAGTCGTGGTGCTTACAGCTCCTTTCTTCCCTTGCCTGAAGAAACAAGTGAGATTATCAGTGACAAGCAACACAGACCTTTAGTTTGTCATCTTCACAGAGTTGTGCGTGCGTGTCATTCTGAATTTGGCTTACTTGTTGTGATTTTTTAGAATGTGTCGTCCAAGTGGGGACTCTGGATTCACACACTTCTTCATATCTGCTTTTGTGGTAACACTGAAAGATTTTTAAAAAGAGGTGTATTAGGAAGGAACTGGAGAACACAGCAGAATCATACCTCAGGTCATCTTGTGGACTCACATGATCTCTGTATGTGGACAGAAGATACTTGGGTAGTGTATCACTGGCTCAGTCTTGATGAGCTTTGGGCTGATCCTGCCAATGTAACTGTAACACTTGCATTTATTAGATTTGCTGGCTGGTTGTCCTGTGTAGGAAAAGACAAGAGCATTACCTGTTGATCAGCAGCCAAAATATCCATAAACAGGATGAAGGGGAAAAAAGAAACAAAGAAGGAAAAAAAATACGATTTTCACAGTACCTTGTGCACCTAGGATAAGCAGGCAGGCAACGAAGGCAGTGACTGAGTTCATAGTTGTGGCTGTAGGCAGATCCGCTGTTCACCGTTTCTGTCTTGAGTATGGCTCCTGATGCTGTGAAGCAGTAAGCAGCACGCTTATATACACTGCCTGCACAAAGTGGCCCCACCTCCAAGAGGTGTTTTGCAACATTAATTTCACTTTCCAGAATGCCTTTCACTTTCTTCTTCTTTTTCCCCTCTGCAAAGCCTGTTTCCGAGAATCGCAGCTATTGAAAAAATGCCTACAGAGGGAAATCTTTTAGGTACATAAATGACATTAATAAGACAGCTCATGACAAAAGCAACTATATATTAATTTAAACTGTTTTGTACACTGCTATCCCTTACACTTTAGCTATCACCATAAAGCTTCCAGTTGCATTTTTAATGTGAGATCTGATTTAAAAAATAAAAAAAAAACAGCAAAAATGATTTTCTCAGCTATGTAGATCTATGTGATTACGCTGACCTCTGACTGTGGCCTTCCACTTTGTCTGTTTAGGTTTTTTCTTTTTTCTTTTTTCTCAAATGTTCTTGTTAGGCTTAGGATTAAAGAAAACAAATATCCTGCAGAAAGGCTTCCCCCCCTGGTTTTTGTTTTTGGGAGCACTTATGCAAATATGTGATGTCTTGATAAATCAAGCAAATATTTGAAGTTTACACAGCACTATTCTCGCATGAAAATATCTTAAAAGTTTATTTTGTGACCCGGAAAGAGTAATATTTCAAACTCCGCCACTCTGTGTTCCTCCGCCACTGCCTCGTTTGAGTTTTGGACGAAATGGATTCTGGGATATTGCATTTTGTCATTTCGAGCTGATTGGAGACCAAAACAGCCAATCAGATTTTTTTTCATCCAAGTCTGTGATTGGCTGGTTTTGTGGCACAAATATAACGGTGTACAGAAAGAGTTGAGCGCGCACAGGCAGAAATATTGAGAGCACAAGTGCAAAAACTGAGTGACAGGGGCTGCTATTGTGTGTGTATGGATAATAGCAAACACAGAAATACATTTTTTGCACGCAGCAATGAATTTTGTTCACTCAAATTTAGCTTTTCTTCACTTAAAATAAATTTCTCCTCAAATTGCAACACTTACACGTGCAATTTATTTTACGTGGTGGTGTCTATGAACAAGATTGTAAAAGTTTCGAACTAACTCAATAAAAACACAGCAGTTCATGTCAGAAAGCCACTCCAGTTACAAAAATGTATTCACCAGACTGAGATTACCAAATGGTAAATGGACTGGTTCTTATATAGCATTTTTTTACTCTATCTGAACACTCATTCACACAAACACTTTTTTCTATGCTCTTTCATGCTACTACTACTAATTCATCACATACCACAAATGTCAAGCATACGAAACAGAAGGCTTTAAAGTCAGGGTACCTTTATTTAAAGTCACAATAAACATTGTACTTTTGAACTACACAGCGAGTACATAGTAATTCATTAATGTTGTACAATTTTCAGTGTTGACTCTGTGTGTCAGCAAAATAGATTTGAAATAAAACTATTTATACTGTGCACACTCTCAGCTTACATTTAAGGGGGCTGTTGAGAAAGTTTAGCCTATATATTGTGAAATGAAATATCAAGTTAATTCAGAAGCTGTGTATGTGAGCCATTTCTTCATTATCTCTTCATATATATATATATATATATATATATATATATATATATATATATATATATATATATACACACACATATATGCAATACGAATAGGGGCGTAATTTCCAAGGTGGTTTAGGGGGGTTATGACCCACCCCAGTAATTTGACCCAATCAATATAACCCTCCTCAATAAAATTATGAATTATCTTGCATAAATAGGCTGTTGGTTTTCTTTGCTCATTTCAGTTATTACCAGCAAAATAGTTGAAGTTGCATCTTCAAATTGAAAGTCATCTCACTGTCTAAAAATGTATGTATTTCATCAGGTGCAACTGTTGAGTTTTTTCTGTTTACAAGTTCAGCATATGAACCAACTGTAGGCAACACCTGACGGTATGTGACAGCTCTATGTGCAAGGACTTGTATTACTCCAGTATTTGATATGCATGGATCACTCTTCGTAAGCAATACAAGTAGCTTTAATTTAGCTATGGTTCTCAGCTGATACAGTGTCCCTTCATAACACCACTAATTAGTCAAAAGTGAACAAAAAGACTAATAGAAAATAGTAAGATTTCCGGTTAGATTTCCACAGAAGGACTGCTGTTGCTGTGAGGTAACAGTACTAACCATCGTGCTGCATCTTGTTATTATTCTGGTGTAATATTTTTCATTCTTTGCATCACTGTCTCAGTCACATTTTGATCCCATGTAAATGAATTGCCTCAATTATTTTTCTGAAGTCTAGGTTTGCCTTGCCAATTGCAACACCTACAGCTGCAATTTATTTTACATGCGCTCAGAATAGTGGCACAAAAATAACGCCATACCACTCTGCCCAGCGCAGAGCACAGGGCTCGCGTGCGGAGTGAAGTGGGGGGAAAAGTGTGAGAGAGAGAAAAAAAAAAAAAAAAACACGGCTCCTTATGGCTTACGTTGCTCACTTCAAAGAGTCGGCTCTAAGAGCCGTTTCGTTTGCGACCGACACATCACTAGTTTAAAGCATCTTGCCATGCGATTGCATTTGTCTCTAACCATCAGGAACCCTCACGTTAACTTTTATCGAGTGGAAAAATGTTAGCATTCATCCTGCAGCTTCACTGTTTATGTTATGCTAACATAGCTGTGTCCCTAGCGATCATGTTTATATACCAGCTAGCCCAACTTCATTAACCCTACAAATGTCACTGCTGTTTAGTTTTCTGTCTTCATTTATGTTGGAAGTTATAGCAGAGCTGTACGTTTTAATAATTTCAGAAATCTTTCAGTGAGAACATGCTATATCATGCTAACTTCTGACTCTGTTAAATGTAATAAATTTTCATGGATGCCTGGATGTTAAACTTAATTGTTACACCTGGTAAAGCAGCAATGCTGTTCGTTTTATTAAAAATGAAAGAATTTAGACAGTTTTTAACTAGGGCTGTGCAATATGACCAAAATCTCACATCCTGATATAAGACATCTATCGTCCCGATAACGATATAAATCACAAAGATTTAACGTTTTCTGTAAATTCTGTGAATCTCGGGCACCTCGACTTGCGTGAAGTGTTTCCAGCTGGGCGTCATGTACCTTGAGTCGAGTGTTATAACCGATGCATTAAAGGATGCATTTTTAGACATGACTTGTAACAGTCGCCATTTTCTTTGTGAGTATTTATTACACAGCGTGCTGTGGGGAAAAGCCTGTTCTAATGTTTGAGTCCAAGGTTTATTTTTTAGCACTCTGCAGACTCTTTCACGCAATTCAGTTTATTTTGAAAAGTCTCAACAGGATCTGGAGCTTTATTGTGAAAGGTTTATGTGGAAAATAAACAACCGGACACGTGATGGTTTTACCGTCATTGCTGCTCACGACAACGCATAAAAACCAGGCGCTTGTCTTTCCGTAGTGTGGTTATATAAAATATAAGAGAAAGAGAGAACTTTAAGAAATTAATATAGCCACTACAGTGACCATCAAAACGATGAAAAAATATTGCCATAAACAGTTTATTTTGCGACACCACGAAACAAACGATAGCGTAAAATGAAACGATAGACACTGTTATATCGTCATCCGATATATATCATTATATCGTACAAGCCTGTTTTTAACTCTCAGTGATGCCGCAGTGTTCGTTTGACTTTGGGACCTCAAGCGGACGGAGTTTTGGACCCAGATTTACGAGCACCTTAGTCCGACAAATACGGCAATAACGACTGCCTGCTTGCACGTTCTACAAAAAAAAAAAAAAAGTGCTTTGGTGGGTATCTGACGGACAAACACCAAACCAGTTCCACACCACTGAAGTTGCACCATTTTTACAAACCAATTCTGTTTCATCCGTTTCACTCAACGTTCCGCTTTCCCTCTTCTCATTCTCCGTTGCTGCCATGCTTTTTCCGCAATGTGCATATGAAAACAAAGGCACTGCGCATGCGCATTTTACCCATATTCTATCGCATTATTTTATTTTCGTATCGTTGTCTAACATTGTACCGTGAATGGTATAATATGGCCCAGCCCTACATGTACGTATTTAAAATAAAAATATGAGTAACTGTATTCCATTACAATTACCGTTAAAAAGGGTGGTATTCAGAATACAGTTACTTTGTTGAAATAAATGGATTACACGGTATTTTCCTGTTTCATGTTAGGCTAGGCTCTCTCTATTTTTGGTAATTCGACGCCGGTGGAAACCCAAACAAAACACGCAATACGAGGCTCTAATGCATGTGTCTCAATCAGAGAGTGTTAGAGTGTTACAGGCAATAACCCTAAATTATGTAGCCTCATTGGCAGTGTAGTCCATGCTGCAGGGAGAATGGACTGCCATGTGAGCTCAAGGGAGGGAGAAAAAGGAGAGTCGAAAGAAAAGTACGAGTTGTCACCGACCACAAACGGTAGATGGAAACATGTAAATATAATAATAACCACTGCAGCCAAAAAGAGAGCCTGACGAGCCCAGTTGTAAGTAAGCTATTAAGACTCGACAGTACGCTGTGTTCGTTTTCCTCCGAAACGATAAATTCCGTTGGAGCAGCCTTTCAATGCCTCTCTCTTTCTCTCGTTAGCAAAGCTGACCCAGACAACAAAGTAAAGCTAGTTTTCGGCTACGAGCCCGACACGGAACCCGACGAATTAGCCAGAGGTCCCTTTACTACGGTTCGGAGCCGGGGACCTGTTTTATATACGCGCGGAATAGTTTTTTATACCAGAGTGCTGCAAAAACTGCAGCCTTACATAATGTCATCCCAACTGTTACTCATTTTATATTAAGATTTAAAAATCTAGTTGGTATTGGTATGGTATAGTTGAATACATTTTAAAAGTAACCTTCCCAACACTGGTCATGAAGTAACCTCTATGCTCAGTCACAACACAACTGTAATTTTGTCGCTTACTCGGCATGTTGTTTTCTAACTTCTGCTTCTGTGAAAATGACACTGACAATATATGTTGCAGCTTTTTTTTTTTTTTTTTTAAATTTTCAGTAGATTCCTCAATACAGCTAAAGAAGAGGAAATGAAATTGAAAGAAACATGCTGATGGAAAACCCCAGTCCCAGTAAACTCCGCAATGTACCTTAAAATACTAAAGTGGTGACGAAACATATATTCACATGTCATTAAATCAGATGTTTTCCAGGAAGAGTTGCTCCTGTAGTCTGAAGCTCACACTTCTAAAAATTATGACATCTGATTTGGATGCAAGTGTAGCTGTATTTGTAATTGAGGCATGTAAGTGTGCTATCACCTTGTATCTTTTTTTTTTTTTACCTTTTTCGCCAAACTATGAAAAAGAAATAATAAAATGTTATCTGGATTACAAAATGACAAAGCAACATTTTAATTACTTGCATGGGAGTGACCCTTGTCTAGAGCAGGACGATATAACCAAAAATATTTATCACAATATACATTTGAAAATTTGCGCTAACAATATGACTGACGATATAATTGACACTAGACAAAATGCTTTACAACTCCACAACTTTATTAGTGCAAAAAACCCCATCAATGTATTTTCACGTAAACAAGCAGCTGTTTTTTATGTGCATTAAAGTTATATAAAAATGTAACAGTGCAAATTCCTTGCTGACAGTTTAACCAAAAGGCATTTCCAGTGGAAATTGGCCGACATATCCTCAGCATATTCACATGTCATTAAATCAGATGTTTTCCAGGAAGAGTTTTGTTTTGTGGATATTATTATCCACAAAACTTAAAAAGAGGTTATACACACACAATACGGTAATATTATGTTGAAGCACAGTACGTATCACTCCGCGAGGCTCCTGCCTACGATAGCCGTAATGCTCCGACAATCCATCATGCGGTGCGGGTTCGTAGCTTAGCAAAGTCGTACTAAAACGTGACAGATTTTCCAGCGCCGTGTACCACATAAAATCATTTTGAGGTCAGTAAACACAACCAGAAGTCATACATAAGGCACACAGGATTATAAGGGGCACTGTCGATTTTCAGAAAAAACAAAGGATTGATTTTAAGTGTGCCGTATTTTCCAAACAACACGGTAATAACGACAGCCCGCTAGCATGCGCTACCAAAACTAGTGCTTTGTTGTGTATCTGACGGACGAAAGCTAAACCAGTTCCACACCACTGAAGTTTCAGCATTTTTACAAACCAATTCTGATTCATCAGTTTCATTCAACGATCCGCTTTCGCCCTTCTCATTCTCTGTTGCCGGCACGCTTTTTCCGCCATGTGCGTATGAAAACAAAGGCACTGCGCATGTGCGTTTTACCCATATTCTATCGCGATATTTCATTTTCTTATCGTTGCCCAACATTAGTAAAAGTAAGTAAGTAAGTATATAGCGGTTTTCACAGATAAAAATCACAAAGGAAATGAGAATATAAAAACAATATAACAGTAAATAAAACAATGTAAAACTATAAAAACAGCATAAGAAGAAATTAATCAAATGCTTTTCTAAATAAAAATGTCTTCAGCTGTTTCTTAAAAGAATCAATGGAGTCCGTGCAACGAAGAGACAGTGGGAGAGAATTCCACAACCGTGGTGCCACAACCTGAAAGGCCCGATCACCACAAGTTTTAAAACGAGTGCGCGGTACCACCAGCAGTCTCTGATCTAATGACCTTAAAGCCCGAGAAGATGCATGTGGTTTCAGCAGGTCAGATAAATATTGAGGAGCCTGACCATGTAGGGCCCTAAAGTTTAGAACTAAAATTTTAAAATGAAACCTGGGGCTGCTCGATTATGGCAAAAATGATAATCACGATTATTTTCACTGAAATTGAGATCACGATTATTTGACGATATTTATTTAACCCTTTAAGACCTACCATAGAACCAAGTCCGCCAGAGCTTTTTTTTTTTTTTTTTAAATGTTGTAGTGCCATTTGTGGGAGCATTTTAAGTTGCTATACATCAATACAACTGTTATAGCCCATATTTTAAAAATGTGTATGTATTAAGTCCATAGTAACTACATTAATTGCAAAAAAGTGCAATAAACTACAAAAAAATTGAAAATCATTTTTGTTTTGTTTTTTTTACATATATTTCTACTTGGAGAAATTTAAGAGGTTTATCCCTCAAAACTTTAAATACAAAAAAGTTGCAAAAAATAGTTTACAACAACAGGAAATTTATTTTGAGTGTCTTCATAGTTTTATTTTTGGAGATACAGCAATTTTTATATACTGCAGGAAAAACAAAAAAACAATCCTATGATGCAAATTTGCAAAGCATGTGCATCAAAATAAACTATTTCCAGCAGCGCAATTCGAGTTCTAAGGCCTACAAGTAAAAAACTACATTTTCCGGGAAAATGACGTCACTTGCGATAGTTCGTGTTGATGTCTTTTTCAATGTGGGAAGTGTTAAGAACAGCTGATCAGATCGGCAAAGCGTGTTTCTGGAATATTATGTTTTTGTTCCTGCAAGCACTTTTTATGCAATTTTTGCAAAGCTATATGTGGAAGGAAACCGTGACCTAGGACAAGCTGAGGGCATAAGATGTAAATACAACTCCTCTGGTTTCATATGGAAAAAAATTTATTGTGCTAGCTTAGCGGTTCAGGTTCTACAGGGATTTAAAAATAGTTATACAAAACGAGCATGCTGCTCTGACCGGCTTTAAAGGGTTAACAATAACAATGTATTGAATAATGACTTTAAAAAATAATATAAAATAGTGTGCAAATACTGATAACAGTGCAAATGTTTGCAATATAAGAAATAAATGAAAAATGTAAACTTTGCAGTGTTGCTCTGTGGTGCAGCTACGACACCATAGCAAAGTTTACACACTGTGTCTACTTGATCCACGTCTGACTCCACGAACCCATAATGTTTCCACACCACTGAAGTTTTTTTTTTGTTTTTTTTTTACCTCTCTTTTCAACCAACGGCAGTCCACTCCTCTCCAAATAACTTCTGCTTAGCTCTCCGAGCTTCCCTCGGGTCCTCTTAATTGTTGTGACGCGTGTTCGAAATGCAGAGCAGTGCGCTTGATTTGCCACACGGAGCAGCGCGAGAGTAAAGCATGAGGGAGGGGCTAATAATCGGCTCAGTCATTTTTAATGATCGTTGAAAGCCCAGATCGTAATCGTGATTAAAATTCGATTAATTGAGCAGCCCTAATGAAACCTAAAATTTACAGGCAACCAGTGAAGGGAGGCCAAGACTGGAGTGATATGCGATCTTCTTTTGGTGCCTGTTAAGAGACGTGCTGCAGCATTCTGCAGAGTCTGAAGACGATTTAAGGCTGATTTGTTAAAACAAGTAAAAAGGCCATTACAATAGTCTAAACGAGAAGAAATAAAAGCATGAATAATCATCTCAAGTTCAAGCTTTGATACCATTAGTCTGAGTTTAGAAATATTCCATAAATGATAAAAACAGTTTCAGACCAGCTGCTTAGAATGCTGCTCCAGCGACATCGAGCTGTCAAATATGACACCGAGGTTTCTAAGGCTTGATTTTACATAAGGGTCTAAGAAGCTGATATGCTGTCTAATTTCTGGGACCATGTGGTCTGGAGCAATAATTAGAGTTTCTGTTTTTTCAGAGTTTAGTTGGAGAAAATTGTCATATAACCATTTGTTGATTTCTGTCAGGCAATTACTTAAATTAGACAATTTATAAAACTCAGACATTTTGAAGGAACAGTATAGTTGGATGTCGTCAGCATAGAGATGATAGGAGATATATTTATAGCGCTTAATAATTTGGCCTAGGGGAAATACATAAAGTAAAAAGAGAATTGGACCCAGGATAGATCCCTGAGGTACCCCACACGGCAAAACTGTTGATTCTGATGTGACATGATTCATGCAACAGGGCTCTAGAGTGCGACCAATTTGGTCGCAAATATGACCAAATTTTTCAGTGGTGCGACTAAAAAAAAAAATTTGGTTGCACCTGTGCGACCAACTGTTCGGGTAGCAAAAAACAAAAAACAAAATCTGCAACCTTCCCTGTGGTCAACAACAGACACACATTATGCCCCTATCGTGGACTAAACCAATCAGAGATAGTAAGGGGCGGGACCTCTCTGATTGGCCGTGGTCCAGTTGAAAGTGCAGGTGGAAGTGGGAGGTGAGTAGCTTGAATAAAGCGATATCAATTCATTAAATCCTGAATCGACTTTTAAATATAACTGTGTTTTGTGATTAAAGCTCACAAAACCATTTCAACAACAACCAAACAGCAAATGAGAGCAGGTACACGGATTCCACACAAAGACGTAAACACAGAATGACTCGACACATCACAATCAACTTTGTCTTCCTCGGCTTTCTCACCCGACAGCCCGCAGACGGACACACTGTCGGAGCTTAGCGGTTCTGATGCGTCCGGTCCGCGCTGTGATTACGTCTTTTTGCGCTGATTCTGAGCTGCAGGTTTTGTCTCTCTCCAACCAAAATTCACCGAGCCAGCAGCAAAAGAAGCAGCAAAAGAAGCAGCAAACTGCGCTTCACATTTGATCAATGTCGTCATGAATTTTGCTGTTTTGCTTCCACGACTATTAAAATCACACTTCATGCACAGCTAGCGCTCTCTCTAACTCTCTCTGTACTTCAAGAACAGTTTCCGTCTCCAATCTCTGTTTTCTGTATTATTCATTCGCTTATTACCCACCAGTCTACCGTTGTTTACAGCACTGTAGGCTGCTGTCTTTTTCTTTTCTTTTTTTCACTTAAATGACCTCGGACAAGAAAGCCTATTTTTCTGTTGTTCAATACTGAAGAAATTTAAACTTTATATGCAGAACATTGTAGAATATTTTTAAGGTTATCTGCTATAAAAAGCCAGACCAGGAAAATCTCCTTCATGTTTTTCTGTGTTTTATTCTCAGTTACTTTCACACATAGACATCTGCTGTGATGTTCACAATTCTGATGAAGTCAGTACTGATAAATGATCAGAATTATAATATTTCTGACTGTCTGAGGCTAAGTTGAATCGAATCGGGACTTGAAAACCGGAATTGAATGGATTATAGAAAGCAGTGATGATACCCAGCCCTAGTGAGCAGCCTAGGCACGACAGAAGTGGATGTAGCTGTAATAGGAAAAGAACTATTGCTAACTTTTCTGTTAAGTTAAGGCCTGATCCTTCTGAAATTCATAGCCAGTGCTCTGACACGGTGTCATCAATCTTTGAATGCTGAAAAAGCACAGTGTATCCAGAAAAACACATTATATTATATAAGTTATTATAAAATTTGTGTTCGCCTAACTTTTGTGCCGGTACGACTAACTTTTTTAAGTTAGGCGTACCGGTACGCCCATGGCAAAAAGTTAGTCTAGAGCCCTGTGCAAACAGTAAAAGATCTCTCAGACAGATATGATATAAACCATTTTAAAACAACACCAGTAATCCCAAACAAGTTCTCGAGTCTGTTTATCATGATACTGTGATCTACAGTGTCAAAAGCAGAGCTGAGATCCAACAGGATCAGCACTGTATATTCTCCAGAGTCTGCTGCCATCAAGATATCACTAGATACTCTAAGTAAGGCCGTTTCAGTGGAATGCAATTTACGAAAACCAGACTGGAAAGTGTCCATAACAGCATTTTTATCCAGGAAATAGTTAAGTTTTTCTAGTACTACTTTTTCTAAAATTTTTGATATAAAAGGCAATTTGGATATTGGCCTATAACTGTTAGGAAGAGATGGATCCAGCTGGGGTTTCTTTAATATTGGCTCAACAATAGCTTGTAAGCTGGGGACTCAGCCAGTATGAAGAGAAGTATTTATCATTTCCACAATACAGGGGCCAATTGAATCAAACACACTAGTGAAAAATGAAGATGGAAGGACATCAAGGGGGCTTGAAGTCTGTTTTATATGACAAAGCAGGCCTCTGATGTCTTGTAATGTAACAGGAGTAAAAGAGGACCAAGTATCAGAGGAGAGCAAGTTAAAAGTTTGATATTGAGAAGATGGAGAGATATTAGACCTGGTGGCAATGACCTTATTTCTGAAATAGTTCATAAACTCATTGCATTCGGACGTTGAGTGAACTGGTGCACAAGGAGCATCAGGAGAAACGATACTCTTAATTGTTTTAAACAAGAATTTAGGATCTTTCTTTTTTGAAGCTATGAGGTATGAAAAATACTCTGGCATTTTTCCACATGTCATTTAGCAAGAGGATAGATTCTTTAAGGTGTAACTTATAAACCTCAAGCTTGGAAGCCTTCCACAAACGTTCTAGCTTGCGACAGTATCTCCTGAAATTACGAATGTTTTCATTTAACCAAGGATGAGATTTCAAACGTAGGACAGTACTTTTTTTCAGAGGTGCCACCATGTCTAAAGTAGAATTACACTGGTTATTAAAGGATGAGACAAGAGAGTCCAAATCATTCTAAGTCATTTCAGCGTCAAACATGGCAGAGAACCTTTTGCCAGCGTTCTGGTTTATGAGTCGCCTTTCAATCGTTATTTTGGGAGCCGGGGGATCCAAATAAAAAGACAAGTTAAAATATATGCAGCTATGGTCACTCACATGGACATTTTCCACACGAATGTCATTTATATTTAAACCCAAGGAGAAAACAAGGTCCAATGTGTGACCCTTTACATGTGTAGGGCCAGAAACATGCTGCATAAAATTAAAAGACTCTGTGATAGTCATGAAGTCAGCAGCCATATTACAGGATGCATCATCAATATGAAGGTTAAAATCTCCCAAAATTACCACCTTCTCTAATTTAATAATGGATGATAGGAGGTCGTTAAATTCAGTTAAAAAGACTCCGGCAGGGCCAGGAGGTCGGTAGATTAAAATACAATAAAAGGTGCGCAAAGAGCCGACCTTGATCATCTGAAGTTCAAATGAAGTAAAAGAATCCAAGTTCATCAGTCTGCATGTGAATCTGTCCTGGTGCACAACAGCGAGACCTCCGCCACGTCCCGAAAGACGTCGAACAAATTTCCTTCAGATGTATATAATCCATGTTTTGTTGCCACATCTCAGTTAAACACAAGAAGTTGAGAGATTCCTTTATAAAAAGATCGTTTAAAATAAACGATTTGTGATTGAGCGAGTGTTGAGCAGGGCAAACCTGATTGAAGACGTTTGGTTGGTGCAGTCAACAGCTGACTGAAGTGGCACTCGAATTAAACACCTGTGCGCACCTCTACACCTGTTACGCCGGGCGGGGACTTCAGGGCTAGCAGAAGCTAATATCCATCAACTCTGCCATCAAAACTGTTTTGGTAGATCTCAGGTTTATAATAGCAGCACCATTAACGAGACTGGGACAGCTCTGTCTTAACGTAGCGACTCCGTTTATTGCCAAGCTGCAACAACAAATACACACGGCTCCACCACCAGAGGGTGCTGCATGAACCATTGAATTAGTCCTTACCATAACATCCCCCCTTCTGAGTACATTATAAACTATAATGTTTTCTGTATTAATCCACATTTATGTCAATACTGAAATCACTGCAACTTAACTTGTAGCTGGATACTCCAAGGCTGTTACATTAACTCAAATCTGTAACAAACATTTATTGCCTTAATTTATAACTATTATTTTATTTAACTGTGTGAACTTATTCAACTATGAAGGTGGGGTAGACAACCCAGTCCTTCAACTGAGTGAGGGGATTATTCTGCCCCGGGCTGGTCACTCAGGTGCTCGAGAGTACCTTCTACCTAAATCAAAGTCCTTAAGGTACCTCGGTGGGTTTCTGTCTCTTGTAGGATATCTTCTTTCAGTAGACTGGTTACTTGGTGGTATAAGACACTGCTGAACCTGGTTTGAAACAGGGCTGCTGCTGTTTTCTGGCAGGACAGGGATTTGTTGTTCAGTTGGTTCAGTCTTGGTCCCTTTTAGTGTGATGAGATGGCTCCTGTTTCGACGTAGAAGCCCCCTCGGGGTCTCAACAAGGTAAGACCGCGGCGTATCTGCTCTGCCTGATATAGTCCCATTTGTTTTCATGTCTGTGATCCAAACTTGATCTCCTGGGTGTAGTCCAGTGAGGTCTTGTGCTCTGTGTCTGTAATTGAACCATTTCCACTGTTTTTCTCTCTCCTTCCCTTCTCTCTCTCTCTCTCAGTTTAGTGATGTTTGTCCAGCCTGAGTTGTGGCAGGATGGAAGTATGGGAACTGTGGTACGAAGTTTCCTCCCCATCAGAAGCTCTGCAGGGCTATGTCCATTGGCAAGTGGTGTGGCGCGATATGCCATGAGAGCAAGATATGGGTCTCCTTCTTTCTGTAGAAGGCTCTTTACTGTTCTCACTGCTCTTTCAGCCTCACCATTGCTCTGAGGGAATCTCGGGCTGGAAGTGGTGTGGGCAAAGCCCCACTCTGAAGCAAACTTTTGGAAGTGTTCTGAGGAGAATTGTGGACCATTATCCGACCTTAACTCTGTTGGAATGCCGTGGCGTGCGAATATGGACTTTAAGTGGTCAATCACTGCTGCTGATGTGGTAGAGGACAGCTTAGCTATTTCTATGTATCGTGAGAAATAGTCCACTGCAACCAAATACTGGCTGTTACTCCACTCAAAAATATCAGCACCAACTAACTCCCACGGCCATGTAGGAAACTCAGTTGGCATGAGTGTTTCTCTGGGTTGCTGTCTCACCTTTGCACATGTCTCACATTCTGCTACCAGCTGTTGTAGTTGAGAGCTCAGTCCTGGCCACCATACCAACTGCTTGGCTCGTTCCCTGGACTTTACAATGCCCTGGTGACCTGTGTGCAGTCGTGTCAAAACATCTTTCTGTAATATCTTTGGAATAACTATACGCATACCTTTTAGGAGAAGTTCATTTTCAACAGTCAGGTCCCCTGCATGCTGGTGGTATGGGAAACATGGACCTGGTATTTTGAGTTTGTCCGGCCAGCCGTTCCTGCAGTAGAGTTTGATTTGTTTCAGTGTTTCGTCTTTGTCGTGCTGCTCTCTTATTTGTTGTAGTCTCTCCTCTGTTGCAGGAAGACCTGAAATCACCTGATGTGCATACAGGTTCATTTCGTCTCTTAATGTCTCATCACAAACAGTTTTTTCTGGTGCTCTGGACAGCACGTCTGCAGTTGCGATGTGTTTGCCTGGGACATGTGAGATGGTGAAAGAGTACCGCATTAATCTCATTCTCAGTCTTTGTACTCGTGGTGGCAGTTCGTCTAAGTTCTTGGAGCCCAAAAGTGGTACTAAAGGCTTGTGATCTGTCTCAACATGGAACTCAATGCCTATAAGAAAATCAGAGAATCGCTCGCATGCCCAGGTTATGGCTAACGCTTCCTTCTCTATTTGAGCATACCTTTGTTCTGTGGGGGTTAATGCTCTTGAAGCGAAGGCCACTGGCTTGGTTGTGTCATCCTCTTGTTTCTGAAGTAGCACCGCTCCTAGTCCATAGGAGGATGCATCAGCTGATACTGTTGTTTGTGCTTTGGGGTTGTAGAGTGCCAAGTTCGGTGGTTTACTCAGTTCTGCCTTAATGTTGTCAAACGCTGTTTGTTGAGCCTCACTCCAACACCAAATTTTTTTGGTACTGAGTAGTTCTCTCAACGGCTGTGTTTTCTCTGCTAAGTGGGGAAGGTACTTGCCTAGATGATTAACCATTCCTAGGAATCGTCTCACTCCACCCACATCGGTGGGTGCCTCCATGTTGCTGACCGCTTTCACTTTTTCTGGGTCTGCTTTGACTCCTGTAGTGTCAATGATCTGTCCGAGGAACTTGATTGAGGTCTTTGCAAACTGACACTTCTCACTTTTCAATGTCACCCCTGCTTTTGTGAGCCGTTCGAGGACTGCAACCAGCCTCTTGTCGTGCTGGGTCTGTGTGTCAGCATAAACCAGAATGTCATCCATTTGGCAGACAACACCGTCCAGCCCTTCCAAAAGCTGAGACATTCGTTTTTGAAAATGCTCAGGGGCTGAGGATATGCCAAAACAGAGTCTATTGAAACAGTACCTTCCGAATGGTGTGATGAAGGTTGTGAGAAGAGCTGACTGCTTGGACAAAGGTATTTGCCAAAACCCTGAGTTAGCATCGAGTTTTGAGAACAACTTTGCGCCCTCTAGCTGTCCTAGGGTGTGCTCAACTGATGGCAACATGTGTCTTTCTCTTTTCACAGAATTGTTTAGTTTGGTCAAGTCCACGCACACACGCACTTCATCTCTGTTTGGTTTAGGTACTGGAACCATTCCTGCACACCAGTCAGTAGGCTGCTCTACTCTGGAGATTACACCTAACTCATACGAGCAAGGTCTCCTTTGACTTTGGGCAACAGGGGAAACGGGACCCTTCTTGGGGTTGACAGGGCAAATGGTTTAGCGTCTGCTTTAAGCTCAATTTTGTATTCCCCCTCCATTCGGCCTAACCCGTTGAATAGTTTTGGAAACTGCTGCTTTACTGCCTCTACCGAAGTGAGTGACACTGCTTCTACTCTGGCCACTAATCCAAGTGCTACACTTGCTAAGCGGCTAAGTAACCCTTGCGTCAGGTCTGCTACTGCATACACAGGCTGTACTGTAGTTTTGCTCGGAGTGCTCAGGTTAGCAGTAAATGTCCCTCTAACGGCTAGTGGAGACATTTCCGCCCCATACAGTTTCAGATCTGTGGGTTGCAGCTGTGGTTTTTGTGCTAGAGCATTGTACTCTTTTTCAGGCAATACGGTTACGTCCGCTCCTGTGTCAATTTTGAGCCAGCAGTCTACATTGTTAACTTTTATTTTAGTCAACCACGCATCCTCAGTTCTCTCTGAGGCTACTGTTCCCAAAAATGCTACCTCCCTTTCTTCACTGTCACCACCTGCTGCACGTATTTCTCCCACTGCCCCAGACCTGCACACTCTTGCATAGTGACCTTTCTTTTTACACTGATTGCAGAGTACCTCTTTGGCTGGGCACAGGTTCTTGCTGTGAAAGGGTGTCTTTCCACAGCGGTTGCATTGGCTTTTCACGTTCCTCTCTGTGGTTTGTGGCACAGTCCACGTCTCTTATCATTTCACTGTGCAGCGCCCCGTAGCCACAATGCTCAGCCAAGGCATATAGGGATGTAATAAACCCGTCTGCAGTCTCTCCTGCTTCTTGCTGCCTTTGGTTGAACTTTGCACGTTCAAAGATAACATTTCTTCTGACTACAAAGTGTGCCTCGAGTTTGTCTTTGAGAGTGTGGTACTCACTCGCCTCCTCTTCGGTCAGGTTCAACGAAGTGATCACGTCCTCAGCTTCATCGCCCATTGTATATATCAGAGTGTTAACCTGGTTTTCGTCCGATTGTAGCTCGAGTCCGGATGCTATCCTGAACCTCTCAAAGCGTCGGATCCATTTCGGCCACTCTTCTGGCTTTGAAAAGTCAAATTTCGGCGGCGGTGATACTTGGAAGGCTGCTGGCTCGGCTGTCATGCTGCTAGTCGCAAGATGCTAGTTAGCGTTTGCTAATTTGTTAGCTTAGCTCCTACTGTGGCTGTTAATGCAAACTTGCAGGGCGAGTTCTCTCCGGTGAGAAAGCTTCCGTTTTCGTGACGTTCTTCTTCCCTCTAGAGTACTTCTGACACCATGTTTTGGTAGATCTCAGGTTTATAATAGCAGCACCATTAACGAGACTGGGACAGCTCTGTCTTAACGTAGCGACTCCGTTTATTGCCAAGCTGCAACAACAAATACACACGGCACCACCACCAGAGGGTGCTGCATGAACCATTGAATTAGTCCTTACCACAACAAAAACGGCGGTCGAAGGAGGGACGCCAAGTGAACAAGGGGCCATCAGACCATAGATTCCGAGCTGGGAACTGAAGTGTAGCGTCGGCACCAGGTGACAGTAGATGAATTGGTTGTAGGCACCGGGACTCTTCCCACATGCAAGAAGCTAATCTTCAGTACCTTCTCAGTCGAACCTGGACACCGGCCCTGGTTCCCCTACTTCTTCTTTTCTTCGTGTTAAATCCCACCGATATGTATTGTAACATGCAGTCAGGTGAGGAACACACAAAGGGTGGAGGGAAAAATTTCCTGTAACTGTCCCAGCTGTCACAGTAGCTCTCCATTGAATCTTTGATATACAACATCATGCCCCGATCATAAGTATTGGTGGCAGAGACAAAATCAAAACACAGGATGGTAAAAATAATCTTGCAAGTGACAATAGCGGCCAGTATAAAACTATACCAGCGAGCTGTAGCGGCACAAGTGGCAAAGCCAAACACAGGCGCCATCTTGTCCTTGTCAACATTATACCGGTATTACTGTGAATGGTATGATATGACCCAGCCTTACTCAGTGGAATTCCCTTTACTGATAACCTTTACTAAATATCTATAACCAATCTGAAATTATCCTGTTTTGTTTTGGGTTTTTTTCATTGTTGAAATTAAAATCTAGTAGCAGCCTTCTCATTTCTTTGTGTTTTGTGCTGTGTTTTACAGGCCCACAGAGGAGGACAGCTCCGAGGCAGATGAGGGACGGGTCCCAGGACGGTCCATCGACGGTGGAGCTGGCCATCCTGGTGTCCCTGAAAAGGCAACACCAGTCTCCAATGGAGCATTTCCTCCTCAGCCTTGTTCCTGCTCTGGAGAGCAGCTGGTCCTTTTTATTCCTGTCTCTCTGTAAATACTTATATTTTATATATTTATGTTTAATGTTTTTCTGTGTGAGAATTTTAATATTATTTCAAATAAATTTTTATAATGACTAATGTCTCAGTTCTACTACACAGCAAATGTTGGCACACAACTTGACACATGCAGAATTTATTTCATATTATACTAATGACAATATATACTAATACAGTGGGATGCAAAAGTTTGGGCAATCTTGTTAATAGTCATTATTTTCCTGTATAAATCGTTGGTTGTTACAATAAAAAATGTCAGTTAAATATATCATACAGGAGACACACACAGTGATATTTGAGAAGTGAAAATAAGTTTACTGTATTTACAAAAAGTGTGCAACGATTGTTTAAACAAAAT
Organism: Rhamphochromis sp. 'chilingali'; assembly: GCF_963969265.1. Taxonomy (NCBI): domain Eukaryota; kingdom Metazoa; phylum Chordata; class Actinopteri; order Cichliformes; family Cichlidae; genus Rhamphochromis; species Rhamphochromis sp. 'chilingali'. Next base: position 10,444,526 of record NC_137937.1, on the reverse strand, counting down.
CAAGCAGGTGCATAAATTTGGGCACCACAAAAAAAGAAATGGAATAAATATTTAGTGTATATCAATGTGTGTGTCTCCTCTACAGGGAGTGCAGAATTATTAGGCAAGTTGTATTTTTGAGGAATAATTTTATTATTGAACAACAACCGTGTTCTCAATGAACCCAAAAAACTCATTAGTATCAAAGCTGAATGTTTTTTGAAGTAGTTTTTAGCTTTAGCTATTTTAGGGGGATATCTGTGTGTGCAGGTGTGAGGGACCAAGCAGCCAAAGCAAAGAGGACACAGGCAAAAAAATATCTTCAAAAAGGGTTTTCTTTATTTTAACCCTCAAAAAGTCCAAAATTAACAAAATTCAAAACCATACTTAGCAGGCCCATAAAACAGGTCAACTAAATATAACTCTACAAAAAGTAATTTCCAGAAACTTAAACAACAAAGTGAGACACAACTTAACTCACAAACTGACCTAATTAAAAAGACACATGAGGGTAGCTTTTATAATGATTTGGCCAAACCATTTGAACACAATAGGGGGAAAACAAAAACACACACTAATATTAACTAAGCACAGAATAACCTAACTAAACCTAAAACACCCCTGCTCCTGGTAAGCCCATGGTTGGTCCTGCTGAGCAGGCATTTTGTCCCCAGAGTCCTCAGCCACGCCTTTTGCCCAGACAGGAAACAGCCACCGCCCAAACCCAGGTAACTCAAAGAAAGAGAAACATAATTAATATAACAAAACATTTTAGAAAAACCACACAATGTTACTATGTGTGCGCCTCATAATACCAGTGTTAGGTTTAACCAAATGATTAATGAAGAAAACTGCAAAGCAAACTAATAAAGTGAAAAATGGACTAATTTACCCCTGTGTGGCTGATGCCATCACAGCAGGTGACTATTACTGTGCATAATTATTAGGCAACTTAACAAAAAACAAATATATACCCATTTCAATTATTTATTTTTACCAGTGAAACCAATATAACATCTCCACATTCACAAATATACATTTCTGACATTCAAAAACAAAACAAAAACAAATCAGCGACCAATATAGCCACCTTTCTTTGCAAGGACACTCAAAAGCCTGCCATCCATGGATTCTGTCAGTGTTTTGATCTGTTCACCATCAACATTGCGTGCAGCAGCAACCACAGCCTCCCAGACACTGTTCAGAGAGGTGTACTGTTTTCCCTCCTTGTAAATCTCACATTTGATGATGGACCACAGGTTCTCAATGGGGTTCAGATCAGGTGAACAAGGTGGCCATGTCATTAGTTTTTCTTCTTTTATACCCTTTCTTGCCAGCCACGCTGTGGAGTACTTGGACACGTGTGATGGAGCATTGTCCTGCATGAAAATCATGTTTTTCTTGAAGGATGCAGACTTCTTCCTGTACCACTGCTTGAAGAAGGTGTCTTCCAGAAACTGGCAGTAGGACTGGGAGTTGAGCTTGACTCCATCCTCAACCCGAAAAGGCCCCACAAGCTCATCTTTGATGATACCAGCCCAAACCAGTACTCCACCTCCACCTTGCTGGCGTCTGAGTCGGACTGGAGCTCTCTGCCCTTTACCAATCCAGCCACGGGCCCATCCATCTGGCCCATCAAGACTCACTCTCATTTCATCAGTCCATAAAACCTTAGAAAAACCAGTCTTGAGATATTTCTTGGCCCAGTCGTGACATTTCAGCTTGTGTGTCTTGTTCAGTGGTGGTCGTCTTTCACCCTTTCTTACCTTGGCCATGTCTCTGAGTATTGCACACCTTGTGCTCTTGGGCACTCCAGTGATGTTGCAGCTCTGAAATATGGCCAAACTGGTGGCAAGTGGCATCTTAGCAGCTGCACGCTTGACTTTTCTCAGTTCATGGGCAGTTATTTTGCGCCTTGGTTTTTTGTGCCTGGGACTCCCCCGGGAACCTACGCCAGGATCCTGTTTGTGGACTTCAGCTCTGCCTTCCAGACCATCTCCGAGGCAAGCTTTCCCAGATGAATGTGCCTGATCCCATCTGCCGGTGGATCACTGACTTCCTGACGGACAGGAAGCAGCATGTGAGGCTGGGAAAGAATGTCTCGGACTCTCGGACCATCAGCACCGGCTCCCCTCAGGGCTGTGTTCTTTCTCCTCTGCTCTTCTCCCTGTACACCAACTGCTGCACCTCCACCCACCAGTCTGTCAAGCTAATCAAGTTTGCAGATGACACCACCGTTATTGGGCTCATCTCGGACGGGGATGAATCTGCCTACAGGAGGGAGGTTGAACGTCTGGTGTCTTGGTGCAGCCACAACAACCTGGTGCTGAATGCCCAGAAGACAGTGGAGATTATTGTGGACTTCAGGAAGCACACAGCCCCACTCCCCCCCATCATCCTGACTGACACCCCCATCACCTCTGTGGACTCATTCCGCTTCCTGGGTACCACCATCACTCAGGACCTGAAGTGGGAGCCCACCATCACCTCCGTCATCAAGAAAGCCCAGCAGAGGATGTACTTCCTGAGGCAGCTGAAGAAATTCAACCTGCCAACACGGACGATGATGCAATTCTACACCGCAATCATCGAGTCCATCCTCACCTCCTCCATCACCGTGTGGTACGCTGGAGCCACTATCAGGGACAAACAGAGACTGCAGCGTGTTGTGCGCTCTGCTGAGAAGGTGATTGGCTGTAGACTCCCATCTCTGCAGGACCTGTACACCTCCAGGACACTGCGGCGTGCAGCTCGGATCTCAGCTGACCCTTCTCACCCTGGACACAGTCTGTTTGACCTGCTCCCCTCAGGCAGGAGGCTCCGGTCCATTCGCACCAGAACCTCTCGCCATAAGAACAGTTTCTTCCCCTCTGCTGTTGGACACATGAACAATAAACGTACGACTGTTCCCACCACTAACACATGACCCTACGCTGTGTTCACTGCATCATTCCATGTTTTGGCACTGATCACCACCTGCACTCATGTATATATCTTTCTACGTAGCACTTTTAATTCTTATTCTCATGTATATATCTCATGTATATCTCATGCATATATCTTTCTACGTAGCACTTTTAATTCTTATTCTTACTTTTATTTTTTCATGTCTATTTAAGCGCAATTTATGACAGTATGTTTGCACTGAAGCACCGCAGCAATTTCCTAATGTTGTAAACCTGCTCAACATTTGGCAATAAAACCCTTTCTGATTCTGATTCTGATTCCACACGCTTCTTGCGACCCTGGTGACTATTTTGAATGAAACGCTTGATTGTTCGATGATCACGCTTCAGAAGCTTTGCAATTTTGAGACTGCTGCATCCCTCTGCAAGATATCTCACTATTTTTGACTTTTCTGAGCCTGTCAAGTCCTTCTTTTGACCCATTTTGCCAAAGGAAAGTTGCCTAATAATTATGCATACCTGATATAGGGTGTTGATGTCATTAGACCACACCCCTTCTCATTACAGAGATGCACATCTCATTTCTCATTACAGAGATGCACATCACCTATAATATGCTTAATTGGTAGTAGGCTTTCGAGCCTATACAGGTTGGAGTAAGACAACATGCATGAAGAGGATGATGTGGACAAAATACTCATTTGCCTAATAATTCTGCACTCCCTGTATAATATATGGGGTGCCTTTGTCTGGACGTGCTTCCCATCCAGAGATCCACAGCAAAGAAGGAAGTTCCAGCGCTCCTGGAATCCCTCTGTGATGGACCGCCAGTCTCCAGATGAGGACACAGCCATGAAGTCGTCCCAGTTGGCCATCGCTACCTGGGGGGTGATCTGGCACACCATGGACACACCGACTCTGAAACTGAACGCGATGGTCCTGAAGCAGTCCCCGGTGGCAAGGAACCTGGACAAAATTATTCAAAATTAGTATTATGTGTACTGCAGTTACAAAATTATTCAAATTCCAAAATACTTTTGTGATGTCAGATTTAAATTACAAAACATAAATCTTACATAAAACATTTTGTAATTATAAGAATAATTACATAATTATTATTAGATATAATATAAAACAGTCGTGTTTTGTTTTAACTTTACCATATCATAATTTGATTGGTAGCA